>NW_026606692.1:765000-980000 GCF_029890125.1 Rhinichthys klamathensis goyatoka
TCTACTGTGTGTCTCTACTGTGTGTGTCTCTACTGTCACTGTGTGTGTCTCTACTGTGTGTGTCTCTACTGTGTGTCTCTACTGTGTGTCTCTACTGTGTGTGTCTCTACTGTGTGTGTGTGTGTGTGTGTGTCTCTTGTGTGTCTCTACTGTGTGTGTCTCTACTGTGTGTCTCTACTGTGTGTGTCTCTACTGTCACTGTGTGTCTCTACTGTCACTGTGTGTCTCTACTGTGTGTGTCTCTACTGTGTGTGTCTCTACTGTGTGTGTCTCTTGTGTGTCTCTACTGTGTGTGTCTCTGTGTGTGTCTCTACTGTGTGTCTCTACTGTGTGTGTCTCTACTGTGTGTCTCTACTGTGTGTCTCTACTGTCACTGTGTGTGTCTCTGTGTGTGTCTCTACTGTGTGTGTCTCTACTGTGTGTGTCTCTACTGTGTGTGTCTCTACTGTGTGTGTCTCTGTGTGTGTCTCTACTGTGTGTGTCTCTACTGTGTGTGTCTCTACTGTGTGTGTCTCTACTGTGTGTGTCTCTACTGTGTGTGTGTGTCTCTGTGTGTGTCTCTTCTGTGTGTGTCTCTACTGTGTGTGTCTCTACTGTGTGTGTCTCTACTGTCACTGTGTGTGTCTCTGTGTGTGTCTCTACTGTGTGTCTCTACTGTGTGTCTCTACTGTGTGTGTCTCTACTGTCACTGTGTGTGTCTCTGTGTGTGTCTCTACTGTGTGTGTCTCTACTGTCACTGTGTGTGTCTCTGTGTGTGTCTCTACTGTGTGTGTCTCTACTGTGTGTGTCTCTGTGTGTCTCTACTGTGTGTGTCTCTGTGTGTCTCTACTGTGTGTGTCTGTGTGTGTCTCTACTGTGTGTGTCTCTACTGTGTGTGTCTCTCTGTGTGTGTCTGTGTGTGTCTCTACTGTGTGTGTCTCTACTGTGTGTGTGTCTCTACTGTGTGTGTCTCTACTGTGTGTGTCTGTGTGTGTCTCTACTGTGTGTGTCAGACCGGCCATCATGTGACCCACGATCCCCTGTGCTGACCGAGGAGACACACAAGGTCTCGAACTGATGTAAACAGAGGAACGCTGAGTCAGCCTTTAAGCGTGATTGTGCGCATGTAATGAGCTCTTCCATTATGTGTGTGTGTGTGTGTTATTCGTGAATCCCATGGGCAGATTGCTTGAATTAATGTCAGCTTTTCCGCCCTCTATTTTTACGTTTGCTAATGAGACATGAGACTGGAGAAATGTAATTAGAATATCCAAATCAATTAGACCAGGTTGTTTCTAGTGCATCAAAGCCCAATACAGATTTTCATAATTTTATAACTCGTGTTGTACATAAACGCCAGCCCTCCTCTTGTGATATTTCTAATTCACATTTCCATTAATGAGTGTGCCGCTTAAAATGTTACGACCACCTCTTTTATATTTTACAGCAGCTGTATAATCCTCCAGTGTGTTACAGTAAAGTTCACTATAGTCTCCGTCCGCTGACCGGCTCATGTATACGGAGCGCAACTCTCGGATTCTGGAAGTAAAAACTCACTCATATTCTCCGTAGGGAAGTAGATTTATAACAATAACTTATAGGCCTTTAAAGACAACCATACTGTGAGCTACAAGGCTGTTAATAGATAGTATTTGCTTCTGTTAAAGCCGTCAGCCCACTTAGTTATAAAACAATAGTGTCTAATAGTGGAATGCGTGGTGAAAAACTACATTACCCATGATGCTGTTCAGAAATTACACCAATCAGAGAAGCGAAACAAAAAGATCTAGCTAGCTCCGCCCACTGCAAAGAAGCACAACAAATGACATAATCGAGTCGTCCACCCTACGCTCTAAAAAACTTAAATATTTGAATATGTTTTGAATAATATATTTGGTTGTTTCAACCCATGTTTGGGTCAAATATGGAAAAACCCAACTGTTGGGTTTAAAAATGTATTTAAGATTTGTAAACCAATGATTGGGTTTGTTCATATTTGACCCAAACATGGGTTGTAACAACCCAGCTTGTTTTTGTTTTTTAGAGTGTGTGCATATTTTCCAATAAAATAAAATATATCGCTTGAAATCAGCAGGTCAAATCTGATTGGTTGCTACAACAAAACTGTGATTAGTCACTTTACATGTCAATCAAATGGTCTAGTATTATTTATTTACTATTATTTTATATTTTACTATTTTTAATTATTTAAAATTTCATTTTAATTTTTGTTTAATTTTAATTAATGTGCTTTTGTTATTATTATTTTTTTTTTTTTTTTACTGTTTAGGTTTATTTCCAGTTTGTAATTTTAGTGCTTCAACTTAAAATTATTTCAGTTAATTGCTAAGGAAACATTTCTCATTTTCATTTAGTATAGCTTTATTTAAATGAACAAAATGTTTTTAATAGTTTTAGAACAGTGGAACAAACTTCATACCTGTCACTCACACGAGATCCACCAATAGCAAACCACAACCATCCAATCAATTCCCCACAGACAAAATCAAGCCCCGCCCACATTTGTTCTTGTTCCAGAAGCGTTTCACTCGGATATACGACACTATAGGGAAGAAAAGATTATTGCAACTTCCGTTTCATGCTGAGTGACCAGTGGTGGAGGAAGTACTGAATCTCAGTACTTAAGTAAAAGTACAAATAACCAGAGACATATTTACTTTAGTAAAAGTAGAAGTACCACAATGACAACCCTACTTAAGTAAAAAGTACCTGATTTTAAATGTACTTTAAGTATTAAAAGTAAAAGTACTTGCTTAACAATTTATTCTCTTAATGTCTATATTCTAATGATTAATAAAACAGTAAATTCTAACTCATTCAACCTAATACTCATATAATGATGTTCAATATGATGGAAAAGCAGTTATATTTTAAGTTTGTCACCATTTCTGAACAAGCTTGCAATTAGGCATATAGCCTACACATCAAGCTTACTATATACCCTTAATATATACGGTGTGTATATATATATATATAACAACACATATGTTAAAACGCCGTATATGACGGCGTTTGCTGTAAACGCGATTCATTTATGGCGTAATTCTGAACCACTTGGCTTGCCATACTAATCACACGCACCCCACATCACTACTACTAAACCTACCAATGCGTTTCCTATGCATGTAAAAACTAATTTTCGCGTATAAATTGCATGATAAACACACTGCGTGGTATATAGACGCATTTAGTGTGACCGGGTTGATATATGGCAACCAAACTTCACTGGTGAGACAAACGTGCGATGAACGGACGGTCAGGATGACGTTTTGGCAGGGGAAAAACTGATCAGAAAATTTAACGAAAATGTAACAGAACGTTGTAGAAATGTAGTGGAGTAGAAAGTATAATAATTGCTGCAAAATGTAACGAAGTAAAAGTAAAAAGTATGCACTATGTATTTATTCTACTTAAGTAAAGTACGTGAAAAATTTACTTAAGTAAAGTAACGAAGGATTTGTACTTCGTTACATTCCACCACTGATGCTGACTTTAAACAAACAAACAAACATGGCTCCGTCGAACAGACTGAGGACTCATTTGTCCTTGCCGCATGAACATTTACTCCCACTGTCTCCCAGTATAGGGTTGATCTCGCTCATGGATTCAGAAAGGAATCGATGCTGATTAGAACCTCCGATCCGAAGGGAAGGACTCTTGGTAATTGTTCTGGGAATCACAGGAATGAACAGCCTCCATGTCTTCTCAGCTGTGATGTTAAAGACTGGCAGTCACGCGTCGGTGTGTGTGTGTTTGACAGCTAACATGACCAGTTTCGCTTCACTGGAAAACTAAATTAAACATTTATCTATTTATTTATCTCTGGCAGATTTGCCATTTCAGTTCATGGTGACAAGTCAAAGTAAAGTGTTTTTTTAGTTACATTATATTTCTTTAAAACATTTTTGTATTTTTTTTTACACAAAAATCCATTAAATTATAAATTCTGTCATTAAGTGCTATTGCCCTTTTGTCATTCCAGAATCCAGATCATATTGAATATATATGTATGTGTGTGTGTGTCTGTGTGTATATAATTTAAATATTTTTGT
Source organism: Rhinichthys klamathensis goyatoka (assembly GCF_029890125.1). NCBI lineage: Eukaryota > Metazoa > Chordata > Actinopteri > Cypriniformes > Leuciscidae > Rhinichthys > Rhinichthys klamathensis. Next base: position 769,053 of record NW_026606692.1, read on the forward strand.
AGAATTATTTCTTATGCTCATCTTTTTTTATTATTATTATTTTTTACCATTTTTCGTACTATTTACAGGTGAAACTAAAAAAAATTAGAATATCATGCAAAAGTTAATTTCATTACATGCAAAGTGAGATATATTTCAATACTTTATTTGTTACAATTTGTATGATTATGGCATACAGCTATGAAAACCTTTTCACAATATTCAAATTTTGAATTTGCCATAATCAAAATTATAACAAATAAAGGCTTGAAATATCTCACTTTGCAAGTAATGAGTCATAATATATTAGTTTCACCAAGTTGAATTACTGAAATAAATGAACTTTTGCACGATATTCTAATTTTTCAACTTTCACCTGTATTTATATTTAATGCACAGTCTAAGTAGCTGGCCATGGTTTACATTTCACTGCAAGTTATGTTCTATATTTAACCATGTGTAATCTTGACCAAAATGCTCCATAAAGTTTGTTCCCCTGGCTATATTAAAAGTGTGGTAAAGCCAGTTGTCAGTGAGTGCAGACTTAAATGTCGGTCTGTTCCTCTTTGAATTGTTTTTCCTGTTTTGTGTTCCATTGAAAACATACAACATGAGGGTGAATATTAAATTATTTTAATTTCTGCGTGAACTGCTGTATGTATTCCTTTCACACACTTGAAGTCGAAACCTCCAGCCTCTAATCGGCTGTTGATCATCGTCAGCTTTAGAAACGTGTCATTTAAAACATCTCTTAACACACATCTGAAAGTTTAAAGAATCACTGCTAACGTTTTCAGTTGCTCTACAGTGACATGTGTCACACTTGCACTTCATATATTTAAAAAACTAAGGCTAAAAAAAAAAAGTGTCTGAATTGAATTGAACGGATTAGGGCCGGAACTGGTGTATTTTTTTTCTTGGAGTTTGAGGTTGAAAGTTTGACTCATTAAAAGTAAGCAATCTAACACACACACACACCTCACACCACACACACACACCTCACACAACATCGCAGCCAAAGCACCACACACATCTTCATCATAGTATATGCAGTCAAACATTCTCGTTTTTTCGAAGCTCTCTTGATGCCAGAATAAACAGACTGATGTGTTTTTTCTTATCCTAAAGTAAAGACTTTTCTAACTACTTATCTAACTTCATTAAAATGTCCTTCTGGGAGTGAGACGAGCATGTCTGACTGAAGGTTTCGTGTGTTTCGTCTGCTTTGGTTGTTTTGTTTAGGCTGAGAGCATTATTTTACAGTTAACTTGCTTGGCAGGCCTTGAAGCTGCTATTCATTTTTCATATTTATGAAGTTGCTTAAATGCAGCAAGCTACTTTTTCCATTGAGCAACTTTCTCAATTGGATTACAAGATGTATTCAATTTTAATCCTTATTTTTCATTTGTACAGTTTAATGCAGATTTTTACAATGATCTAGTTTCATATTGTAAAACAATGTCAATTAATGACAAATGATCAGAATGTACTACACTTTACAAAACACAGTAAAGCTCTTTGACAAATATTTTTTTTTAATAAAAGCATCTGCTAAATGCATAAATGTTCACTCCCTTAATGATCTGGGGTCGTATTCACAAAGAATTGTATCTTCCCACTGGGAGTACTCCTAAATCGCACTAAAATATTTTAGCTAGGAGTTTTCTCTTAAAAGTTATTCACAGCGCCTTTTAGACTCACTCTTAGTAAGGAAAAATGACAATCCTAAACTAAGAGTGAGTCTTCGTTGCTATGGATGACGTCAGTTCTCATGCACCAGCTTCCTCGCAATGATCACGGTGATTGGTTGTTAGATGACAGGGCCATCATGCGGAGCATAACACAGACGCAACAAATCATGGAATTACCATATCTAAATATGTCTGTCTCCTACACTAAATAATAATAGTAATGTCATCGAAATGCATATATAATGACATGTTTGTGCAGGCCCCAGTGAAGTGTAATTCTAAAAAGGCAGAGAGAGAGAGAAAAGTCGTGAATTAAATTAAATTAAATCAAGGTAATACCCCAATGAAAACCGCCACTTGCCTAATAATGGAAAAACGACACTTGCATTAACACTTGCTTGGTTAATTGACATCCCATTAGCCTAATAGACTACTTAAAGCAAGGAAATGTTGCTCCTATTGAAGTAATGTAATAGTTGAATGACGGTGGATGATTAACTCGCCAAAACGGAAAAGAAAGCCCAACTGGACGCAGGATCAGTTACTGCTGCTGGCCCAGCTGGTGCTGAAAAAAAAACCCATAATAAAAGGGAAATTCGGCACTGGGATATCAAGCAAAACTAAGCGAATGGGAGAGGGTTTGAGGGTTTGTGAGAGGTCTTAGTGAGTTAGGAGTCCTCTCGACTTCTTTTAAGCTGTCCCAGACTTAGGTGCTACTTTTAGGGCTAAAATGCTTCGTGAATTACTCTTAGTGAAAAAAAATCAGGAGTCCTAAAGTTTGGAGTGACACGCCCATTATTTTTAGGAGTTGCTCCTAAATTCGCCAGTTAGGAGCTACTTTTAGCCTTAAAATTCTTTGTGAATACGGCCCCTGATCATTTAATAATATGCACAACATAATATATATTGATATGCAGCAATATCTATATGCATATATTTGAACTAAAACATCTGAATACAAAGAAATACTACACAAAGGCTTTAATGAGCATGCAATGCAAATTAATTATTAAATCGAGGTTTTGAGATGATTCTCTGAACGGATTCGAACGGAATCAAAATCTTTTGATACTGTAGTTAAAATCTGAAAAAAGAAAAGAGTGTGTAACAAGCATTCAATATGAAAATTAACAGCAAAAAATCATCCAAATTTAACCAAATTAAACCAAATCATTCTGATGAGTGACTCAGGGTTTCACAATTTGAGATGCTGTATGCGATTGGTCCGCTGGTTAGTCCAGTTATAAATGCTGGGTTGTTTTAACCCAATTTTGGGTCAAATACGTAAAAACCCGGCCATTGGGTTACATTTTTTAATTAAAATTTCAACCCAACGTTTGGGTTTGTCCGTATTTGACCCAAAATTGGGTTAAACAACCCAGCATTTTTTTGAGTGCAATCACAGTTTTTGTTGCGCATCGAGGGGTTTATTCAGTAAACGTGTTTCCATCGAAGTTTACGCTCATGTCTTCTTATCAGATAAAACGCATGTATCCTCCTCAATTGAGCGCAGAAGTTTTTATGCACATTTCATTGCACACTGGCATTTCCATCCAGCAGTTTTTTTTTTATTTCATATCCCAAAATGCACATAAAAATAGGTGGATGGAAACATACCGAATGTCACTTAATTTTATTTCACCATCCAAATCATTGCAAATATTAAACATTTCATCCTAACTATGTCTCTCCCCGTACCACTCGACTTTCTCTGAATTATAATGTGCCAAAAAGCCTGAAGGGGAAGAAGGAGTCTAAGAAGAGTCTAAACGCAGCTGAACATGTTATGAATCATGTGACAAGCACTTATACACACTACATCGACCTTCATATGGATTATGTAATTCAATAAAGATGTTTGGCCAACAGCACAACATGTATCAGAAATCCCCTGAAGAAAAGCAAAGGTGGACCTAAAATCATCTCAGGAGAGGAAGAAACGCTACAGGGACAAGCTGTCGGAAAATAATAAACCATAAACTATATTATATACATGTAATACTGCTGTTGTGCGAGATTCAATCCTCTCACAGGATCCAGACCCCCTTGGGCATCAAAACAACTAACTCCAATGTATATGTATATGTGTTTATTTGTATTATTTACAATGGTTTATGTAGTTTTAACCATGAAAATGGGTTAACAAGTTGCCAAATCGAACTCTAATGTCTCTTTCTTTCTTTTCAGTTGCCATGCTAACGATCCGCCTTGCTTCCTGACACAAGCTGGTTCACATAATCACATCTAAACATTACATTTCATGCTTTTTATTTAGATATATAAAAGATATACTTTGTTCAAAATCGATAATGATGTTTGTTAAAGGGTGCGCATTTATTACACTAAAGGAACCACAACATAACAAGACAACTTATTATACAACAAGATTCAGCTCAATTTTCAATTGCAGTGTTTTTTCAGAGTTTTTTAGACTTATCATCTTCAGATTTTAAATATAATACTACGGTCAGACATGTGGCTTTAGCTGCAGTGCATTTCTAAATTGATACAATGCCTACTTCAATATTATTTTTATGAAGATATTTCATAAAAATACATTTCTAATAACTTTGAAGCTATTTATACAAACAAATTTCATTATGACAATAATTCTAAATTTACAATAAACTGCCAAATGTGAGCTTTCGAATGAGACCATATTTGTGCTTTTAGTGCAAAGGTTTCATGAACTGTATCTGTTTTATGGTGCGTTCACGTGCTATGGTAATTATGGTAAATACCAAAAGTCGACGTGGAAAATGCACATGAACACCCCCACATGTGGTATTTTCCACTGGGCAGCTCGTAGAATATTTTGATGCACGAGTTGCCGAGATGAGATAACCTTTGACCTTTTCAAAATGGCGGAGAGCAATGCGAGAGTCGTGAATGGTAAAAATATGTACTATTCATGATCTAAAAAATGTATACACAGCATATTACTTACCGTTTGAGTTTTGATAAATCATTTTCTTGCTGTAGCAGATGACTTAAAGGTGACCTATAATTCAAAATTGAATTTACCTTGGTATAGTCAAATAACAAGAGTTCAGTGCATGGACATGACATAGAGTGAATCTCAAACTGGACTGTTTTCGCGTTCTCATTTAATTCACGTTTATGAAAAACACCCCTGAAAAACGGTCGGTTCTCCACACAATACCGACTGTGACGCAATAGTCGGGATCATTAATATGTACGCCTCCAAATATTTGCATAATGCCAGCCCTCAATGCCAGGCGGAACTGCGCAGCCGAAGCATAGCAGTTGCTCAGTGTGGATGTACACATGAACACAAAAGTATTTTTTAGTTCCTTCATCTGAGCCTCTGAAGAAACAATGGGTTAATTTTATTTTCTCTGGAAATTTCCAAACATTTCACGACTGTTTCCTCAACTTGGGCCAATACAAAGCTGGCCTCGGATCGAGCTACCAAGCAACACTTTCTGATGTGTAATTGTTCAAGTTCAGACAGGTAATCTTTCTCTCAAAATCGTTCAATACTGTTTATGCATCAGTAAGTCAAGCCAGTGACTAAAATATCAGCTTCACATCGTTTCTTTTAGTAGGATGAAAATAATCGTATTTAAATTGTGAACAAATTATATACAGAAAGCGATCAAAGAACAATCTTTCCACACAGCGCGAGTTTATCTGGACACTTGCCAAACTCGTTATGAAATCAATGACGCACGTTACTGCACAACGAAGCTCTTACTGTATTTACATCATCGTGTTTGCATTGGTGAAAGCGGAGAGAGTGCAGAAACTGCTTTGCAATGATAAGATCTTCATTCTCGCGATCAACACACTGTCATCTGCTCAATGCTCATCACGGCAACATTTAATGTGATGGGAATAGATCTAAATACTTTAAAAACATCTCACGATTCGTTAATCTCGATAGCTGTTATAGTAAAAACGTATAATAGCAGTAGTAAAAGTATTCGGGAGAGAGTTTCACATGTAATGCGTAGCTATTTCATATGCAAGCATGTCAGCCAATCACAGCAGTGGCCGCGGTTACACTGAATCCCACAGCCAATCACAGCAGTGGCCGCGGTTACACTGAATCCCACAGCCAATCACAGCAGTGGCCGCGGTTACACTGAATCCCACAGCCAATCACAGCAGTGGCCGCGGTTACACTGAATCCCACAGCCAATCACAGCAGTGGCCGCGGTTACACTTAATCCCACAGCCAATCACAGCAGTGGCCGCGGTTACACTGAATCCCACAGCCAATCACAGCAGTGGCCGCGGTTACACTGAATCCCACAGCCAATCACAGCAGTGGCCGCGGTTACACTGAATCCCACAGCCAATCACAGCAGTGGCCGCGGTTACACTGAATCCCACAGCAGACACGCCCCTTCAAACAGAGTGTTCAAATCAGAGGCTAAAAGCAGGCTAGGAAAAATGCCATTTATTTCTAAATTATGATTATTTTTTATCTAAAAAACATACTAACATTATAAGGGTAACCCAGGAAACATTATAAAATAATAAAAAAAAACATTCTAGGGCACCTTTAAGCAATCTAAAATAGTTTTAGCTAAATAACAGGTCTGGATCTTACCACATTACGACAACAAAAGCACTTGAACGCAACACACTGGTAAATACCAGTTCACAAGTGGAAAATATCATATTTTTCCATAGCAATTGAATGCACCATTAGTTTGGGTATTCTGGGGATCTTTCAGAAGTGGGGGTGCTGGCTAACAGGTTAACAGTTGACATGACCTGGGAAAGTTGAAATGACTTGTACAGCCAGTTTAATTACTCTCAAGCAGCTGAACTCAAGTATTTAAGCTGAAGTAGGTGAAAATATTTTTACAGTATATATATTATTCTATATTTAATTGAGAATGACAGAAAAACACATACATGGACAGAGTGAATTGAAACTCTTTCTTTACCTGAGTCGATGGCGCTGCTATAGGGCAGTTTGGGTCTGTTGTCTTCACACACGTCATGATTCATTGATCACTGCAGATCATCTTCAGCCTGAAGCTCTTTCACTCACTGATGTCTTTACTGACAGATAAACCAGACACTTTAGCATTCATGCTTCATTCGACCAATGAAACTATAAATGAAAATCAGTTGGTGTTGATTTTTAGTATGACTTTTGTTGCTAAAATGCTGGTCTGACGCATAGATATCCATAATAAAGGCTAGATCGTCCGTGCTGCTGGCCAATGGAGGTCGACGTCCGCACTGGCGGCCATCTTGCCACAGGCAGCTCACTCGTGACATTGTGTTTTAGTGGTGCATGTACTTTTTAAATAACCATAACTTGCTCAATTTTCTACTGATTTTCAAACGGTTTGGTTTGTTGTAAACGTCAGAGATGTAGTTATGAAACTGCATACTTATGAATAATAAGTGTATAAATAAATAATCATCCAGAATTATAGCCACGTTAGTAACATTTGTAAGAAACCAAACCGTTTGTAAATCCGCCAAGATTTCAATGAGATAAGAGTATTTGTGTTCGTGCTGATCACTCATCTTACATCAGGCACCACAAAGCCCGCCAGAAAGCTTGTCTGTGACAAGATGGCCGCCGGTGATGACGATAGAGACTCCGCCATAAGACATCTAGCCTTTATTATGGATATCTATGATCTGATGCCCCAGAGGTCAAAGGTCACGTGTCAACGCTCCAGAGCCAAACAGGAAGTGACTTGACAAGATATTTTGTAAATAAAAGCACACCTATAAAGCCTTTAAGTTCACAAAATAATGTGCATTCTAAAACAATAACCAATAGTTTATAAAGTTGCATGCACATTCATGTTTTCCACTGTTATAGCGCCACCTTTAGTTCTAATGAGATTATTTCAGACATTAAAAAGTCCCGCCAACTTGATTTACTGATGACTGAAGGATGTAAGTGTGTGATCGACTGAATTAATTAATAAATGCACTGGGATAATTATAAATAATTGAATTATGCATGCATCATCTCTTATTTTCAGTGCCTTGTTTTAACCATCTGCTGTAACCGAACAAGATGATTATGCACACAGGAAATATAGGAAACCTATATAATGACTATATATACATACATGCATACATTATATATACATTATCAAGGGATAATTGACGACACGGGCCGTTAAATAAAATAAAAATGATTAGAAACAGAATGCACACCCGAGGTGGCTTATACTATGGTAACCACACCTCAAAACATTGTTCAGATGATGTATTTCAAGACATTTGTCAGGTTTTTATCCTTAAAATGCACTTGTGTGTAGCACTAATTTCTCACGCATCTCATCACACGTCTCCGTTGCTAATTCCAAAACGTCATTTTAGAGCTAGTAATGTAGGCTTGAGCCACTGATAGCAGAAAGAGAGAGAGAGTTATCAAGTGTGTGTGCAATATCTGAGTCTGTGTGTCTCTCAACAGTGTTCAGCAGCGTCTCTACTAATAGTGAAACTGTAAGTTTATCGGCTTCAAGAACAGCGCTGTTATTCCCTCGCTAGTGAGAAATTCATGTATAGCTTTTAAGTTGTTAAACTATTTTACTGATTAAATCATCAGAGCAGCGCTGACAACACGTTTCTGTGCGAGTGTGTGTCCGTATGTGTGTTTGAGCGGGAGGAAGAGAGTATGTGCTTTCCGTACATAATAAATTTGTGGGGGGAAAAAAACATGGAAATAATTTGTCATTTTTATCCTATTGTTTACTATATTAATTTGCTTGATCAGTGTTGTTGTGGGTTTTGGTTCTTTTTCTGTTGTCGGCTTTAAAGACCTTTGAAATAACTGAAATCATTTGGCCAAGTGACAAGACCTTCTCTCTCTCTCTCTCTCTCTCTCTCTCTCTCTCTCTCTCTCTCTCTCTCTCTCTCTCTCTCTCTCTCTCTCTCTCTCTCTCTCTCTCTCTCTCTCTCTATATATATATATATATATATATATATATATATATATATATGTGTGTGCGCGAGGCTGTTGTCCTGTGAGTGTGTGTTTGTGCTGATGTAATATGGTCTTTGGCCGTTTGCTGACATATCTACAGCATTACTGATGGTCTCATCACAAAGCAGCCCTGCTCGGTGAAACATTACCTCTATTTGTGCCGAGACACCTAAAGAAGACTTTGGCGAAGTTGAAGTCATCCTTCCATTCAGACAGTTTTGCTTCCTGCAGTATTTGTGCTGGATGACAACCTAGATAACATATATTAGCAGGGAGAAAAGCTCAGAGCTGTTTCTGTGGAAGGTTATCATCAAACACCATTTGTTGAGATACGCCACTGTACTGATAACAGCGAGTGAGCAATCGCTTCTGGAAGTTTCTCAAAAAAGGTCTCAGGAGGCCAACACTTTCCCAAATCCTCAAAGAAGAGTTTTGCAGAGAGATTACAATGGAAGATTTGCAGCCCTGTGATCAAAATGTAACAATGTAGCTACAGTTTGAAACCATGATTTGTGTTGTTATTTTCTAGCAATAAAGTCATTTAATTTAAATTAAAAAATATACATGCAATTGAATATGTAATTCAATTATATTACATTTATTAAAGTGCCCCTATAATGCTGTAATATCGCCAGTTTGTGAGTATAAAAGGTCAAAGTGCACACAATTGACCGTTCGCAAAGACCCGCCCCCCTTAGTTACTGTCGCTATGTCCGACAAACTACGCTGCTCTCACACACACACATTCTCACGCAGTGAAAAATACATCGCGGACTGACAACACGCTGACAGACAGGACAGACCAGGTTACTTTTCGGTTACTTTTGATATTAAACATATTAAACAAAGTCTCACCTTTCTAATTTGGTAATTTTTTAAAATAAATTTAAACAATAAATACCGTTTCGTGGCTCTTTAATGTGTCGTGACAGATCGCTGTAGACTAGAGCATCAGTTAAAGCTGCTCATGATCCGATCATCTCTTCCTTCTAGTTCATTTATCAAATAAACATGAATGAACATAAGAAGGAATGTTGTTTTACCCGCGGAAAGGCGTCAGTACATTCCGTTTTTCAAGTTCAAATCCTCCCATGTTAATCTACTAACTCTCCTGACTGCTTTGTCGGACAAAATGGCGGATGGCGAAGTATGATTGGTCAGATTACCTGTCAATCAAGCTCCCTGCGAAGGGTCAATTCCGAAAAACCTGAGCTATCTCAGTAATTGCCTTTATGCCACAGCTGCACTACTTCCTGAACTTCAGCCAGCACTTTGTTTCCTGTCTGTCATTATTGGACAAACTGATTAAACCAGGTGTGCCTGGCCTCAGTAACAATAATCAGGCACACCTGGATTAATCAGTTTGTCCAATAATGACAGACAGGAAACAAAGGGCTGGCTGAAGTTCAGGAAGTAGTGAAGCTGTGCATAAAGCCTATTCCAGAGCCATAGAGAGAAAGAGTTGCGACACTCTTTGATGTCGCCGCGACGGCTGTCACGTGGTTCATGTAAGCCCTTAATAGTTCCAAAACATACGCGGGCTGTCATGTTCTTCTATGGACAGACAGCAGCGATTGCATTATTAAACGGTAAATATAAAATAAAACACACACCCAAGTACTTTTTAAGCTGTTATTGCATTTTGTTAATGTCAGTTTTGCATTTGGAGAGGCAGGGTGATAACTTAGATAAGTTTTAGGCTATATTTTTGGAGGGAAAAGCTTAGTGTTCATGTTCGCATGGGTAGTAGCACTGGCTTAACGGCTCTAACTTAACTTTTCCATGTCATTCATCTGATGATGGATGTCTCATGATATTTATTTTAGCACAACTGGGCTGTATTAGGCTATTGATTCCCGTGATCTTGCTTATAAATTCCGATTCAGCCATTAGCCTTCGTGATCACGCAAAGAGGTCTGCGGTCCGTTCAGAACTCCAACCAACATAAAATATAAATAATTACGCTGTTCATGTACAAATGAATGATTTAGGAGGGAAATAGACTGCTCCCATAACGTAGAAAGCAACGACTATATACAGCAATGTTCTGTAAATATTCAACCGAAAAATATTCTTCATAAAATTAAACGGGAGAGATAGTTAATGAGTGAATTAACTATGTACCTAAATACATATAAGCACATATATGCATAACCCTAAACCATTTAAATAAATGAATTGTGTGTGTGTGTGTATATATAATATTATATATAGGCTATATATATATATATATATACATACATATAAAATATTATAAAAAATATTATATATTATATACATCAGGTTACCGTAAGTTAGCTAACGTTAGTGAAGTGTTGGTCACGTAAGCTATCGCTGCAATTAGCAAACATTTACTAAAACTGGCTACATAAAATATAACTACAGACTAGATTCACGAGAGGTCGGCTAATGTGTGTAAAAGTAAAAAAATACAGTAATTTCATTAATTTACTAGCGAGCGTACTTCGGAAGCACTGAAAATGAATGGGGTTCAATGCTGGAACTCTCAGTGTTTGGAACTATTGGCCGTTACTTCCGCATTCCAAAGTTCCTATGGCGGTCTATGGGAGTGTCGCAACTCTTTCTCTCTATGGCTCTGAGTAATTCCAGTCAACAAATGTAACAAATTTGCATAATTCGCCTGTATGGTATTCATTGGCTGCCTGCGAACAACACCCTCTTCGCCCCGCCCTCAAACACTGAAGCTGGTTTGTGTTGTGTACATGTTGAGAAAACACTGTTCTGCAAAAGCATATTCTCTTTGTAAACACGTCCAAATGATGAGGATGTGAAGAGTCAGAGGTTAAAACACCACAGCGATACTACAGCAGTAGAACATTTGGAAACACTTTATTTTACAGTGTCCTTGTTACATTATGTTACATGTACTTTTCATAGCAATAACAGTAAGGTATGTATAATTACATGCAATAACCCTCAACCAAATCCTACCCTAACCCTACAGTAGGTACATGTAGTTCATTAATATTACTCAGTGCTTAAATATAGAATTACACTGACAATGACACCTTAAAATAAAGTGTAACAAACCTTTTGTTGTGTTCATTTTACTGACGATTGACGTCCAATTTATTTAAAAAAAAAAAAAAGCAATGGGCACCAGTTTGTACCCTATTTGTGGAAAGTGCCAGGAAATACATTTTAAAATACAAAAATCCTATTTTTTTTCCAGAGCTGAGCTTTGGCACTTATTTTCTTTGTTCTGACCACAGTTCATGATTCATTTAATGCTTTCAGTTTGGCTTTTTCATCTTTAGCCTGTAGCGGTAATACTCAGTGATGTGATGTCTACACTGAGAGCCAAATGAGAGACTTTTATAATTTATGCTCCATTGTGCAAATGTTTCATCCAGACAATGAGGCCATAAACCAATTGGTATTCATCTTTGGTCTAAGCTGCACAAATGTTGGTCTGATGCTAATATCATCGCTCCGAGATAAATAGGCACTCGAGCAGGCGAGTCACATTCGCCTTTACCGCTCGCCACCCAAAATATTCAGCTTTCCTGAACAGACATTAAAATCACATCTTATCATTGAGAGGGAGGCCAGAGATCAAAGCGCATGGAAATCATATTGAGAATGAACATTAGGAGCATTAAGAGCCCAAATAAACCAGGGACATTGAAACCTTCACAGCTTCACCTTCGCTGATGTGAAGGTGCGATATGCAATTATTTCCCCCCTCAAAAAGTAATTTTACATCAAATGAACTGATAAAATATGTTTAAAGGAAAAGTTCACCCCAGAATGAAAGCTTCAAAAAGAATGCAAAAGAATCATAACCATAGTCTCGACAATAACTCGAGCGCTATAACTTTCTGAAGTCATATAGTCAACTGTTGAACTTAAGAAACCGAATCAGTCGGATTTGTGAACGAATCTTTTAGACTGAATCAGTGAGTTGAACTGCAGAATCTGGTTAGTCTGATTTGTTCAAAAGATCCGACTCAAAAGAATCATGTTCGTTCATGAATCAGTGGTCACTACTTCTCACATGAACTCTCATGCATCAATATTATCATCAATAATGACGAACCGAATGTATATGCAAATGCACAGTATATGACATTTTAATGATACTTCTATTCACTTTTATTATAATTATAAAGAGCAGCAATGCAGGATATTAAAATCGCTAAAAACAGTACAACATGAGTGTTACTAACATTTATATTAGTATATTATTTTGGCCATTTCTAAGTATTTAAAAGGCATCAAATTTAAATTTGAATCTACTGGCAATCATAATTAAAGCTAATTTTTGTTTATAATTTGTTGCGAATAAACATTCCTTCACATTTTCAGCTGTAGAATGTGTCTTCTTGCACGGTACTCTGTTCTGGAAGGATCAGCTAGTGTAAAGACGCCTGGCAATAGGTCAAACTATGAAGATGGAGCTTCTTTAAGATTTTATATGACAACTGATGGATGGTTTCGGACAGATTCCTGCCCTCAGGATCGAGTCATCATCTTGCCAAGGTCAGGAACCATACAGCCATAACACCACAGGTTGACATATTACAAATAACAAAACTATATACTGTACATATATACATATACTGTTTACTGTGTGTGTATGTATATATATATATATATATATATATATATATATATATATATGAACATGAATCAGGGCAAAAACTGACTGCTGTAGCCTAGAATGCAGTTTTTAATGCCCATAAAATTCAAGATATTGGGGCAAAAAATGCCCCTTTATGAGTTTCTGTCTCATATTTTTGTCATATGACATAGTTAAACAATTTCACACTAGTAACGAGTATCACACGAGTGCTGTTATTTTCCTGAATAGCAGGTGTGCAAATGTTATATTGATTTTATATAACAGTTAAAAAAAAACAAGTAAATATTTTGTGATATTTTAGACACAATATTGTCTGTATTTGCTCAATTTTGCCATCGAAAATATTACATAAAAGTCAGAGCAGAACAGGGGTGCGTCTCCGAGCAACACACAGCGCTGTTTAGTTTCTGAATGAATCTGTGTTTTGAATGAATCGGGTGAATCAATGATTCAATGGCTCATTCAATAAGAGAGCCATTTACTTCTACATTCCTGAAGGAATCAGCAGATTAATGAATTACTCATTTATGAAATTTATCGCTGCCAACTGGCAGTTTTAGTTTCTTATTAGGAGTATTATTTAATTAAAAATATCATATTTCCATATCAATTAAAAAAACATTAAAGTTTGTGTAATAAATTCTGTGTTGAATCAAACTAAATATTTCTTTCTAACACTACTTTTGTAATGTCTATCTGATGCTTTTCTAATTGAACAATAATGAATTTCAATGTATATATACACTCACCTAAAGGATTATTAGGAACACCTGTTCAATTTCTCATTAATGCTATTATCTAATCAACCAATCACGTGGCAGTTGCTTCAATGCATTTAGGGGTGTGGTCCTGGTCAAGACAATCTCCTGAACTCCAAACTGAATGTCAGAATGGGAAAGAAAGGTGATTTAAGCAATTTTGAGCGTGGCATGGTTGTTGGTGCCAGACGGGCCGGTCTGAGTATTTCACAATCTGCTCAGTTACTGGGATTTTCACGCACAACCATTTCTAGGGTTTACAAAGAATGGTGTGAAAAGAGAAAAACATCCAGTATGCGGCAGTCCTGTGGGCGAAAATGCCTTGTTGATGCTAGAAGTCAGAGGAGAATGGGCCGACTGATTCAAGCTGATAGAAGAGCAACTTTGACTGAAATAACCACTCGTTACAACCGAGGTATGCAGCAAAGCATTTGTGAAGCCACAACACGCACAACCTTGAGGCGGATGGGCTACAACAGCAGAAGACTCCACCGGGTACCACTCATCTCCACTACAAATAGGAAAAAGAGGCTACAATTTGCAAGAGCTCACCAAAATTGGACAGTTGAAGACTGGAAAAATGTTGCCTGGTCTGATGAGTCTCGATTTCTGTTGAGACATTCAGATGGTAGAGTCAGAATTTGGCGTAAACAGAATGAGAACATGGATCCATCATGCCTTGTTACCACTGTGCAGGCTGGTGGTGGTGGTGTAATGGTGTGGATGATGTTTTCTTGGCACACTTTAGGCCCCTTAGTGCCAATTGGGCATCGTTTAAATGCCACGGCCTACCTGAGCATTGTTTCTGACCATGTCCATCCCTTTATGGCCACCATGTACCCATCCTCTGATGGCTACTTCCAGCAGGATAATGCACCATGTCACAAAGCTCGAATCATTTCAAATTGGTTTCTTGAACATGACAATGAGTTCACTGTACTAAAATGGCCCCCACAGTCACCAGATCTCAACCCAATAGAGCATCTTTGGGATGTGGTGGAACGGGAGCTTCGTGCCCTGGATGTGCATCCCACAAATCTCCATCAACTGCAAGATGCTATCCTATCAATATGGGCCAACATTTCTAAAGAATGCTTTCAGCACCTTGTTGAATCAATGCCACGTAGAATTAAGGCAGTTCTGAAGGCGAAAGGGGGTCAAAAACAGTATTAGTATGGTGTTCCTAATAATCCTTTAGGTGAGTGTATATATATATATATATATATATATATAATGCGTGTATGTGTATGTGTGTGTGTGTGTGTGTGTGTGTGTGTATATGTGTGTGTAACACTTTTGGTCATACTTGATATTATAAGCTTCAAATGAATGTAGGCAAATATGAAGTGTGAAGACTTTTTTTTCAAAAATCAAAAATGTGTTAAATTTAAGTCTGCTATCTAAAGGTTGCACTTCAGACTATGTATTAATGTGACATTTAAAATACAAATGGAAAAACAGAAAGAAAGAGAAAGCATTTTAGGGCTGAAATAAAGAGATTTACCTGTGAGTGAAAAGCACCGCTGAAAACGTGTTCATGATAATTAGTAGCCGACAAGAAAGAATTAGTGCCACATCATTTGAAGCACAACACTGAATCGGAACAGCATGTCACTGAATTCTTCATCATTCATTAGTTTGAGTAATTGCAAACAGCTTTCAGATAACACCGACAAAACCCAAGTCACTTATCAGAGCAAATGTTAGGCCTACTACACTCAACGGTGATGGCCAGAATTAGGCCCTATTTCACCATTCGCTCTGGTTTACAGAAAGCAAAAAAAGCTACAGAAGACATGAAAGCAAAGTCCTAATGCATACTGCAAATATCATCTGCTTTATTCACGCAGCAGCACTGTAAGAAATTCACACTGTGTGTTTAGTGCGAGGAAAGTGCGGTAGAGACTTTAATCACGCTAAATGATTGAAAGCCTCTAACAGCGATGGTGCCTTTCTGAAGCTCAAGTCAATCAATAAGTAAAGAACAGGGAGAAGAGAAAGTCGAGAAACGTATCGCTCTCACACAGTGCACAGAAGTTCTGAAGAATCTCTTACTTTGAGGGCTGATAGTTGCAGACTGAAATAGAAACGAGCAGTTGTGGGTAATTAGATGTAATTAGCTTCATTGAGAGCGCCGTCAGTCCAGGGGATTCTACAGCACTGATCTCTGTGCAGTTCCACCTGTCGAGAACCTCAATTAGATCTGTCTTCATATAGGGACAATCATCTAGTAAGTATAGAGTGTTTTTCTCTTAATTCCCTATCAGGATCATCTAAAGACAAGATATATTTAAAGCAATGTTTACATTCAAATGTAATTGCAAGGCAGATGCTTTGTTTTCAAAGCAACATACAACAGAAGTACATTGGTGGAGGTGCAGGGATGCTGCTGGCGGATACATTTATACCGTGGTTATGAATAAATACCATATATTTGCATGATCACAACCCGATCACACTAAATGCGTCTCTATAGCACGCAGTGTGTTTATCGTGCAATTTATACGCGGAAATGAGTTTTTACGTGCATACACTCTAAAAAATGCTGGGTTGTTTCAACCCAAATTTGGGTCAAATATGGACAAACCAAAATGTTGGGTTAAAAATGTAATTAAAAAATTTACAGGTGAAAGTGAAAGTTAAAGTTGGGTTAAAATTTTAACTTACATTTTTAACCCAACATTTGGGTTTGTCCATATTTTAGTAGGTTTAGTAGTGGTGTGAGGTGCGTGTGTATTATACGTTTGGGCAGAATTAGTGGTGTGGGGTGCGTGTGTATTACACGCAAATGAACTGCGTATCAAATGCACGCGAAAACTGCGTATCTTATGCACGTAAAAACTAATTTTCGCGTATAAATTGCACGATAAAACACAATGCGTGCTATAGAGACGCATTTACGTTGCAGGTTCCAAAAACTAATATTTAATGTAAATGTAATATTTTATATTGAAAAAAAAAGCATAAGAAATAGTACCAAAAGTAATATTTATATTTAAATAATAACAATATAATGTCTAATATGAATGTAGTATCATTTTAATAGGCTAATAATATAATGTTTAATGCTTATATCCTGTAATAAAGATCTATGGTCTTCAGGTTCATGTACACTTTTGATTGTGTTTCATGGTAATGAAATTTAATTTCCATTTGAACCAAGTGAACATATTTTGGTAAACTCAATTGTTCTCTGACAGTAATATTTGGGGATAGAAATACTTTTATTTAAAAAATACACATAAAAAAACTATAATTTGGTTATAATGATATGAATGCTTTTTTTAAAATCAACATTATTAAAGGGAAGGTTAAAGTCCAGGTAAGACAAGCTCAAGATTATAAATAAGGGGAAAGTAATTAAAGATAATTAGATGTATCTTTATGTGTGAAAACAGCCGTAAACACCTAATTAAAGGAACTTTACTGAACCTTGTAAAATCTGGTGTGGTTTAGCTGAAGAAATCAGTGCATTTGGATGCAATTTAAACGAGTCGTGAATTGCATTATTTTTTCCATAAGTGTCATAATGTTTCTTGAGGTGCAGTTATAACTTCAGTATGGTTTGTACATCATAAACATCATTTAGAATTAAAAGGCCATTTTGCCTTCACAAACTGTTTAAAGGGGCTGTGATTGGGTAACGTCGTTGCATATGAAATATTACATGTGAAACTCTTTTGAAAACTTTTACAGCTGCTGAGATTAACTAATCATGAAAGTGTTGATTATCATTATATATAAATATACACCCTCTGCATAAAAGGTTGCAGCGACCCCTTTGTCATCATCCCTTCACCGTGACACTATATCTGCTGAATTATAAATCATATCTATGCATTAGTGCCAGCCTTTCCCTGTTATTGCTCGCATGCATGCACTAGCCATTCATTATTCCCTCTCTCTTACACAGACAGACCAATACAGCAATCTCCTCAAGCATGCCTTCTACTGTATGTAATGGTACCCAGGAAGCTCATTGCATTTCATAATCTCCTCTCAAGTTTGTCTGCTAGTTGAGTCATTTATCTGCTCAGTGCCGGTCTGAGCCGTTTATTCCCCGTCGGCAGGCGAGGATAGTTGAGCGACACACCGAGAGAATCAAAGATCTCACCGGGATCAGTCGCACTAACTGAGTCTTAACCGTTCCTGCTGCCGGCGGGACACTGCAGGTGAGACTCCTAATCTCAGTCGAGTTCACTTTCCCCCCGAGGCTGAAAACGCTTGCTAAATAACTCTGGCTTTATGTTGCTTTTTAACACTTGTGAACTGCAAGTCTTTCATTTCTTGCCGTAGTCGTTCAGTCGATCTGAATCGCACCAAAAACTGTTGACTGAGTTCTGGATCTCTCTAGATAAATGATTTAAGAAAGATGAAATCATAGTTTGATATAGTTTTATTCTTCAAAGTGTTGCCAACAGTCACCCAAAAATATATGCTTTAATAAGTTATGAATGTGTCTTTAGTAAATCTATAAAGAACACTTACTGTACCAACACTAAATCATCCGTTTTCTCACTTTTCATCAGCACTCGTGAGCTGTCGCTTTATAGATAGTGTTTTCCACTTAATTAACATAGAATTTACACACACACGTTTTAAAACTTGATCCAAACCAGATCCGTGTTTGATTTAAAATCTGATGAAATTACATTTTACATTTATTCATTAAGCTGACGCTTTTATCCAAAGCGACTTACAATTGCTATATATGTCAGAGGTCGCACGCCTCTGGAGCAACTAGGGGTTAAGTGTCTTGCTCAGGGACACATTGGTGTCTCACAGTGGATTCGAACCCGGGTCTCTCACACCAAAGGCATGTGTCTTATCCACTGCGTCATCACCAATTACGTTTTCAGTCTGAAGATTCAAATTAGTTTTGGGACGCAACATAAGTATCATCTTACAAAGTAGTGCCGGAATACAATTTCACTCATTCTTTCCTCAGACCTCATGGCAAGTATATGCATGAATATGTGAAATGAATATGTCATTTATGGACCTGAGCAAATGCAAGTGAGAAAGTCTCTTGGCCTCATGCATGACATCATTACTTTAACAAATTATGCATTTATGATATCAACTACATAATGTCTGAACAAACGGCCCTAATATCATCACTTACAAAATGACAGCGTGGAGGATTGATCAAAACGGAGCTGATTATAAAACCTGATGTGCATGACGTGAAAGATGGATCATTTATTGCAATGTTTCAATTAGCAACCTTCTCAATGCCTATAAACACCACCTTGCTATTGTCAGGACGTGGTAATAAATCAAGCACACCAGATCTGAAGGACATAACTTTTTTACAAAGTGAAATCCCTTCAGATGCATCTTTGGCTTTGAGGATTGGCAAAACATATGATTATTTCAAAAGCACTTGAGTCGCTGCAGCTGTGTGTATGCATGCCAAACACAAATCAACAAACACACTTTTAATGGCCCGTTGTCCATCAGGAGAGACTGTTGAAGCGTTCGCTGAAGATTCAGTGGGACTCTCCACTCCAAACCAAACCAAACTACGAATAGCTCTGGTAAACCTGAAAGTATTTAAAGAGACAAGATAATGAATCGTTCTTTACCTGCATTTCACAACACTTCAATCACTGTCACACATGCACAGCGTGAAGGTATTTTATTATAGAAAGATCTCCAACAGAGTGCCGGCTGTTGTCCTATTCAGCCGGAGCAAATCTCAATTAAATTAATCTGAATAGGTGCCATTCTCCGTGCTTTATTTAAAGGAATATGTCGAAGGTGTCGTTGCGGACCGGATTCCTCAAGGTGCCGCGTTTGCACAGAGCTTGAGGGAATTTCTCCACCCAAATGTAATCATCCAGAAGCACATTTAATTCCCCGTACACAAGTGAATTAGGGCCGAGATGCGTACGCACAAAGAGGAATATGATAATGGAGAAAGCGGAGGAACTGAGGATAATTTTTAATAAGGTGACTGTCCGAATAATTCGTTTAATAAACTGTTATCAGAATGCCGTTCGACCCCATGAAATTGCAAGACAATTACGGCTGCAGACCTTTTTTTTTTGACAATTTCATATGCAGGTTCACAAATTAGTACAAAATGAAAGAGGAAGGACTTGAAAAGGGCTTTTTTTTCCTCCAGTTAATAATTTTGACACTGAAAAGTGCTGAAAAGTATAATAATCATCCAGGCCACTGGTCCAAAGCACTCAAACCTCATAATAAAAGACTAATATTGGGTGACTAAACTGAATGCATTGATTTTGTTTCTGTCTTTAGTGATTGTTGTAAACCAGACGGCACACTATGTCTCAGAGAGGCTGTTGAACATCAGCATTACCTTTTCCTTCGGAGCTGAATCAGATTTTCAAAGAGTTCGTCGTTTCTTTAGTTCAAAAGCCCATCTGTGACGGTACAAAATGCGTCGTCGGATAATCAATCCGACAAGCTGCATGAGAACAGACACAGCAGCTCAGTCAACATCTACAAATGAACTTACAGGAACTGTTGGTTTTTGAACAATCAAACATGTCTGTGCAAACATATGCGGAGAGACACGGCGGAGCGTTATTAGACAGATCAGGAGATCTGAAGTAGCGCACACATATGAGGTTTTAACATTCATAACATACGGACAAAAACAATGTGCAATTATGCATCTCGGCTCCTAGTGAAAAGGGTGACAGGAACAGGAGGTCCGTGACGAACGGAGGCTCAGACGCTGATGCAAACGTATGTCTCATCACAGGACTTCCCCAAACACTCGGCCCTGTATCTAATGGCACTGTCAGGGAGAAACGGCAAAAACACAAGACGGGAGATCAGGGTTCGGACGGCCGAGACAAATGACAGAGGTTAGGAGTTACCCGGAGCATCTTTCATTCCCAGCATCCGAGCTCTCGCTGAAAGGAGAGATGAGAAAGAGAAGAAAAATTGAAGGTATTGTAGGGCGCTCGCACTATGTATGCATTAGAGAGGAAAGCAATATGCACTTTTACATTTGATGAATGACTCTGCTGGGATATCTAATCCTCTTCCTCCATCACCTCTCTGAAAAAAAAAAAAAAAAGATTAGCGCAGGCTTATTTTAGAATTCAACTCCCTTAGTCAACATCTATTTTATCCATGCAAACGAGACGGGAATTAAAAGTACATTCGCTGAAATATCACACTATTGGATTTGTAATGAAATGATATTCATTCAGGTTTGCAAGACAGTGAGCCGGTCCAAAGATACAGAGAGTTTTATATTTAATGGCATGAAAAGGCCTCAATTTAATTCCTTTCCTCATCCCTGCAGCTAATAGAAAGCAGGATCTTTAGTGTAAAAACACGGGGAGCAATGCTGGCGAAGCTATTCTGAACTACAGCTACCTCAAAATGAAGTTAATCTCCAGTTAATTTACTCCGGTGTTAGTTGCATGACAAGGTGCAAGCACAAAGAAAAATGGCAAGGTGGCATTTTTTATTACACCGCTTAACACTATTTCTATTGGCAATAATGTCATGCTACTGAAAACTGTAGTTAAGTATCATTGCAACCAATCCACTCCAACATACAGTTGGTGTTTCATAATTGATGTGTGATGTGCTAAAAATCATACTAGCTCATTCCTCATGCTTTTTAGACAATGAAAGTAAAGACAAGAGTAGTTAAACTTGATGCCTGCAAGCATTGTACATCTTCAACATGTGCAGTTGTCACCTATAACATAACTAGCTCAACTTGACCTGACCTTTACTTTCATTGCTGAAACCTAATCAGGTTTAATTCAGGCATATTGAAAAGGACCTATTAAAGGGGCAGGGCCTGGTTGAGTTGGTTAGTAGTGTGTTGAAACTGGTGGTTATGGTAAGGGGCGGGACATTTCCCAAACACACTCGAAGCGCTCGGCCAATCACAACACACTGATCTAGCTGACCAATCAGAACACAGTGTGCTTTTCAGAAGGAGGGGCTTCAGAGAGACAGGAAGTAAATAGAGCGTTACTGACAGACTGGGAAGAGAGGAGCTGTAACAATGGTCAAGTAATGTGTTTTTGAACATTCAAGCATGAAAACATATTCTAGTAGAGGCCAAAAACAACATCAAGACTTTGAAGGAGGGTATAATAGGTTCTCTTTGTCTTCAGATGTCTGACAACTTAGTTACTGGGTGAACTGCATGAAAACATGTCGAGGTCTTATCAGAACTGTCAAGAGAGAGACAAAAAAATACATTTAAATATTTAAAAAAATATATTGAAATGTGCAATAATATGATGCACACAGTATATATTTTGAAGTATATATTGTCCAAATATTCCAAAACAGAATATGCATAATATATCTCAAATTCATGGAGACAAAAAAAAAAAAAAAAAAAAAAAAAAAAAAAGTGTTATTATCGCTAACTAAAACTATTAAAAACAATTCTGTTAATTGAAATAGAGCTGAAAAAAAAAAATTATTGTGAAAAAAATTGAAATGTTGCCTTGGCAATAAACTAATAATTTTAAGTTAAAGCTGAAACTGAAATAAAAATAAATTTAAAACTAAAAATTAGCAATATAAAAATTTAAATAAAATGACAAAAGCACATAACAAAATACAAAAAAAATTAAATGAAAAGCTAATTAAATATATATATACACACACACACACACAGACTGTACATAAGGCACCATAGAGTTTTAGTCCATTCAATTATTGGTCTTTAGTGCACAGCATAAAGTATAGTGTTTTATGAGGCTACATTATCTATGCTAATGAGTGGTTGCTGGTTAAACCCGCTGTACTCGAGCTGCTTACAGTCTAAGCCTCGCATCATGGAGGGGTGAATCCGGAGCCAAGGCTGTCTACATTACCCACTGACGTCTGATCCCGCGGCTCAATACAGGATTACTGGAAAGAGGACAGTGAGGTCATGTGCAATTACTCAAATGAAGCTCTGCAAATGGCACTACATTAAAGCCCCCTGAAAAAATCCAATTACGTCAAGCCTTGACGACTGTTAACAATTAAAGTGCCAAACATTATATGGGATTTGGGATAAAAAGGTTGCTAGTTCGACTTGGGATAAGTGTTAAAATATTACCATGCTTTTGAACATATCATTACAGAAAATAAGTAAATAAAGAATCATGTTTATAATGTTTAACAGCTTATAAAGAACATTTGTGGTGACAGTATTATACAATAGATTATAAAGCACAATGGATTATTAAAGAGGCTATATGCCTTGATTTGTTTTTTTTTGGCTCTACAAAAAAAGGTTTTCATCCTTGAATGTTCAAAAAACACATTATTTTCCTCACATTCTCCATTGTTGCGGCTCCTCTCTTCCCAGTCTGACAGTAACGCTCTGTTTACTTCCTGTCTCTATGAAGCCCCTCCTTCTGAAAAGCACACTGTGCTCTGATTGGTCGGCAGTGTGTTCTGATTGGTCAAGTGCTTTGAGTGTGTTTGGGAAATGTCCCTTAGTTAGTAGTGTGTTAAACTGGCGGTTAACACACTACTAACTAACTCAACCAGGCCCTGCCCCTTTATTCTGCGTATGAATTATTATAATGAATGTCGTGACGTGTTCGTTCCCGGAAGAAACTCAAGACTACAATGGAGGCGTTTCAGGAGTTCAGAAACACTGACACTGATATAGAGAAGAACTCCTGCTGGAGGGACTCTTTCAGCAACAAAAAAAGCATAATCGGTACTCTTTAAATGTTTAGTCAAATGGAGTACAAAGATTTTGGGTGGAGCATGATGATCAAATCCAGCCAATCACAACACAGGAGCATGCATATATAAACAACAGTCTTTTTTGTTGTTGCACACTGAAATGGCGACGAGCTTCTGTCATCTAGTGTACATGCCTTCACTGAACTGTGATCAAAATGTCATACAGTAGTGAATTATAACAGTTGCATGTGACATATGTTAATAAAGTAATATCTTACAGTTGTCCAAAAAAATCACGTTTTTAACCAGTCTTGTGTTCCCTGCCGGGCGTAAGTGTGCAGTTATCAAGGGCTTGAAGTTTACGGCAGGTAATACGTTTCAGAGGCAGCGGCTTCTCATGGGCCACATTAGCCAGAATCAGCTGACACAAATCAATACCAAGACAGATGCTTCACAAGTTTCATATTTTCATTTTAAGCAATCACTTATTAATTTGTGTTCATATAAAAGCCATTTTTCTGTCCAAGGGTGAAGCTGAAGATTGTGCTGGAGGAAATGTAATGTTCATCGGGGATGTTTTTCAGAAGATGACATGAGACTTCAACCTCAGGCCCGAAGCTTGAATCTGAGAGACACATTTTTGGGGGGTTTTAGACTTTTTTTTTTGCACCGGACAAATTGAATTCTGGTCTTCTGCTCTGCTGAAATGGAAAGTCGCAGGACGCATTTTGAGGACGGGATGCCATGTTGATCTATTCACATCATCAATCAGTCTGGCACACCTTATAGAGGAAACTAGACTTTACATTTTCCTCAAGAACTGTGAGTGTTACGCGCCTGCTGCCATCATGCTAGGGTTTTGAGGGTGGTTGTCAGGGTGTTGCTATGCAGTTGCCATGGTGTTCTGAGTGGTTGCTAGGTGTCTGAAGTGGAGAGTATGGAAGCCTATTTCTACCACAAAAAAAAAAAAAAATCATGCTTTGGTAAATCATAATTATGAGATAAAAAGTAAAAATGATGAGATAAAAACTCTAAATGATGACATTTCCAGTCATAGTTATCAGAGAAAAAGATCATTGTTAGAGAAAAATATAATTATGACAAAAAATGTAAAAATTATGTGTTATGATTACTGCATGAGATTAAATTATTAGATAAAATGTTTAAACTGAGATGCTAAGTCAATTATAAGTCAAAATGATGAAGTCAATTACTGTATGAGATTAAATTGTGACAAAATAATTACTGTGAGAAAACTCAAAATTATGAGATGCATGTCAAAATTGATCATAATTGAGATAATAGTTATGAGATAAAAGTTAAAATGATGACAGAAAATCAAAATTACTATATGAGATATGAGGAAATTATGACATACAAAATCATAAATGATGAGATACAATGTTGAAATTGAGATGCTAAGTCTATTATGAGATAAGTCACAATTTTGACATATAATTATGAGGTCAAACATTAATTACTGTATGAGATAAACAAAATTATGGCATAAAAAAATCATGATTATTGTATGAGAACTCAAAATTGAATCATCGGGTAGATAAAATGTCAACATTGAGATAAAACAGCCACACTTGTGAGATAAAAAGTTGAAATTATGACATACAAAATCATAATTACTGTATGAGATGATTCAAAATCATAACTATGATATAAAAAGTTGCATTTTATTGTTATAATTACGACTTTTTTTGTCAATGTGGTGTAAATGGGCTTCTATAAAATCACTTAACTATGAGCAACAGTAATAGAGAAGTTTGCTTAGCAACACCACTCTTAAAATG
Source organism: Rhinichthys klamathensis goyatoka (assembly GCF_029890125.1). Taxonomy (NCBI): domain Eukaryota; kingdom Metazoa; phylum Chordata; class Actinopteri; order Cypriniformes; family Leuciscidae; genus Rhinichthys; species Rhinichthys klamathensis. The sequence continues at coordinate 794,471 of NW_026606692.1, forward strand.
AAAGTGTTTTTTTAAACTGCAGCGATTACAGTAAAGAAAACTTGATTTAATCACGAGGGCCAAGAAAAAGGAGTCTCTGTGAGCTTTGCCGCGGAGGAACTTTCTAATCAATGAAAACGCAGTGTGTGATTGAGGACCGGACGGATAACAAAGGCAAACAAGAACGCCGGCCGCTCGTTTTGCTTTGTGAGATGACAATCGGCGGTGACACACAGCGACTACGCTCAGCTTCCAACACAGGACACTTTGTCATATCCACTCAAAATGAAATAAAACAGCAGGACAGCTCAGTACAACAGTTTAACCACACAGAGAGACAAAAAGACAGTTGGCTGTGAATGCATTACGTTGCGTTAGAGACCGCGGCATGACATTTCTATGTACATCTGTTCTTTTCTTTGTTCGAGCAAAATATTTTTTTCTAAATTGGTAATCATTTTCTGTATTTTTTTTTATATGCATTTCAAAAGGAAAAAACAACACAGTGTGAACAGTGAACATATGTGATGTCTTTGTTGTGTGTTTTTACTTACTTTTAAGCACTTACACAATGACTTCCTCTAATAAAGAAAATGAAATCGCTTAATATCTCAGTTGTTACTCATAAGTGCCAATTAGATTAAATTCGCTTAAAGGGATTGTTCACTTTGAAATACATTTTTGGTATGTTTTAGCTTACCTCAAGGGCATCCAAGATGTAGGTGTCTTTGTTTCCGCAGTAGTTTCAATTTTTGATATTTTTAGGTCAAACCGTTCTTGTCTGTCAGTCATATAATGCAGGTCTATGGTCACCACCTCAAAGAGCATGCACAGAGAAGTCCAAATTAAACATGATTTAATGACTCGTAAATGTAAGTATGGCCTAAGACACGAAACGAGCGGTTTGTGTGAGAAAACAAACAGTATTTATATCGTTTTTACCTCTTGTAACACACAGACCGATGCGCCCGCGCCCTCAGATCACTTGGACGTGGCTGTGTTTACAAGAGGTAAAAACTATTTAAATACTGTTCGTTTTCTCACACAAATCGCTCGAAATATCAAAATTGAAATTACTGCGGAAACAAAGACACCTACATCTTGGATGCCCTTGAGGTAAGCTAAAACATATCAAAAAATTGTTTCAAAGTGAACTATCCCTTTAAGTCTCCTGCTTCACAGATGTTTCTCCTAAGAGAAAGACCCAGTAATCTCACACACTTCTCCTTCAGAGATCTCAACAATAGCTCAGTCTGACTCTACAGTGTGCTTACATTTTGCAATCACAAGTGAGAGAACTTAATATGAACCATTTTTTTATTTTTTTGGGGGGAATTTGAGAATCTGAGAACATCTGCATCAAATTCATGACTATTGAAAACGTTTGGAAAATATTGAAAACTAACACTTTGCATTTGTTAACATGAAATACTTCTAAAGCATTTATTAATCTTAGTAATCCTAGTGTTAGTTTCAACATTTACCAATGACTCTTAAAATGACAAGTTGCATCTGTTCGTATTATTTAATGCAGCTAACATGAACTAACAATGAACAGTTGTATTTTTATGCATCGCTCATTGTTAGTTAATGCATTAACCAATGTTAACTAATGGAACCTTGTTGTAAAGTGTTTTTGTGTTTCCGCCGGTAACATATTACAATAAGGTTGCATTTGTTAACGTTAGTTAACTACATTAGTTTTACTAAAAAATAAGTGTATACAATTTATTAATCTCAGCTAACATTAATTTAAGCATTTACTTATTCATTATTAAAATCAAAACTTGTATCCGTTCATATTATTTAAAGGGGTCATATAATGGTACATGCACTTTTACAAGTTGATTGTACTGAAATGTGTGTTGGCAGTGCCTGTACACAACCATCATAAAATGATAAAATCCAGTGTTTTTGTTTTAATCTCCTTATATGGTTTTCCCCTGTCTCAAATCAAGCTGTTCGACCGTGTGACGTCACTGGTCGGAAGCCCCTCCCACGATTGTTGATTGACAGGAGCGTTTCAACACAGACCCGCCCTCGCTCGTGAGGGAGCTGTCAATCATAGTCTGCGCGGACCGGCGCGCTCATTGTTGATATGCTGGAGCTGTCTATGAGCAGAATGGCGTCTAAGCGATTGTGGTGTTCTGTTCTTGGGTGTAATAACGAACAGTCATTTTGATGTTCCTAAATCCGAACCGCTGAAGACGCAGTGGCTGTGTTTGTTTTCGAAGGGAATATTCCCCACGAGCAACGTCAATGCTCTCATGTTTGCGCGAATCATTTCTCATCAGACTGCTTTATAAACGAGGATCAGTATAAAGCTGGATTTGCTAAGAAGCTGCTCATGAAAAAAGGATCGGTACCAGCTATTCGTGTTCCTGCTGAACCTCTAGAACAACTGAAGTGAGTGTAATGTTTTATTAACCTTTATATTAATATATTAGTCTTTGCAAATCGCTAGCTGCACGCTTCACAATGAATGCGTCTAAGGTTTACACTCAGGGTACATTACGGCATGTTTTCTATGCACGACGTTCTCAATATAATTCATAATCCCACGTTTATACTGAACAACGCGTTATGGTTATTGTGTTACAAACGGTGTACACAGAACAGAGAGGCGGAGTCAGCAAAGCTCATGATCATTTAAAGTCAAATGCACTGAAAAGGCGTGCTGAAAACAGAGCTGTAAACCACCAGGTAAAATAAGTGTTTTCTTACAATACTAATGAGAATTTTTAATTAAAGTATATTACAAACTTTTAATTTAGACCCTAAAGAATCATATTAGCTTGTACAAAAATGGCATTATATGACCCCTTTAATACATCTAAGCTAACATGAAGAGTTGACAAAGATGCACTGCTCATTGTCAGTAAATGCATTATAATATAAACTAATAGGATCTTATTGTGAAGTGCTACCGTGTTGCAAGCAAAATGCATTTAATATTAAGATTATTTCACATATATCACATATTTTTAGGCTATATCCTTCAATATAAACTAAGTGGTGGTTTAAAGAAGCAATGGTCACGTTGCATGTCGGTCAGACGGTTTATTCCAGTCTAATTGTGCATTTATTGACCAGAATAAGGCTTATTCTGGTCAATAAATGCTTATTAAGCTGCAGAGTGCATGAGTTTTGTGCCAGTCTAAAGTCTGCCAATGCAAGACTATCCAATATTAGACATTTGTAATGCGACTACACGCCGGCCGGCAGAGAGAATGTAAAAATAACATGCATTAGCAAGACGTAATCTAAAAGCCTTTGTGGTGTTCCACAGTGAGCAGTGTGTGAGGTCTCCGTCAACTGAGCGGACCAGCAGTGGATCTGACACACTCGCTCTGGACCTCGGCTTCTGAAGAGCACTTCTGTTTGTTTACTCGGAGGACTCAGATTGCTCGTGATGCTTGGTTAGATTTCCATCAGGAGCTCGCTGGAGGTCAGAGCCGAGGCCTGACCTTGGGTCCGCCAAGCAGTCGCTTTATACACACACAGAATTCAGTATCGGCTGAGGAAATCTGATCCTGGATCAGCAATCTTTATAATAGCACATAGAGCTGCAGCCGTAGACTAAAACACCATCTCAGATCATTTGGGATTGTATTTACATCAATGCTGTTTAATATTGATTATGCAATCTGATAACAAACTCGGTGCTCACGTTCTGACATGTATATATGCAGCATCCTTACCCGAGTAAAACTAAAGGTCCCAGGATACCATTACTGTATGATACTACAAATGATAATGGAAAACACAGCAACAGGGATGGGAAATATTGTTTTATACTTATATGGAATATATCATGTTTGGTTACTTCATCTCCTAAATAAATTATATAATCTAAACTAAAGCACCATAACAAATCACAACATGGTAGATGAATATGACAATCATTCAGTACCAGTGTATTATTTATGTAATATTATAGTTTTTTATGATGTTGAATTTTAATTTTAGTTAAATCGTTAATCATTCTGTTGTGTGCTTTTGAGATTTCTTTAAATATCACCATTCAAATTAGTTTTAGTTTTTATTTCCACTTTTTCATTGTCTGAACTTCAGCTTATTTTAATTAGCTCGCAAGGAAACAAAGTTTTTCATGTAATATATATTTTTATTTCAGCTTTTAATTGACAAAAAATGATTTTAACAGTTTTAGTTTTTTGTCACCTTATTGCTTTTCAGAACAAATTAAAAATACATAAAAATGCTGCCAGTACGCTCTCAACTCTATGTACTTAACATCCCAATCTTTAAAAAATTATACTTAGATTAGTATGAAAATATGCAGAAAACTTCATCATTTGTAAAGTCAAGGACAAGTCTGTCTCACAGTAATTGGATTCAGTGTTTTAGGATAAGTGTGTTGAATGCGTTCATCAGTCTATTTGTGTTCAATTGTCCATTCACATCTTTGCTGCTAAATGAGTTTGAATGCATGCAAATGTCCTGTCACTATAAACCAATGAGTGACAGCAACGACATTTTTCTTCACAATTATTAAAGTACCCCTCTTATGTTATTTTAAAGGCTCTTTCAATAGTTTTACATGCATCCAAGGTAAAAAAAAAAAAAAAACACTTAATTTTCTCATAAAATATGCTGAAGCATCAGCTCTTTTCTCACAGTGTCTGAAATGGTTCGATAAAAGATTCGGTCTCTCTAAACCCTGCCTTTCTGCAAGCCTGCTCTGCACTGATTGGTCAGACAGCCCAGTCTGCCGTGATTGGTCGACAACTTACAGCGTGTGTGTTACGACCCTACTTTGGCTCACAACCGTCTAGGAATTTTTAGAAGGGGAACATTAAACCAGTTCAGACGGTCACCATTGAGCACTGAATGAAATGAGAAACACGAGAGACACGACAAAATCAAGTAAACTTAATTTAATAAAAGGTAAAGTGTAATATTTTACATAATTTAATATTTTACAAAACGGAACAAAGGGGAAAATTGGATTGTGCCAAACAAGCAAAAATTACCATCAAAAAGGAACTAAACCATTTCAATCTAATCCTAAACTAAGTGTGTTTTTGATTTAGTTGATACACAAATGATTGAATTTGGACTGACAGTGTGAACATAGTTGGAACAATGTATAACATGGGCACTTTAATTAATAAATAGCTAGTCCTGAATTGCAAAAACATCCTTGAAATAATCTGATTTAGTGGCCACTTAATTATTGGGCATCATAAAACTTATTTCATCCAGATAAAAATGTATGTTATGATCACTGGATTAACAAAACAGCCAAGACTTTTGATTTGGTCATTTTTCGACTTCCCTTCCTCACGGCAGATTCATTGTCACTCCAGTCCTCGTTTGGTTATTTGGGATTTGTCAAAAAAAAAGAAAAAAGTGTTTGCTAGTATGAATGGGGGGGTTAGTTTTTGATTTAGTTTTTGCCGGTCCCTGTTGTACACTGCTCTTGTAAAAGCCTGGCCATCACAAAGACATTGGATCTCGCCCTGGATGAAGAATGAAACTTTATGCTTTGATGATAAAGCTTTCCAATACTCAGAGCAAACGGTTGTCGGGAAAAAGCCATGACAGGAAGCTGTTACTAGCAGAAGACATCAGTGAGGATGTCACCTGACTTCTCGCCCGTGTTTGGCACAAAATCCCTTTGAGGCTGACTAGCGGGGACCCGGCTGACACACGGGTAAGATGAGACAAGACCGTATCCCGAAGAACGAGGATTAACAAGAACGACAGATCTTTTATTGCACTGTCCATGACTGATGCTGATGACAGTCTAAGATTTCTTTTGTGACTTCTCAGTCCAGGAAATATTAAAGGCAGGAATTACTCTGTATTAATAAAAAACAAACTCTACCATGATCATTTATAAAATATTTATAAAAGTGTAGGCACATGTAAATATTTTAATAATATTTAAATATAATTAAATTCGTTTTTTTTTTAAATATATGAATTATCATCCTAATTGTGATTATTTCTGTGATAATAATAATAACGGTAACACTTTTCAATAAGGATTCATATTTGTTAACATGCAGTTAACTACATTACTTAACATTAAGTAAACATAAAAATACTTCTAAAGCATTTATTAATGTATAGTTATAAATAATACTAGTTACATTATAAACATTTACTAATAATGGACTTTAATGGAATTAATGGACTTAAATAATAATGAATAGTTTTAGTTTTGTTAACTAACATTAACAAAGATTTGTTACAAATTTAAAGGCACACTGTGGAATTTTTGGCCACTAGGGTGCGCTTGACCTGTAATTTTCACGTCTAGTGCCCCTAGAGGCCACAAGCGCCGCAGCATTGTCGCAAAAGTCAACAAACAGTCAACCGGTCAACCTCCCGTGTCTGCTACCAGATGAATTGCATACAAATTAAACAAAGCCTGTAGCTAGTTGTTAAGTTGCAGCCCTGTTTTGTTTCAAAATCGGAGGATAAAATGTCTGCTGAATGCAAACCTTTCCCAATATTTATAAAATTTATATTTGTACTAACATTTAGCTACCAGATTGATAATTCGCTAACTTACTCTACTAGCATTCCTTGTTACATTAAGTTAAATGGAGGACAATATAGTCAGTAACATGGCCAGGCAGAGAACAAATTTGAAAAAATAGAGATATTGTGCAAGCAATATATTTAACTTACTAGTCCAAAAGCATGACGGCCAGGTCAGCATCGGTCGGGAATCCCTCATCCTTCTTTATCGCACGCCAGCGAGGGAACGCTTGACCAATGTTTATTCTCGTCCTTGCTTTTAGTTTATCACTCTCCCTTTTTCTTTTTTTGGTCTCCTCTGACAAAATCTTTGCTTTCTTCGCTTTCTTCCGAGTAGCTGTTGATTCAGCCATGACGACAACATACAGACGCCAGCAATCAAACGCGAGTTGAGCTCTCAGGTTAGAATTTGAGGAAGTTGGGGTGGTGGTGGGGGAAGTGACGTATGCCGTAAAGCGGTCGAATTTTGTAGTTCTTTTTGTGCTCGGGTTCCTACCCGAAACCCGAAGTTACATAGTGTTAACTAGTAAAAGCGATACAGACACCTTCAGGCTTCGGCAGACGTGTCATTCAACCTATTGTAAGTCGATGTACCATCTCAATGGGGTTTGGTAATATATTATAAAGGTTGAAAAGTTCCACAGTGTGCCTTTAAGAAATGTTTTTATCTTTGTTAGTTAATGTTAGTTAATGCAATAATAATAATAATAATAGTAATAATACAAATAAAAGCATATTATATATGGTTTTCACTGATATTAAAATATATGTATCCCCTTTTTGTGCATATTCAAAATAATTTTTTTTACATACTTATTACCCTCACGCACCCCCGTAGAACCGGGCCGGCCAGTATAATTCACTCTTCCTCTTGTGAATCAGTTTCTGGTTCAAACATATATTGATCAATTAAACCAGTATTTCCACTTGCCATTGTGCAGCATTTACAGTAAAGTTGACCAAGTGTGAGTGGATCTCTGAGCTGGTGTGAGTGAGTGGAGGCGGGGCTCATTTGGATATTCAGGTTTACTAAATGAGGCAAGGGTGTAGAGTTACATTCAAGCTATTTTAAGGCAGGACTACATTATTTTCACAGGGATTTTTTTTTTTTAATATCAAAGATGACTTTTAAGGGATTAAATGATCGACTGCAGGGGGACTTTAATATGTCTATAGTAGGCTATGCTGAAAAAGTTCAAAACACTTATAAAAGTGTTATAAAAGAGACTTTTATATAAAAGTCCCCCCTTCACTAAAGATCTCATACTATATCCTCTATGTTCACTAAATTAGACAAACATTTGGCAGCAAAATGTTCTGCTTGGAAACCGTTTGTGCAATATGTGTTGGCGATACCGATAATCTGCAAATATTTCTTTGAGGTGTTTCATCTTTACTCTGTCTGGGTCTAAATCCTCATTGTTTACCTCCACAGTTCAATGGACTGGCTTAAATGTGATTTTCCCCCTGATTTTCCCCCTGGCTTACAGTTTTATCTCACGGAGAGGCAAACAGCGGACCTACCGCATCAGATCTACTTTCCTCGAGTCGCTTCGCAAACAGGCCCGGGCTCACAGCAGGGACACAAATCCTCCATAATCCAAATTAGCCCCTCCAAGTCAAATAAAACCGTCTGTCACGCACCGTCTCGCTCGCCGTGTCTTCTCTTTACGGCTGCGGCAGATGGCACGGGGAGGATGGACCTAAAAAGAGCAATATATTACAAACAGACAACAAAATTACTGACTTTGTTTGCTCGATATACATACAGCCACATAAATCTTAATCTATATTGATAAATTTTATCTGCTACTAAATTAGGTTATGGTAGTGTTTACTAAATAATACTTTGTGCAAACATGAGAATTAAGTCTATTCCTTCTAAGCTAACAAAATATGATCAAAGAACATTTCCTAGCATTCCCATTAAGTTATGAAAACCTTTTTTTCTTTCTGAAAAAAAAAAACCCATTTAAAACATTTTTTGGGATATGCAAATAGAATGGATATAGGGAATGTGGAGATGACGTCACGCCGTGTTGCATTATGGGTCCGCCGCCATATTTACAGGATTGCGCCCAATACCGCTGTATTTAAATGCATGTGTTGGAGGCTGTGTTTGGATTTTCTGTCGAGATTTTAATAAACGTCGATATGGTTGTTCAGTTCAACTGCCATAGCAGGTCACACGATCGTTCAGGGAGGAAACTGAACAACGGAATACGTTTTTTCACCTTTCTTTCTTGGAAAAAACAACAAGGGAAGCAGGTCGAGGAGCTGACGAGAAGACGCCGGATCGCGTGGGGTGCCGCAATCATGAGGAAAAACTTGACTTACTGTCCTCCACTGCATACTACGTTTGTTAAAAGTTGTACAAAGCAAGAGGTTGTGTATTGTATATTCCTCGATGACTAACAGTTAGGAGGATAGTTGATGAATGATGTTGAATTTGTGGTTCATGTTAGCAGATGATAAAGCCAGGACACATTGCATGAATCAAATTATATTTATTTTGTTTTCAATTACCAATTTGCTTTGATATTCTGTAGATCTTTTTACATGGCTTTTTTAAAATGTTTGTGAATCATGTTTTTATATAACTGCTTAATAAATACATTAAGTGACATCTCTGTTTCTGTACTGATTGCATCCAACAAAGACCCTTTAAGTACACATAAATGAGCAAAGATACATCAAACTATTTTAAAATAAATGACCAAATACCCTCATTTTTACACGTGTCAACATTGAATGATGACAATAAGGCACAGTTGTATTTAACAAGTTACCACATCTTGTGGCATTACAAAGTAATGTAAATTTCTTGCACAACCTATGAAAACTTAACATATGCTGAAAATAGCAAGCTAACAAACTATGAGAGCTGCTTTTCAGGTAAAATAGCTTGAACTTTATGTACAATAGTAATCAACTTAGCATAGGCTTTGAACACCAAAACTAAATCAGATGTATCAACGTTGTCTATCGCGGATAGTTTGTCCAAATAACGTTTTTTGGCAGTGGCATTTAGTTTATCCCGGTAGGGTCCCTTGTCTTTTTCTTTAAACATCTTCATTTCTTCCGTTCTTCTTCAATTTTACCTCGTTTTAGCCAAACACCCACTATTATACCGAAGGTAAACAGAGATCGTGCCTGTAAAGATGGCGCCCACGTCCCATAATGCAACACGGCGTGACGTACCTCCGCATTCCCTATAGAATGTTCTGTGAACATTCTAAAACAAGTAGTAACAATTAAAAAGTGTTTTGAGACCATTGGGCATATTACAGAACTTTCAATCTTAAGTTAATTTAGGATTTTTCAAAAATTCATATTACTGAAGCAAATCTTAACTTGATTGAGGATTATTATCTTATCTTATCTTACAAAATCTCATCTTATCTGTTGTTTGGAAATCTTAACGCGTTCGGTAATCAACTCTTAGGTCTAAGCAACCAAGCCGCTGCTGTGAAGTAAACGCTGGTGTGCTTTTAGTGAAGTGCTGCTGAAGGAGAAGTTTTGACTTGGTAGAAAAGGCAAAGCCTATAACTATGTTTTGTGTCTCTAATGATCAGTGTTTTGTGCAGCACATCATTTGGGTGTTCAAAAAGTCTTTCCGCCATCAAACATCGCTGTTCTTGTTGCATCTTGTATCACTAGCCGCGTTTCCATTACCCTTCAAATAGCGCAAATTAAAATTGTGAAGTGAAAATACGCCCAATGGAAACACATCAATTTCGCAAAAACTCCCATTTATCGCAAAAAAGTTTTTACGCTCACATGAGGTGGTTTTTCAGGCAATTCGAAAAAGAAATATTTCGCAAAACTGCAATGGAAACAGTTTTTGCGCATTTACAGTCACCTGACGTAGATGATGACGTAGATCAGGGGTGCCCAATCCTGCTCCTGGTGATCGACTGTCCTGCACAGTTCATCTCCAACCCTAATCAAACACACCTGCCTTTAATTTTCAAGTGATCCTGACGTGCTCTGAAGACCTTAATTGGTTGCTTCAGGTGTGTTTGATTAGGGTTGGACAGTCGATCGCCAGGAGCAGGATTGGGCACCCCTGACGTAGATGACGTAGATGATGTTTGGACAGAATACGAGACAGAGTTCTTTATTAAATTCATAAAAGACAAAATAATTACAGGAATACTGGATTCTAAACCTCAAAGAAATGCCACAATCAAGACCTCGAAGCAGAAATGAGGGAGAAACATCCAGAAACTCCTCATATGTGCCGCTCTCAAGTATAAAGCCCCGTACACACCAGGACGAATATCGGCGCGCGTTATTCGTCAGAGTTTTTCAACGCGTTTTTTGTGTTCACACCCAAGCGATTTTCGCTGACGATGAGCCGAGTGAACATGCCAATTCATTCCCTGACATTAGATGGCGCTTAATGTAAAACAGAAATAGTCCTATGTTGTAGTCGCTGTCGCGTTTGTCATATAGTTCTTTATGTTCCGACACCAACGAGACCAGCAGGTCTACATTCATCTTGCCTTGCATCTTCCTCGTCTTATTTCTTCCCGGCAGTGTAGACGCTACTTGGCGTATGTCTTCTTCGCCGTTACGTATGTGTGCTCGGCAAGACCGTTTTGTGTTTGAGCGCCCCCAAGTGGTGTTTTACTATAACTTCAGAAGCTCCAGACACGTGAGCAAAAGCGCCAATCTCATTGGTTGGATAGTTTTTGACGCGGCGCATCAAACCAAAAAAACGAACCCGAGGCGTTTTTAAAAAAATGACGCTTTTACGCGTGCCGTTTTTTGTGTTGGTGTACACACTCACATTGGCGCCTTTTGTTTAGTCACGAGGCGTTAAACGTCGGCGAATATCGCCTGTGAAATTCGTCCCGGTGAGAACAGACCTTAAGGGTCTTTTCTTGTCATTAATGATTGGATAACACACACACGTCTCCTTCGATTAATGATAATGGCCAGAGAAGTGGTTGGAATACACATAAACCTACCAACGTCCGTTGCCATGATTTTTGGAATGACTTATCGCGAGAGGAAAAAATTAAGTTTTAGTCAAATAACATTGGTTAATAGAAACGCAGTCATTTTGCAATCGTTTTTTGTCGATATTTAGAGAAAAATCGCAAAGGTTTTGCGCAAATCTGTAATGGAAATGCGCCTACTGATAAATGTGATGCCATTCTCAGACAGGGATATTGCAATGTGATTTTTACGGCTGGCTTTTAAATCATTTTGAAGTTAGGACACCATGGACACCAAGACACCAAGTTTTTAGGATTTTTTTTCTTTCTTAAGTTAGGATGCTTCTGTAATACCCTTTTCCTATCTGTAGTTAAGATTGGATAATGCACTTAAGAAATGTTATTCTGTAATAGCTGGGTTTCTGTCCTTATCGGTCGGAACTCAAATCAAATGTCAAACGGTAGTTAAATTCAGTGCAAATGAAACGACACATTGAGGGTTAACGTGATGTTAATTAGGTTGAACACAGAGTTAATTTACTTCAGTCAAAGTCATTCTATATGCACTGTGACTGTGGAGGTGTATTTATTATACATCATTCATTTTTATACAGTTCATCTAGTGCAATCTTAAAGCTTTTAATCGTGAATGCATGTGGCCTTCACCAGAGACACACGGTAGATGAGTGAAATTAATCATAAAGCAGCTTATCTACCAAGAGAAAATCATAAGTCTGAGAAAAGAAAACATCTCTTATTAGAAGGCCAACTAATGGGGTGTGATTTACGCTCTGAAGTTTAATACTTGATGCTATAGGGGATTGTTCAAATCACTAACACTAACTATAAGCAAAAATAAGTTACACCTGAATTAGTAAACATCAGTAATGATAAATAAAATGATTCCTCAGTAATCATGCATTTAAAACGGTCATTTTTATCTCAAAGAAGCATATCGCTTAAACCATGTTTAGAGCCTCATTACCTTAAAAATGGCAAAAACATCAATTTCACTTGTGCAAATCGAGCTGCATCAACAATAGCTCATGTTTTGTTTAATGTGTTGCTCAAAACAGTCTGCAACTAAAAAGTGACCCGAATAAAGAGATGTGAACATGACGATTTCAAGCCCTGATGTTCACACATCTCGTGTAAGTATTTTGAGTTTGTGAATTCACACTGCATGAGCGCTGCAAGCCGAGCTTCAGCATTCTCAGTTGTCACACTGAAATCAGCAGAAAGTTTGGAGAAAAAAGGTAAATGCTATTCCTGTTGGGAATTAATTGGGTGGTGAAAAGTGACATGAGGTTGAAAATAAGAGTTGGGAGATTATGAAGGACATTCTCTTTCTTTGCAATAATAATGCAATAATCAATGAATCGTTTACATACATTAAGTCCATTTCGATTGTGCATGTTGATTTTGGTATCCCCAATTTGAGCAAAAGAAGCAATGAAACATAGCAACTGTTGCAATTCCCAAAGAATCTCAATTATAATGCATCTAAACATCTGTATTTTCAATTGCATTGCTGTACTATTGAATTTTCTAACATGGCATTTTGCAGTGAGACAGCCAGTTTTGTGGGGCAAACAAACAGCACAAAAACCTCAACATCTTTGTGTAGTCAAAAGCACACGTAGACTTACTTTTGCTGTCACTGGGGATTCTCGGCTGCCCTACATTCGGCTTTGTTGACATTGCTGAACATTTCATGTATGGTCCGACTCCTGTTGTGAGCGTCTCTCACATAAATAGTTCAAACTATTCCCCATCTGAGTCAAACCCCACAGCGTCACATATCTCAAGCAAAGCTATCCGTCTGGACCTTCCCTTGTCACTTTCAATGAAAGTCTCCATCTTCTATGGTCGTAAATGCAGGTTGTGTGCAGCGCTCAGCCTCGAGCAACACTTCACCGTCTGCTGGACCATTCTGCTGGTTATCTAGTCACTTTTGGAAATAATGGTTGCATACGTCCTGTAGGACAGAGAAAAATCATACATGAGATTCTTAACGGTTGCTTCTAGACAGAAATGAGCTTAAAAAGATCAAATCGAGACTGAAGTCTTCTGCTTATACAGTATATTTACACTAACACTCATATAAGACTCATACTCAGTCTGCAATAAAACATGAAATTTCTATTTAAACTCAAACTGTTCCAAGATCAAATGGTTTTATATGATCTAATCATTTAAAAATGAGATTCTGAATTGTTTCTCCTATAGCAATGAGATTAAACAGAGCAAATTCTAAGAGACATTTCTAAATATACTTCTGCTTATTAACTAAATTTGAGCAATAAATCTTTGTTACCTGTCCATCAAAATAATATCAACAAATTCAAAACAATTAAAATTCTTCCAAGATCAAATGACTTTTAGCATTTTATAGCTCTGTACACTCAACAGTTTACTTCATTTGTATTATTATTTCTCATAAGAAACTTGTGACAAAGGTGATCATCATTAAAATAAATAAATCACAAATGAAGGAAATTCTGAGCAACAAATCTTTGTTTACTGTCTATCAAAATAGCATCAAATTACAAATGATCGTTCTTTAATATCTATTGATAATGTGTTTCTCATAAAGCGCACAGCTGAAAATCAGATGGAGCAAGCGGCACAGGAATGATTTTGATGGATGACTTTTAATTTTACAGGAAAGGTCACGAGCCACACAATCCGACATTGAAGAATCAATGCTCATTACATGTATAAGTTAAATTATTAGTTAAATGTCTTGTAAAGTTTAATTTTTTCACATGCATCACAACCTTAAGTTTACAATGACAGAAATAAAGCGAATTAAGATACGGCGCTTTAAAGGTTTTCCATTATCCTTTTTTTCCATATTCAATGTTCTTTAGTCTGAAATGTTGCTGTTTGAGCATGAAAAAGCTCTGCAAAGTTACAAAGTTATTCTCTATATCAGTGTCAGTGTTTCTGAACTCCCTGAAACGCCTCCATTGTAGTCTTGAGTTTCTTTCGGGAACGAACACGTCACAATATTCCTCATTTAAATAATTAATACGCAGAATAAAGGGGCGGGGCCTGGTTGAGTTAGTTAGTAGTGTGTTGAAACGGGTGGTTATGGTAAGTGCCGGAACATTTTTCAAACACGCTCGAAGCGTTCGACCAATCACAACCTATAAAGGTAAAATGATGACATAAAGAATCGCGTGCGCAGGGTAAGATTTGTGAAAGTGTACTTAAGATTGCAAGCGTAAATTAAATTTGCGTGTGCAAGAGAAGATTTGTAAAGGTGTAAATCATGTTTCAAGTGTAAGAAAAAAAAATCCACAACATTTTGCTGGTTTTCGTAAGTGTAATACATGTATTGTGATACTGCAGCTTCATGCTAACGCAAAATAAATAGGATCTGTATTCTTCTGACTTCCATTTTTCCGCGCTTACACTTTTGGCACGGTTTTTGCGCACAAATGCGGCCAAAAGCATTGCAAGCCTGTGAACGGTGATTTGCAACCGAAAACAACAGTTTAAAGAACTGCAAACCGGATTGCAATTATAAAACCAATCTGTATGCGTAAAAAATAAAATGTTGCAATTGTCTAAATGACTTTTGTGCGTAGGGTAAATGCACCCGAAATATACTGGTTTGTACAGTTCCGATTTCTGCGCTTAGAGTTTTGGCACGATTCTCTCACTCATTTGAGTTTTGCAAGCGTGAAGAGGAGGGCGGGTCCACCTTCATCATGTAGCCAATCAAATGAGCTTCTTGCTGGCACTCGATTTACTCTTATCTGATTGGTTCAATAAACACGTCAGTCTTCAGAATCAGAATGCATATTTATCTTCATTTGGCTCATTCTCGTTACTTTTAATGCAAACATACATGTTAAATAAATTCATAAATCATGATTGTTTAATAACCTGTGCACCATTAGGCGGATTATTTGAGTAAATACTGAATTTAGAGCGGTGTTATTGGATTTAAATTTTATTTATTATAAGCCTATCTGTTACACCTCTGAGCTGATGTTAAACTTTACAACAAACAAACAAAAAGCAAACATTGAATACCCATTCTTTAATACCGAATAATACCATTCTGATGCAGTGTTTTTCACATCATGTCTCTGTTCATGGTATTTAACATATATTTTTAAATATTGTCTTAGTCACAATTCTGATTACTTTCGTGTGACTGATCAAGCTATTATGTTGCTACTAGTATAATGAAATGCTTTCTCTGTGTCCAGATTTGACTGTAGCTAATGAAAAACTTTCTGATAAATCTGAAACTGATAAATTCAACATTAACAAAAAGTAGTCTTTAATAATTATATATATAAATAAATAAATAAATATATATATATACCCACATGCAAAATCAAATGCAAAGCAACTAATTAGGCTATGTCTGAATAAAAACCCGGCAGCCAGGGAATACACAGCTTATGTGTTTATATAGGGCTATACAGCAATCTAGTGGTTACACGATGGCATTGCAGGTGATAAATGGTGCATAATTTAGAGATGACCTTAATACACATGTTAAAGGGAAAAATATATTATTATAACTAATTTTAGTAAAATAATAATAATAATTCTGGAATCGCCCATGATTAATTGACAGGTGAAATGATGCATGCAGTACAAAAACTAGGCCTACATTCAGCAGCATCAACATTACAATCAAATCTGGCCTGCTGAGGAGGATGATGATGATGAGCAGGATCACAGTCTATGAGCAGGATACATGCACTGAATATACAGAAATTTTCCTTCTTAACACACCAGCTCTAAATTCAGTATTTACTCAAATAATCCGCCTAATGGTGCACAGGTTATTAAACAATCATGAATTATGTATTTATTTAACATGTATGTTTGCATTAAAAGTAACGAGAATGAGCCAAATGAAGATAAATATGCGTTCTGAAGACTGACGTGTTTATTGAACCAATCAGATAAGAGTAAATCGAGTGTCAGCGAGAAGCTCATCTGATTGGCTGCATGACGAAGGTGGACCCGCCCTCCTCTTCGCGCTTGCAAAACTCATTCAGTGAGAGATTCGTGCCAAAATTGGAAGCGCAGGTAAAAGAAAGACGCAGCTGTACAAATCGGGTTATTTCGGGAACTTTTTTGCACATGCACAATAAGTCATTTAGACATTTGCAACAGTTTATTTATTTACACAAAGTTTGATTTTACGCAATCAATCTGTTTTGCAGTCCCTGACTCTGTTGTTTTCGGTTGCAAATAGCTGTTCACAGGCTTGCAATGCTTTTGGCCGCATTTGTGCGCAAAAACCGTGCCAAAAGTGTAAGCGCGGAAAAATGGAAGTCAGAAGAATACAGATCCTATTTATTTTGCGTTAGCATGAAGCTGCAGTTTCACAATACATGTATTACACTTACCAATAACAGTAAAATGCTGCAAATATTTTTTTTCTTACACTTGATATGCGATTTACACGCTTACAAATCTTCTATTGCACACGGAAATTTAATTTACGCTTGCAATCTTATGTACACTTTCACAAATCTTACCCTGCGCACGCGATTCTTTTAGGCATCATTTTACCTTCATACACAACACACTGATCCAGCCGACCAATCAGAGCACAGTCTGCTTTTCAGAAGGAGGGGCTTCATAGAGACAGGAACTAAACAGGGGTGCTTTCCCGTACAATGGCGTTACTTGCTACAACTACCATAATACAATGCATCGTCGAAGAAATCAACTAGCTAGTCACGACTGTTTCCCCAAACCGAATTGTCGCAAATTTGTTGTTTAACCACTTGACACACAGGTTAATGATGTCACGCAGGTGGTGGAGTAATAACTTTTTTTAATTAATCCATTTGAGATCTTATTAATGGCAGATTTTTGCTATAAATTACAGACATGGAATCTGAGGACTAAAGCCTCGTACACCTTGGCTCGCGTTATTCGTCAGCGTTTTTCAACGCGTTTTTTGTGTTCACACCCAAGCGATTTTCGCTGACGATGAGCCGAGTGAACATGCTAATTCATTCCCTGACATTAGATGGCGCTTAATGTAAAACAGAAATACCCCGGTCCACAAAGTGGCGCTGCGCAACTACGCTTCTGACACTCGCTTTTCACTCAGAAGAAGAGAGCAAGTTTGTCGCGTTTGTCATATAGTTCTTTATTGTCGTTGGTGTCTCTTTATAAAGACACCAACAAGACCAGCAGCTCTACATTCATCTTGCCTTGCATCTTCCTCGTCTTATTTCTTCCCGGCAGAGTGTAGACGCTGTATGTCTTCTTCGCCATTACGTATGTGTGCTCGGCAAGACCGTTTTGTGTTTGAGCGCCCCCAAGTTGTGTTTTACTGTAACTTCAGAAGCTCCAGACACGTGAGCAAAAGCGCCAATCTCATTGGTCGGATAGTTTTTGACGCGGTGCGTCAAACCAAAAAAACAAACCCGAGGCGTTTTTTAAAAAAATGACGCTTTTACGCGTCGGTGTGCACACATACATTGGCGCCCATTGTTTAGTCACGAGGCGTTAAACTTCGGCGAATATCGCACGTGGAATTCGTCCCGGTGTGAACAGGCCTTAATTCTAATTTTTTCTCAGTTATTTTGCTTTATTCCCAGATTCAATCATAGACTCGTTCTTACGCACATGTGCACTTTTCAGTGGTGCTTTAAATCTCTTGACAAACTAAAATAAGTAAATAAAATGTGTTTATATTCAATATTGGTTTGTACTGAATGTCAGCTTGCTTATTTTGCTTGTGCTTCTAAACACAGGTCGAGAGCTGTCACTCCAAACACACAACTTTGCGATGCAGTTTGCGAATGTTTGTTGGAACTATGGTTTCGGGAAACACCGACTCGAACTCGTTGCTGATAATGACGGAACTTGCGAACATAGTTGGCTAATGATGCTTTCGGGAAACACACCCCAGAGCGTTACTGACAGACTGGGAAGAGAGGAGCTGCAACATTGGAGAATATGGGGAAAATAATCAACATTTAAGCAGGAAAACCTGTTCTAGTAGAGCCTGAAAACAACCAAGACTTTGAAAGTGAAAATGAGAAATGGATGGCAATGCTCTGAGTTCAAATTTATGCAAATGTGCTAAGTATTCAAAGTCACGTACTTGCACTAACTATTGGTCCTGTAGCTGTGTGATTTATTTGTGTAATTTCCACTATAAACTATTCCTAATGTGGATGATTTCATTTCAAATATCTCGTCCTAAATGCATTTGCAAGGCATGTATATCTCTGCACATCTTCCTCTGTGAAAAGGTTTGCCAGTCCTCCGGAAGGTTTGAAACATCGACGTGCCTGAGGGATGCAAAAAGCACACGCGCTTCCCAGAAAATAAAAGATTATAGGACAAGACAACATAGTCAAAAAGAAAGAGTTTCTCCACAGGACAGGATTGGATATCTGGGACAGGCTGCCCCAGAACAGGCACAACAAACGTCAAGTTGTGTTTGTTTGAGGCTTCGTTGCTGCACAAAACAGCATCAACTACCTTTGTTGACTATCGCTGGGAATTCTGCCAGCGCGAGCCTCCTTTCCGAGAGAACCTGATGCTCATCTGGACAGGATAAAAGGAAGAGAAACAGTAGCGGAAAAAGCAAACTCGCTGGCCCGTGTCGTGCTTCAGAGCCAAGCTTTTCCATGACCCACAAACCAACTCCACATCCTCGGACGACTCTTTCAGAGCTTTGTCCATTTCTCATGTGGAGACAGCGTGAGTCAGGCCACACACTCCTGAAGATAAGCGCCCTCAACCGTCTCGCCGCCTGCCAGGGGAGATTACGCATGCCACAGTTAGCAGCGTGTTTGCAACACTAGCATGATTTCCAGAGAGCTTCAAAACTCAATCATCCCCCTTTGCGACGTCTGTCAGAATGCAACGCTCACCTGTCAACCTCTGTCACAGCGATCATCAATGACTCCGTGCTGGGAGAGGAGGGAAAGAATATAAAAGCACAGGAATTGAATGAAGACGCCCTTGGAAGCAGATCCGCGGAGATGCGTCCCACTATCGCAGATATACGACCTGTCGTTCTCGCGCACAAATGAAGAATGACGCTGTTCGTATTGTGACTACACCGTTTCCCATTCAGGGTGGGGAAATAAGTGTGTTGTCACTAGATTGATTCATATTGCATGCAGTAATAGACTAACAATACATTCCTGACAACATGCCAACGTGTTAAGGGAGAAATAACATGTTGGGTCAAGCAGGCCCTATTTTCCATCCATTTGAACAGCGGTATGAATCACTGAATTTGAATGGCACTCTTCCAGCTAGACACTCAAGCGCATGTAGTGGCTTCTCTGCAACGGCACACACCGGGATGATGCAACCGCAGTCAATGTAGTGATGTCTTCACCACGCTTTGACTGTCCGGTGGGAAGGAAGTCAGTTATGCAATCAGCTGGACTCAAATCAACAGCTGGAAGACAGAAGACGAAGGACATTATAAGGGAAAGGTGATGTTTGTGTGCTGCATGACTAACTACTGATATAACTAACAGGATACTGAACAATTTTAAATAAAAAAAAACAAATAATTGTTTTATTTTTAAATATTTGTTGTTCAATTGGTTTTTAAATTTGTATTTTTTTTTTTTTTTTTTTTTTAATTAATAGGTTTTCTACAACTAAAAAACAAACAAACAAACAGACAGATAGAACGTCAGATAGATTGATGGATTGATGGATAGATGGATAGATGGACTGATGGATTGATGGATTGATGGATTGATGGACTGATGGATTAATGGATTGATGGATTGATGGATAGATGGATTGATGGACTGATGGATTAATGGATTGATGGATTGATGGATAGATGGATTGATGGATTGATGGACTGATGGACTGATGGATTGATGGATAGATGGATAGATGGACTGATGGATTGATGGATTGATGGATTGATGGATAGATGGATTGATGGACTGATGGATTGATGTACTGATGGACAGATGGACAGATGGACTGATGGACTGATGGACTGATGGATGGATTGATGGATTGATGGATAGATGGACAGATGGACAGATGAACTGATGGACTGATGGATTGATGATAGATGGACTGATGGATTGATGGATTGATGGACTGATGGACAGATGGACAGATGGACTGATGGACTGATGGATTGATGATAGATGGACAGATGGATTGATGGATTGATGGATTGATGGATTGATGGATTGATGATAGATGGATTGATGATAGATGGACAGATGGACAGATGGACTGATGGACTGATGGATTGATGGACTGATGGATTGATGGATTGATGGACTGATGGACAGATGGATTGATGATAGATGGACTGATGGATTGATGGATTGATGGATTGATGGATTGATGGATTGTTGGATTGATGGACTGATGGATCGATGGATTGATGGACAGATGGACGGATGGATTGATGATAGATGGACTGATGGATTGATGGATTGATGGATTGATGGATTGATGGATAGATGGATAGATGGACTGATGGATTGATGATTGATGGATTGATGGACAGATGGACTGATGGACTGATGGACTGATGGACTGATGGATTGATGGATTGATGATAGATGGATGGATGGACAGATGGACTGATGGATTGATGGATTGATGGACTGATGGATTGATGGACTGATGGATTAATGATAGATGGACTGATGGACTGATGGACTGATGGATTGATGGACT
This sequence comes from Rhinichthys klamathensis goyatoka, assembly GCF_029890125.1. Lineage (NCBI taxonomy): Eukaryota > Metazoa > Chordata > Actinopteri > Cypriniformes > Leuciscidae > Rhinichthys > Rhinichthys klamathensis. Next base: position 815,596 of record NW_026606692.1, read on the forward strand.
GATGGACTGATGGATTGATGATAGATGGATGGATGGACAGATGGACTGATGGATTGATGGACTGAAGGATTGATGGATTGATGGACTGATGGATTGATGGACTGATGGACTGATGGATTGATGATAGATGGACTGATGGACTGATGGACTGATGGATTGATGGATTGATGATAGATGGATGGATGGACAGATGGACTGATGGATTGATGGACTGATGGATTGATGGATTGATGGACTGATGGATTGATGGACTGATGGATTGATGATAGATGGACTGATGGACTGATGGACTGATGGATTGATGGACTGATGGATTGATGGACTGATGGATAGATGGACTGATGGACAGATGGACAGATGGATTGATGGACTGATGGATAGATGGACTGATGGATTGATGGACTGATGGACAGATGGACAGATGGACTGATGGATTGATGATAGATTGACTGATGGATTGATGGACTGATGGACTGATGGACTGATGGACTGATGGACTGATGGATTGATGGACTGATGAACTGATGGATAGATGGACTGATGGATTGATGGACTGATGAACTGATGGATAGATGGACTGATGGATTGATGGACTGATGGACTGATGGATTGATGGACTGATGGACTGATGGACTGATGGACAGATGGACAGATGGACTGATGGATTGATGATAGATGGACTGATGGATGGACAGATGGATTGATGGATTGATGATAGATGGACTGATGGATTGATGGATAGATGGATAGATGGACTGATGGATTGATGGATTGATGGATTGATGGATAGATGGACTGATGGACTGATGGATTGATGGACTGATGGACAGATAGATAGATAGATAGATAGATAGATAGATAGATAGATAAGGTAAAGCAGATTAACTCAGGCTAAGATTGTAGCTTCATTGTTTATTCAGTTTAGTTTGACCCAGACAAAGTTCAGTTCATAAAATGTGACACTAAGTTGAGACTTTCTGTATATACTGAGGTAAAGTTAAACATGCTAATGCTGTGTGACTGCTCATAAAATATGTATGATATTGTGTTATCATATTTTTGTGATGCTTATGTGACAGTGGGTGTGAATACAATGCATACATTTACATGATTTACATTTTCTCAAAGAAAATCTCATTAATTTGAATCTATCAGAATTTTAGAAGCCGGTTTGGGATTTTGTTCCTCTGCAAAAACAATCTGAATAGAGATGAGCGAATAAAATCAATGTGGATCACTTACACCATGGTGACAAAAGATGCCACAGAGCTAAATCTTAATTAGCCGAAATAATGAGGCCAATACAGAATCCAATCCAATTAAAAGAGAAAAGTCTCTAGAAGCGAGTCGTCTCAGAGGAACGATAAACACAACGGAACAACACTACGCTCCTCAGAGAAAAGAAAACTAACAACATACGAGGACTTCAGCATCTCTGTCTATATTTCTGATAATGCTTAAACACACAGCCAATTAAAAGGACAAAACACTTGAACCAAATCACCGAAGGCGAGAGAACATGATGACGATGATGCCAACTAGCCGAGGCGGATTCTTCAAAGCGTGTTGACGTGAGCCGCAAGCGTTCCACCTTTAGAAGAAATAACCAGCGATGCCAAGGCACTAGATCTCTCCACGCTGCTCAGTCAACAGATCGACATGCTGACAAGACACATGATAATGACCTGGCAGTCATAAACAGCAGAGGCCGTTCATCCTGATGGGGGAAATAAACCGCTTAAACTGGCCCACAGTGGTTAAACTGGTCAGCTTAATGGGGTTTGATGGTTTTAGGTACTTGTCAGTTGGGAGACCAGCTAGTCGAGGAGCGAAAACAGTTCAACAAAACATCTTTGGCTAATTTAAGTCGTTTTTTGAGCAATGTTGCAGTGTCATGAATAAAAAAAAAATATATATATACATGAATATCCATACTTGGTGTGCATGCACCATAATGAATTATATATCCTTCAATGACTTTTGCTCATATTTTTAAATGACTCATGCAACTATAGACACTGAAGTTCATAAACTCTGTCCAAAACCTTGCAAGCTCCCTACTAGGAAGCATTTTAATTCAGCATGGAGTGGTGTTTAGTTATCAAAATGGAAAAAATGGAATATCATCCATTTGGCTGTTTTGCAGTTTTATTCAATTTGTGTAAAAATGTTTTGGTGGACTGATTAAAATGAGTCCAAAATTGTGCATAATACAGCACCTTGTGTTAATTTACACAACTTGAAATGGTCAAATTTGTATAGGTAGAAATAAAAAACGTATCTAGATTTATAAATGCTGTAAAAGTATTTTTTATTATAAGTTCATGATACCGATTAACTAATGTTAACAAATTTTAGCTTATTGTAACATGCAAAAATAATATAAGAATATAAAATAAAAATATCATGATATAAAATAAGAAAATTCTCATATTAGTTCTGGTTCAACAATCTCTGGCAATGGAAAGAGCTGCTTGTTTTTTTGTAATTATAGATGCACGTTTCTCTGAAGTTCATAAAGTCCTAGTGAGCTGCATATATGAGGGCAGTTGCATGTTCAAAAGACAAGATGTGATGAGCTCAATTAAGAAAAAAAATCAAAGCAAGAGCAATAAAAAATATTAAATCAAACCAAAAATGGGCTTATAAAAGTGCTGCAGTGCTTAAGTTTAATGCAAATCACATTTTTTGCTTGCAACATGTCAAACTCAAACTAACTCTACTGGAAAATGACATTGCTTATACAGTAACGTACAGTGCAAATATGGATTGCCAAGGAAGCGTGTAATAAGACCGGTGTTGTCGTGCTGTTGTAGTTCATCTCAAACACTGCCAGGGAAAATGTGACAACATGTGAAACAGCACAGTTCTGTTGTGTCTGATCCTTTCTGTTCTCTTTCACAGGTTTTTGAACACTTAATGTAGCATTCTGGGGTTAAATAAGACGTGACCATAAATAAAGAGGATGAAACGTTTAATTCTCACAGACACGGCTGTAAAAGTTCACACTTGGAAGAACTAGCGAATGAAACAGCTGTCTTGTAACACACTATAATACACAACAGCTGGTAAAACATTGTTTCTGCAGATAAAGCACAAATTTATGATGTGAATATCTCACCTTGAATGAGACATGCGACTTGATTGAAAAAGCTTAATCAGTACAATGTGGCCTTTTTGTAAATGTTCAGAATAGTTTCACCTTATCATGATCAAGACAGATTAAAATATATTTTAATTGTTCGTGTATTGTTCAGATGTTTCCACTTCATAGCGTAGTTATTTTTGTCTCTGATGTTTCTCCTAAATATAAATACATATGCATGGGAAAATCTACTCTTGGGAGAATTTGATGATAAATGACGTTTGATTGCAGACTTTGGTATTTTGGAAGAGCGCATTGTTGAGATCTCGTATGAAACTGAGACATATGAGATTACTGGGGTCTTTTTCTCAGATTTCAGAAAACATCTCCATTTTCTCTCCTTGCTGTGTAGAAGACACAACTGAGACATTAAGGAGATCTCATATGTGACCAGTGTTACCAGTGGCAACCTGTCACTCACACGAGATCCACCAATAGCAAACGACAACCATTCAATCAGTTCCCCACAGACAAAATTAAGCCCCACCCACATATGTTCTTGTTCCAGAAGCCGTTTCACTCAAATACACACTCACCTAAAGGATTATTAGGAACACCTGTTCAATTGCTCATTAATGCAATTATCTAATCAACCGATCACATGGCAGTTGCTTCAATGCATTTAGGGGTGTGGTCCTGGTCAAGACAATCTCCTGAACTCCAAACTGAATGTCAGAATGGGAAAGAAAGGTGATTTAAGCAATGTTGAGCGTGGCATGGTTGTTGGTGCCAGACGGGCCGGTCTGAGTATTTCACAATCTGCTCAGTTACTGGAATTTTCACGCACAACCATTTCTAGGGTTTACAAAGAATGGTGTGAAAAGGGAAAAACATCCAGTATGCGGCAGTCCTGTGGGCGAAAATGCCTTGTTGATGCTAGAGGTCAGAGGAGAATGGGCCGACTGATTCAAGCTGATAGAAGAGCAACTTTGACTGAAATAACCACTCGTTACAGCCGAGGTATGCAGCAAAGCATTTGTGAAGCCACAACACGCACAACCTTGAGGCGGATGGGCTACAACAGCAGAAGACCCCACCGGGTACCACTCATCTCCACTACAAATAGGAAAAAGAGGCTACAATTTGCAAGAGCTCACCAAAATTGGACAGTTGAAGACTGGAAAAATGTTGCCTGGTCTGATGAGTCTCGATTTCTGTTGAGACATTCAGATGTTAGAGTCAGAATTTGGCGTAAACAGAATGAGAGCATGGATCCATCATGCCTTGTTACCACTGTGCAGGCTGGTGGTGGTGGTGTAATGGTGTGGGGGATGTTTTCTAGGCACACTTTAGGCCCCTTAGGGCCAATTGGGCATCGTTTAAATGCCACGGCCTACCTGAGCATTGTTTCTGACCATGTCCATCCCTTTATGGCCACCATGTACCCATCCTCTGATGGCTACTTCCAGCAGGATAATGCACCATGTCACAAAGCTCGAATCATTTCAAATTGGTTTCTTGAACATGACAATGAGTTCACTGTACTAAAATGGCCCCCACAGTCACCAGATCTCAACCCAATAGAGCATCTTTGGGATGTGGTGGAACGGGAGCTTCGTGCCCTGGATGTGCATCCCACAAATCTCCATCAACTGCAAGATGCTATCCTATCAATATGGGCCAACATTTCTATAGAATGCTTTCAGCACCTTGTGAATCAATGTCACGTAGAATTAAGGCAGTTCTGAAGGGCGAAAGGGGGTCAAACACAGTATTAGTATGGTGTTCCTAATAATCCTTTAGGTGAGTGTACATCATAATAGCGAAGAAAAGACTTCAGTTTCATGCCAACTTCAACAAAAAAAAATTAATATTAGTTTTAATTTTAGTTTACGATAATGACCCTGTAAATGACTTCTTGAATCCAGTGATGAAAAATGAGGGCATCAAAGTCTGTTGACATTCTATATGTAATTTACTCACGTCTTGACGTCGGGGAATATTATGTGCAGATCACTTTGAGTGCTCAGGTTTGTCCTTGTCTACCTGAAGGCTTCTCAGAACGCTGAGCTAAAATTAACACCACCCATAAAGGCAATGGTCTGTAAACACACAAGCAAACAAAGGTCAGATAAATTGGAGATCAGGACTGGCAGTGTTGCCTAGTGGTGCGTGTGAAGGAGCTCAGGATAGAATGCAGAAGTTGCTCAGGTTATTCTGGGATACGGGATGCCATATGTTGGACACTGGGAATACTAGAACTCACTAGCCCTCATGTTGCTGTTTGCAATGGAATAACTAGCGTACTTGCGTATAATATGTGTAAAACAGTCGCTGGGCCAACAAAGTCATAACTAATGTTAAAAAATGTAACCTTTTAGTAAAGCGTTAGCAAAAATAAAATAAAAAGAAATCACAAATAAATAAATAATATTCTGATATCCTGGTTCATTCTGGGATACAGTATTGGTCTATGGCAAGCCGTTTTAACTTTTATTCATTTCCAGGATATGAATTGTTGATATCAAGAATTACATTTTTTGATATCAACAATTCAATTTTTGATATCAACAATTAAATTCTTGATATCAACAATTGTATATTCACTAGTGAAATGTCACCATAGGCTGCCATTCAAAATCAATTGTTGAGATCAGGAATTGATTTCTTACTAGTAGAAATATAATTTTTGATATCAATAATTACATTGTTACTAGTAAAAATGTGAATTCCTGATATCAATAATTAAATTGTCACTAGTCTAAATGTCTATTCTTGATATCAACAACTGAATTGCTACCAGTACAAATTTTCATTTTTGAAATCTGAAAATGTATTTCTGATATCAATATTATTTCAGATATCTAAAATGGCTTTCTTACTAGTAACAATCACATTCATGATATCAGAAATTAACATTGTCACTAGTGAAAATTGAATTATTGATATAAAAAATTAACATTGTTACTAGTAGCAATTCAATTGTTGATATCAAGAATAGACATTTCAACTAGTGAAAATTTAATTCTTGATATCAAAAATAAAGGTTTTTACTATAAGAATTGGGTAACACTTTATAATAACTGCACAGTATTAATCATTAGTTAAGCATTAGTAAACAGTTAATTCATCATTTATAAAGCATTAATAGACATTAATAAGCAGTTTATAAATACAGCTATAAATGCTTTATTCTTGATTTAAAAGCATATCTATAATGAGTTTAATAATTGTATTTTCATACTTTATTAATGATCAATTTATCATTTATAATTGAAGTATAGCATTATTTACAAACCAGTTATTTAAGAGTTGTCAGTGATTCATAAGATCACTTAGAAAGTGTAAGTAAATGTAGTAAATTCAGGTAGTTATAAAGCATTTAGTAGTGGTCAGTTAACTGTTTTGTGAGCTCATCTAAAGTGAGGACTAGTTATGCCTTATAAAGCATTTACAAAGGAGATTTAAAGGATCATTTTTCTTCTAAACAGAAAAAGGAAACAAACACAACACAGTGATACAGAACATAGAAATGCTTTATAAGGCATAACTAGTCCTCACTTTAGATGAGCTCACAAAACAGTTAACTGACCACTACTAAATGCTTTATAACTACCTGAATTAACCCTGAATTACAGTAGAAATACATGTTAATAAAGCATTTATTAACACACTAAGTAACTATTACTATATGTCGGAATAATAAGATGTATGAATGTAATTTAAATAGTTTATTAATCATTTACTCACACTTTCTAAGTGATCTTATGAACCACTGACAACTCTTAAATAACTGGTTTGTAAATAATGCAATACTTCATTTATAAATGATAAATTGATCATTAATAAAGTATGAAAAAACAATTATTAAACACATTATAGATATGCTTTTAAATCAAGAATAAAGCATTTATAGCTGTATTTAAAACTGCTTATTAATGTCTATTAATGCTTTATAAATGATGAATTAACTGTTTACTAATGCTTAACTAATGGTTAATAGCGTGCAGTTATTATAAAGTGTTACCAAGAAGGGTATTTCTGATATGTGAAATTGGAATTTCAACTAGGAAGAAATCAATTCTTGACATTAAGAATTGATTTTGAATGGCAGCCTATGGTGACATTTCACTAGTGAAAATACAATTATAGTTTTAACTAGTTGAAATTCAATTGTTGATATCAATAATTATCATTTTAACTAGTTAAAATGTTAATGTTGATATCAAGAATTAGCATTGTTACTAGTGAAAATGTAATTCCTGATATCCAAAATTGCCATTGTTACTAGTAGAAATATTATTCCTGATATCAATAATTATCATTTTAACTAGTGAAAATGTAATTGTTGATATCAAGGATTCATATCCTGGAAATGAATAAAAGTTAAAACGGCTTGCCATAATATGTCTGTTAAATAGGGCCTATACTGTACATTTGGTACATGTTGTAGGTCTAGTAATTCGAACAATGTGTTTGTAGAAATGCAGACATTGGAGACATATTTTGTTTAAAGTGATCTATTCATATAAAAACAGAAGGCCACTGACATATGAACAGAATGCAACAATATTGAGATGTTGCACATTCCAGGCAGAAAAAAACAAACCCAGAACAAACAGTCTTCAGCCGTTGTTGTTGTTGTGGGTGTTGTGCAGTTTTGTCTTACGACATCTCATACAAATATGACTCCATGTAGCTCGGCTTACAGTCGGTTTGACAGACAGCCTTTAACCCGTGCTTGTCTTCATCCGTCACTAAAGCCTCCTGGTAGATCCTATTTTCAATCTTGAATAAATAACAAGATAAGGTTTGCAATAATTCACAAGGTTGTCAGCTGGACAGGCAGGGGGCAGCATGAGATTTGAGTTTGGTGGGGAATATTGTTTTAATTTTGGCATTGGATGGTAATTAGTTTACTTTGGGAACGTTGTCGTTGTGTAATATTCTACATAAAAGGTTAAAAAACACGTCTTTAACACCAACTGCACTGTGACGATTACTTTGACAAGCACGCAGCAGTATAGACTGCATAATTTATAAGAAAGTGACAAGACGCTGTTTGTAAAGTTTTTACATGAAAGGCTCCAAAAGTTGTTGCTGTTATCTTCCTAATTCCCCCAATCCCCGTCATGCATTACAATATGTTCGTGTCAGTACATGGTGGATGAGAATAGAAGAGGAAAAATAAAAAATAAACTTGTGAGACACTCAAATGTGTGTGGTTGCATGAAATGAAAGTCTAAGAGCTCATATACTGTGTTCTTTTAAAGTGCAGCTATTATGCTTTTTCGTATATTATCTTCCATGTAGTGTGTAATATAGCAGTTTGTGAATGTAAAAGGTCTGCAAAGTTTTAAAGATCAAAGTACACGACACATAAAGTTATGGTCTCTTAAAAGAAAGAATCGATAATGAACTGCGGTGACAATCGTCAACAATTCCTGTTGTAATACATTTGCATAATGCCCGCCTACAGTCTTCATTGGCTGCCCGTGAACAACGTCTTCTTTGCCCCGCCCTCAAACACAGTATTTGTAGCTGAGACTGGAAGAGTTTGGTTTGTGTTCGAGAAGATGCTTGTCTAGCGCTACAAATCCACTTTGATGCACTTAAAAAGAATGAGGACTGACGCTGGAATTGATACAGAGAAAAAGTAATGCCATCATTATACTGTTCATATCACTGTGTATGAAGTGTTGAGGAAGATCCAGAGCTGAAATTCAGATATGGCAATAGATGTTATGTTTCTGACACATGCTCTGAGCGGTCGACCAATCACAACAGACTGGGCCGTCTGACCAATCAGAACAGAGCAGGCTCACGGAAAGGAGGGGTTTAAAGACTGAATCTTTGAACAAACCGTTTTCAGACTCTTTGAGAAATTAGGTGTGCAATGTATATTATGAAAAAATATTTTTTTAACCTTGAATGCATGTAAACCTGTTGTAAGAGACCCCCCCCCCCCAAAAAAAAAGAAAGAAAAGAGGAACTTTTAAAATAGCATAATAGGGGCATGTTAAGAACTGATCACTGAAAGGTTCTTTGGGGAACCAAAAAATGTCTCTTCTATGGCGTCGCTGTGAAAAACCCCTTTTTGTGAACCTTTATTTTTAAAGCCGCTCAGATCATTTGAGAAATGTCGATGAGTTCATAATGAGACTTCTGACTTTTCATTGCAAACTTTTGTATCTTAGTAAATCTAAGCACAGAAACTCAAACATCTGAGAAGTTTTGTGCTTCATTGCAGTCTAGGAGAAAGGATTGAGATATTAAGGAGATCTCGACGGGTTGCGCTGACAGACGAGCGTGCTTTGAGTGGTTCCAGGTGAGGCATGTAACAGTAACTACAAAGAACACATCATTTAGTCAACGACTCAATGGTTTACTAACAAGTATGGAAGACGTCCTGTTGACATGCATCGTTAAATCATCACTCTACGACAGAAGAGAAGCTGAAAGCTACATGCTGATCTCTCTAATGTTTCATCTGAGTGTCACTTACACAACGACGATGTCTTCACACTGATGTGAGGCTGAGGGGAGCGATGCGTCTTTCAGCACATTAAAAGAGCAGGATGAAATGAAGCCATGCCGCGCTGTCATAAATGAGTAACGGTCCTGTTAGATAACGCCCCGTGGGCTCGACTTTAGTCGACGGAGCGCCGGTGATTTGATCACAGAATATCACGACACGGATAGCTTCTCATTCATGATCGTTAAAAAAATCTTTGTTTGTATTATTTTATAATGCAGCTGTCAGATAAATAATTAGTCACGACTATTTCGACCTGTTATAAAAAAGGACTAAACAGTCGCAGTAAAGTCAGCCATGTTAACTCTGAAATATAACATCTGACATAATTAATTGCAATAAGTAAAACATTAACTTCAAGCATCATTCTAGAATAAATATCGGCTGCTTAAATTCACTCAACCTAAAATATCATCTTCAGCCTCTCAAGTCTTGGAGAAATGGAGGACAAGCACCAAATCTGGTCTAGAAATATAGTCATCTAATGTTAATGTGAACTCATGATCAAATCCCAGGTGTTCATGTGTCCCAACATTTATTGCTAATTTGTTTTTTATGATTTACGGATTCATGCCATTTCGATATAGGAAGAGAAATGAAACGCACCTCTGTTCTTCGTTGCACTCAGTCACTGTTTCCATAAATCTTTCCTTTAGGACACGGTTCGGCAACCATAGACGGTGAGAGAAGTGAATTCGATTTCACAAAAGCAAGAAAGATTTAGTTTGGTCTGTTTTTTTTTTTTTTTTGCTCTCAGAATAATACCACAATGTTGCATCTCACAGATGATAATATTAACCCAGCATACTTTAATATTGAGCCAGGAGATAAAAAAGGGCACGTCAGGTGAAAAAGGCTGCTGACCTCAACTTTAGGGACATGCATGAGGTGATGCATGGAGAAACATTGCCTGACCACCTCTTTCCCAACAGCAGTCTGACTTCCCACCTCTGGACTGACCTTGCTTTGCGCACAGACTCTCCTCCAGCGTCTGACCTTTCACTTTATCCTTCACATACCTCCCACTCACCATCTGACCTAACTTAACTTTAAAGAAGACAGTCATGGCATCTTATCAATGTTAGTCAAGGTGCGCCAAAAACGGTAAACGAGTTTGAAAAAGCAGTTTAATTCAGACTGATTGAATAATTCTGATTCATTTGAAATAATGGATTCGGTAGCACTTTATTTTACAGTCCTGTACCGCATTTAAATATTATGTTACAATAACTGGTAATAACTCACTAACCCTGATCCTACCACTAAACCTAACCTTAACCCACGAATAGTTACCCTATATTACCCAGTCTTTTCCTATGGGCAAGCACACTGTAAGTACACTTACTGTAAAGTAAAGAGATTCACAAATCAGACATCACTATGAATTGTGAACAGGATTTTCTAAACACAAACTAACTAACAGCAATATCTAGCCAATGAATTATAACCAGAAAAAAAAAATATTCTAGATCATAAGCCTGAAGACAGTAAGACGATTTGAAATAAATTAATACTTTATCCAAAAATGAATGCATTAAAACTTTCTACTCATCAAAAAATATTGAAAAATAAAAATCATGGTTTCCACAAAAATACAACATTGATAATCAGAAATGTTTCTTGAGCAGCAAATCATCATATTAGAATCATTTCTGAAGGATCACTGAAGACTGGAGTAATAATGCTAAAAATTCAGCTTTTATCACATGATATAAATTATATTTTACTATATATTCGCCTAGAAAACAGTTATTTTAAATTGTAATAATACATTACAATATTACTGTTTTTACTGTATTTTTTAATCAAATAAATGCAGCCTTGGTGAGCAGAAGAGACTTCTTTCAAAAACATTAAAAAAATCTTATCACCAAACTTTTGCACAGTATATTGATATGTATATATACTAGAGAAATAATACTTTTATTTTTAACATTCCTTGAAATTCTCAGGGTTTTCATGACCATTAGAACTCTGGATTAAGTATAAAAATAGTTTAATAGAGCAATGTTAAACCTCAATTTTGTACAATGTTGCCCATTCAACGAGAGGGTCCTCACTGCAGAACACGAAATCTAGGGGGAGGAGTTGGATCCAGATCCAACTCCTCCCACCTTACATATACCTAAACCTACCCATCTCCGTCCCATGATCCCTAACCCCACCCCTAATCCTACCCATCTCCGCCCCCTGATCCCTAACCCCACCCCTAATCCTACCCATCTCCACCCCCTGATCCCTAACCCCACCCCTAATCCTACCCATCTCCACCCCCTGATCCCTAACCCTCCCCTAATCCTACCCATCTCTACCCCCTGATCCCTAACCTTACCCCTAATCCTACCCATTTCCACCCCCTGATCCCTAACCCCACCCCTAATCCTACCAATCTCCACCCCCTGATCCCTAACCCCACCCCTAATCCTACCCATCTCCACCCCCTGATCCCTAACCTTACCCCTAATCCTACCCATTTCCACCCCCTGATCCCTAACCCCACCCCTAATCCTACCAATCTCCACCCCCTGATCCCTAACCTTACCCCTAATCCTACCCATCTCCACCCCCTGATCCCTAACCCCACCCCTAATCCTACCCATCTCCACCCAGTGATCCCTAACCCCACCCCTAATCCTACCCATCTCCGCCCCCTGATCCCTAACTCCACCCCTAATCCTACCCATCTCCGCCCCCTGATCCCTAACCCCACCCCTAATCCTACCCATCTCCGCCCCCCTGATCCCTAACCCCACCCCTAATCCATCTCCACCCCTTAGATCTTGATCCAACTCCGCCCCCTGGATCTCGTGTACTCCAATGAGGTCTACTGCATTCAACAGCAAAATGATCAACCCAAGGCCTATAGCCAAGCAAACACGTCCACGGGAAATGTTCATAGACTTGTTCCTTATTTCCCTGTAGGAAACCACCTACAGTTTCTGCTTAGCATTCAGCAGTTCTGGCCGTAGCGTTCCCCATCACGTCCCTCTCGATTTCTATTCGTAATGAAGTCAGTGGACTTCAAAGAAGGCGTTTGATATCACTTTCCAGTATGACGATGAAACCAGCTCATTAGCTACTGCTTTGATAAGAATCAAACAAGTTATTATAGTGTTAACCTCGTAACCCAACAATGAAACACAGTTTACCTAAAAGGAAGGCGAAACAGTTATAAATCACACCTTTTCCGCACTTAGGAAATGCGATTCATTTTCCAGTATTAAAGAGATGCCCACGGCAGAACACATGCTGTTGAAGATAAGAAGATGCTTGATCAAAATGGATCTGTCCTATGAAAGAGCATCTCTGGCCAGCGAAGCGTTTCCAGGGGAAGCTAATAACTGTTCCTTTTCTTCAGCAGGAGATCTTTTGAGAAGTGTGATTTCACGTGAACTGCATGAATACAGTTTGAACAATAGGCTGGTGCTAAAACGGGGATGTTTTCTGTAATCAGACTCAATTTTTGCATGTTCTGAAGAAAATTTGCTCTCACAAAACTCCCCGGCACAATGCTAGGGTGCTGTGAGTGGATTTTAGAGTGGGTGGCTGCTGGGTGGTTGTTCAGAAAGTCAAAAATCCCACCATCAAGTCTTTGTAATATTCTGGTCTCTAGATATATGGCTCATCATGTACCACTTTCAATGCAAGTCTGTGGGATTTTTGAAAATCACATTTCAGATCACTTAGAAAGGTAACTAACATTAATGTAAATAAAATAAAAAAATATATAAAAACCCTTAAACTGTTATTTCAGCTAGTTGCATTACTAAAAATTAAATAAAATTAATACAATCTAAATAATTAATTAAAAAATATATATAAAATTGAGAACAAAATTACTAAAACGAGAACTAAAATTACATTGAAAATGTTAACTGGAATAAAATAACATATAAACAATCCTTAAACGTATTGTATTTCAGCCATTTGCCAATGCAACATTTCATTTAGTTTAATTTGAAGTACAAAAAAAAAAAAAAAAAAAAAACTAAATAGACTAAATAAAAACACTAAAAACAACTTTTTGTAAACTAAAATTACAATTAAACAGAAAACAGAAAATATTAACTAATTTGGATATTAATAAATACTATATAAAATATCCAACCCGTTCACACTAAATGCGTCTCTATAGCACGCAGTGTGTTTATCGTGTAATTTATATGCGAAAATTAGTTTTTACGTGCATAGGATACGCATGGGTTGGTTAGGGTAGGGTTAGTAGTGGTGTGGGGTGCGTGTGTATTATACGTTTGGGTAGAATTAGTGGTGTGGGGTGCGTGTGTATTACACGCAAATGAACTGCGTATCATATGCACGTAAAAACTCATTTTCGCGTATAAATTGCACGATAATACACAATGCGTGCTAGAGACACATTTACGTGAGAACAGGCTGAAAAAACATATAAAAAACATTTAAACTTTTATTTCAGCTAGTTGCATTAAAAACTCAAATAAAATTACAATTAAAAAGAAAACTAATTCACTCTGCTCACACTAGATGTCAAAAATGGCCGATAATGTCAACTATAACAGGCATATGTTCTGTATGAAATCATTAGGAGACTGGTAAATACGTAGCAATCAACATTACATCAGACATGATGTTCAAATGGTCCACAGCTTCACTGATTCAATTATGATTTAGCCTGTAGCTCTTTGTGTGAACACTTTAAAGCACGCTTTTATATCATCACGTGTGAACTAAAAACATAAAGAAAGACTTCCACATTTTTCTCCATAGCCAGCTGTTGAAATCTGAATCTGATGCAAGCTGAGAAAAAGCAGGGCTATTCCTGAAGCCCGGACTGAAGGGAAAACCCAAGACAATAAGGGCTTTCAAGTGTTGTCAGATACTGTTCTTACTTGGTCTCTGTTGGCAAGCGGCTTCCTCACTGTCAGCGTCTGACCTTCTCTTAGCGAAGAGTGGAGAGAGAGCAGATGTTCTGGAAGGTCCCTCAGGGACATCTTCATATACTGTATATGAAGCTATTAAAACCAGCGGGCTGAGGAGAAGAGGATTGTTTTGAAATGATATAGCTCATTTATTTTGTTTGTGTACTGTCTGGCAAAAAACGCTAATGAGCAAGTGCTATCCAATAATAAACAACTGTTTATCTGATGGGATCTGTTGCTGCATTTGAGTGAGGATTGAACACCAAATTCACACCGGTAAAAAAGGCAGTGCTGATCAAAAATCGAATTTACAATATAGATTTATGTCATTTAATTATAAAGTTTTCCCATCGTCGTGGTTAGTCATGTGATTTCATTGACCCAATCATGTGATCCTGTCATATGCTTCCCTAGTCTCATGTGTCATGTTCTGATTGGTTCCCTTGGTTCATGTGTTCCGCTCTTATTGGTTAATTGTGTTCAGGTGTGTCTTGTTAAGTCATTAGTTTTTGTGCATATATTTGTGTATATATAGCCCTCATGTTACCATTGTCTCTCGTCTAACTTTGTTTGTGTAACCGAGCTTATGTCTCTGTTTATTGTGTATTTTGTTTATGTTCATAAACTGCATGGGCTCTGTAAACTCACCTTCAAAGGACTGATTGTTACAATCAGATGGTAATACAGTAATTAAGTTTGTGCAAAAAAGTTTTTCATAAGCCTAAGGGCCTCCCAAACAATTTTGTCAGTCGAATCCTAAGATTTTAAGTTAATATTTCAATAAGTTTAACGACACATTCTCATGTTAAAAGTTGGTTTATGGTCAACACATGCTGGTAAATAACTAAAATGGTGTTAATTTTTTTTTGATTTTGTGTGTGATTTAAATCATATGCACAGAGTCAAAAGCGCAAACCCCGTGAAACCTTGGCCTAACTAAAAGTAAAATAATTTGGACAATAATTAATGGATTCAACTTTGGATAATTCCCATTTTTCTCAGCAATTCCCTCCTATCTAGCTTATATCCTTTTTTTAGCATCTGTGTGAACAGGCCCATAGGGATAATTTTTTTTCTATTAATATTAAAAATCCAAATATTCATGCTTGGTGTGAACAGACCTTTAGACTAGCATGCTTAGAGACCAGCACAGCATCACTCACCTGCAAAACTGTTGGAAGATAAGAAGCCTGATACAGAAAGCACTATAACATACTAGACCTGAATTTTGATTTAAATGAAATCATCATGAGCTAAAAAACAGCAGAGAAGGGCTATACTCGACGAGAAATTCACTTTTTGGTGCCTTATCAACAAAAGTGTCACGTTGAAGCTGTTGAATGAAGTTGGAAAGGACTTTTGAGAGGAGTGCAAAACGCCTACAGCCAAAACAACCACGCAAGGCGAAAGGAAATCACGCTTCTTTTTTGAAAGTGTTTATTGCCATTCTCTCAAGTGCATAATGTGTGCATGCATTAGTCAGTAAGAAAGATATTTCTCTAATAATTTCCCAGAAAAAGTGATGCGGAATGGAAAATGAATGGTTGCGTTAATTAGCAGTAACCGATGCAGTCTTGCGCCGTTTCTTTGGGAATGCTGATTTTTTAAAACATAATCACCTCATTCATTTGCACCGCAGACACGTTTCAATGCCTGATCAAGTATTCCGAGTTGGTCGTGGTTTGTTGGGAAATTCAAAGGGCATTAGCTCAAAGTGACTGCATCCAGAAAGCAAAACAAAGGGGGCAGCGCATTTATCCCTGTGGTATTCCAGGCTGTGTTGTCCCAGACACAGTGAAGTTTCCAGCTGTGAAGAAGCCATCTGTTCTCCTCTCCTTCATTTTAATTAGCGGTGGATCTTTCCTTTATCAGCGGCCGCCTCACTTTCTCTCTGGAGTCTTGAAACGCAGGATTATGACAAACAGGTCATGCGATCCATTGAGGCCTCCATACAAACACAGATTAATATTTTAACGCCCCTAATTGCGTCGTCAATGGAAATGGAAAGGACACGCTCACCTTTTGTCCTAATTTGTATTAATGATGTCTATGACGTTTTGTGGAGTGCAACAACTATATTGATTTAAATGATCTGATGCGCCATATTGCAGTGTACTTGTGGTGATCGCTTTTTGAAGGATGCAGAGCAGAAAACACCAGGAAAACACCAGGAAAAGTCGAATAGTTCAGAGTTTTGCTCAGACCCAACTGGTGGGTTGCAGCCTAAAAATGAGTGGCGGGTTTGTTACGATTGTGTACAGTAATGCAAAAAACCTGATGAAAATGTACACCTTCAATGCATTATAAGTTTCTTCCAACGCTATCTCACGACCAATTCGTACGAATTCGTACGAGTGATTAAAAGGTGGCTAATTCGTACTAATTCATACGACCTCACTCCTACGAATTTGTACGATTTGTCTAAAACCACGTGATGGGTAGGTTTAGGGGCGGGGTCAGGGGTAGGTCATTCGTACGAATTCATACGAATTTGGTAACTCGTGAAATATGTACGAATTAGCAAAAATCGTACGAATTTGTACGAGTGAGGTCGTACGAATTAGCCACCTCGTAAAATTCGTACGAATTGCCGTGAGATCGGGCTGGTTTCTTCGGATAAAAGTGTCTGCCAAATGCATAAATGTAAATGCACTCAGAGGATAGTTGAGAAACTGATATAAAGTATGTGCAGCTGCCTTTAACAATAAAATATGCGGGTCAAATTGACCCACAAACATCATAGGCTACCAGAGTACATATAGAGGCGGATCTTGAGTGACGTGCTAATGCTATTTACCCATATACTTTAACATAAATATTTCCATACTTGCAAGACTTTGAAATCTGTGTTTTGAATTGACTGGACAGTTTAATTTAATTAACATTAATGTATCAGTTACCAATTTTAGCATTTTTTTTGCATCCGTTTAGATATAATATACAGATTGCAAAACTAATTTCGGTCTTCATGAAACTTGAAGGCAAAAAAAAAAAAAAAAACCTGCGATATCAGCATAATTTCATATCTCCTGCAAAATCATTGCAGATGTTTCATCTATTAAGGGTTAAAACGATTCTAACATAATTTGCGAGTAACTTGCCATGTTTGAACATCAGGCGGTCTGGTTTGGTCTCAGTGTGGTACATCATGCTGAGATTAAAAGGGCTCTTAGAGGCCCTTACCAAAGATTGCCCATGAGTCTGGGAAGGGTTTTGTTTCCAAGTAATTTTGTAGTCAGTCCACTCAACTCCAGATTTTCAACCATTAGCAATTTAGACAAGCCGTCCCACCATTTCAGCCAGAGAGCTGAAAAATAGCAGACTATTACTATACTCCTACTATTTAAGAATCTTCAATCATTCTGTTCATACAACAGCATGCAGAGCAGCTCAAATAAATGTCAATGACTCTTGATATCAAAAATGGTGACATCCATAAACAGAAAGGCATCGCAACTATTTAATAAATGCATCTAATCAAGGCAGGAGTTCATCCACCGAATCTTAATTTATTGACAGAACATGTGCATGTATTTGATACTTTATCCCGCAATGCACTCTTGACCAGTGCTAAGATATTTACACATTGCAATTTGATAAATGCAAAATAATTGAAATGACAACTGTACGCCACTCACTGAATTACACATGCAGCATTTTGCATACCGTTTCACTATTTTTTAAACATAACAGGCAGCAATTCATTCTGAATAGGAGGCAGCGTTCCATTCCGAACATGACCAAGGTCTTAAAGAACCCCAGGATAATATAAAAGGGAGTTATAAGCAAGTCTAGCCTCAGTTAATGTCAAATTGCATGAATCAACCATCCAAAAGAGACTTCATAACTTTGCCCAAGATGCAAGGTCAGACTCAATGAATATAGATACTGGAGTGTGTCTAACAACATATAAGATCAGATCAAGACTCAATGTGCTCTGAATATATAAGGCAAAGAAATGAGACAAAAGCTAAAAGTGGATATTCTATGTAATGAAACAAAGACCTCAAACAAGCTGGCGAGGGTATAGGTCTAAGTTTGGAAATCTACTTGTCTTTGCTATCCTTTAAACCAAACAGCAAGAACATGCAAATGTCTGCATTTGAGAATTTTAACTATTCTTAAGGTCAGAAACTCTCTTACTGCTTCTGCAAGCTCCCGTATATTAGTCTTTGATGGGTTTCACTTTCTGTGTGTAGCTGATAATAAACAGTGAAATGCAGCCAGCGTCTCTCTCCCATGGATGCTGTTCGAGTCCTGCTGATCTGGGCACCTGGACGCTCGGCCCGCCAGGCTGAAGCTTATCAGTGCAGCAGGATCCAGGCCTGGGAGTCTGCGGACCCTCGCTGGCCTTCCCATCATTCCAGTCTCTGTGTGAAGCCCCACAGACAGCATGACAAATACGGCCTGTCAGTCAAGAACTACTCTACTAACTCTGAGATGCACCCAGCTAGTAGACATAACAAATAAGAGCAGATGCCTATGAGGGTGCATCATCAAACGAGTACTCTGACTTTTTTATTTTTTTTGCAATAAATAATGCATCCCATAACACCCAACATGTATCTGTCCAAGTTTGTTGTTATAAAGTTTACTTGTAGGTCCACCAACGGGTAAATGTGTGAAGTTGTGACATTATGTTCTATGTTGACCTTTCTTTTTCTTAACCCTCTGGGGACCAATAACGCACCCGTGCGTTTTGGCAGATTTTTTTTCACATAGCAGAAAAATAGACTTAAACTACTCCATCATTTCTGGTCATACAGAGTTATGAAACATATAAAAAAAAAACTGTTAAATGTATACTTTTTTATGTGCCCACCTACAATCGAAATAAAATATTGTGCTTTTGTAAAATAATGAAAATAAACAGAGTGTGCGTTCTGCCTCTCCGTGTCCGTGAACTTTTTTTCTGGAGCACGTCTCTAAACTTAAACAAAACTCAGCGAATACTATTCACCCAGACATGAGCAATATATGTTTATGATCATTTAGGTTTGTACTTTTAAATTATATAATTTAAAACTAAAATAAATATTCCCTGTTTATGTTATCTATATAAAAAGAGAGAGGTGTCAGCCGTTCTCATTATCGTTCTCGCATCTCATTATTCTGCTAATGTGACACGCCCACGGAGAGCGCGCGCTATTCAAACGCTAATGATCTGAAGCAACACATTGAGACGTGTAAACGCCCACATAAACTCTGTAAACACACTATATTTAGTCAGATTAATGTACTGTCGTCTTGCGCGGCTGTGAGGAATAATCCGGGGACATTTACCTACCTCAGAACAAGTGCTGGTTTATTTTCACTTCGAGGAGTGAGCTGAACTGTAAGTGTTTTATTCTTGTGCTTTGTTCTAATCGCGATATATAATAACGTTAGTGTCTGTAAACGCAAAAATAGCCTACTGTTTAAATTTGAATCATGTTTCTGTGTGTGTGTGTGTGTGTGTGTGTGAGACTAGTTTTGGATAGATTATAAAGTTTTAACTCTAAAATAGACATCAAATAAGCTTTTGTTAACAGTTTCTGCTCATATGTTAAATATATAGTATGTTTTGTCAATAAACTAATCAACTAAGAATAGTGTTTGTTCCAATGCAAGCTATATCAAAATAATGAATCCTTAACTTTGAAATATGTATGATAAAATGTATTGGCCTACTAAGACATTCATGGAAAAAGACAATTTTCTTTTCAAGATGTTTCCAACTCTAACTTTGAACAAATTCTGTAGAATGGCCCATATAACCTATTTGAACAGGATTGGTTTCCAGGTATGACTAAAAATGTGCTTTTGACTTTCATTTATATTTTGATTTTATATATATATATATATATATGTATGTATGTATGTATGTGTGTGTGTGTGTGTGTGTGTGTGTGTGTGTGTGTGTATTGTCCTTGCATTCTTTCTTGTGTGACACACCTGAATAAAAGGCTCATTAATATGCGGGTCGTCTTTGTCTTCTCAACCACCTAATTATTCACAATGGGGTTGGGCCGTTCACGCCCATTCGCATATTGCCTTGGCTAACAGAAAAATGTTTTTCACAATTTAAAAGAATCTATTGTGTTATGTGAATGATTAGAAAGGATGATTTTCAGATCATTTTGAAGCAAAAACTCTAGGCCACACCTTCCATTAGTCAAAAGTCTTGTGGACACATATTTAGTATGTGTTTTGTGGCTTTATTTCAGAAACTTTAATTTTTAGTTTTTTCAATAACCATGCATAAACAATATTCTCTCAAAAATACAAACACGTACATACATGTTGCTCACATATTATGGTAGCCCTGTTTGTGCTAAATAGAGTGTAATTTCACCTGTGCCATTAATATGTTTATAAGCAACTGAAAAAAGCACAAATGTCAGGGCATGTCAAAACATCTCAAGGACTCCAAAAACACCTTGGTCTCCTGAGGGTTAACGTATCACCTTATTATAAATGACATAAATCATGTAATTTATACAGCGTTTTGGCGCTCTTTAATATTTAGCGCTCTTTTTTGAGTGACAGCTCGCTCGCTGTAGTCGTCTCAGTTCAAACGGCACAGAGCGCACGTAGACTGATAATCTCTTCATCTTTACTGCAGATTACAGCTGGAAATAAACATGAATGAACACCAGACGGCACTGTATGTTGGTGGATGCAATACAACTTATTGAAATATATAACCTTTCATGTAATCACTCAAATCAGTGTTTCAACAGTGGTAATAAGTCACACTTCCTAAATCGCCTACTCTCTTGAGTAGATACTAATTTTGAATAAGTAATTACTTCGCAACCGCTAAAAAAAGTATGTTCTACATAGTTCTGAATTCAGCCACAGTCTTTATGCGGGATTCATTGAATCATTCATTCAACCGATTTGTTTGAACATTCTGATTAATTTAGGCCTGAAACAATTGACTTGCTATATTCAGAATAGCAGACTACCTTACTACTCTTACTATTATACTATTATACTGTTACTATTAGTATCCCACAATGCAACACACTTTGCACTTAAAACACACACTACAGACATTGATGCACAAGATTTGTTCTAGGTTCCTCTAATCTTGTAAAAAAAAATCAAATAAACAAACAAAAGAATTAGTCAAAAAGCCCTAACTACAGTTGAAAGGTTAATGTTGCACTTTGCATACTTTTTCCACATATAGTGGTATGCATACAATTATGACTTTTATTTTGTCATTTTCTATATCTTGATTTTCTTTGGACATTTCTATGCGAGATTTGACGTTATCCTGCATGTTGCATTTTGTCATGAGGCATATTGATAAATGACGCATTAGTTGTTTAATGCATTCGACTGATTATTTGTCAATATACTTTAATATGCGTACTATGTTAATTGTGGGGGTAAGGGCAGGTGAGCGAGATATTGTTTTGTATATATATCTGTGTTTGTTTTGTGTTTATGTTTTTGTATATGTACTGTGTGGTTAACCTTTGTGTCTGTACATATATATATATATACTGTATATATATATGCTGCAGGACCCCCTTGAAAATGAGATGATAATAAATAAATCCAATACATACTATTAAAATAAATAAATAGAAGGTAGTATTCCATTATTAGTAACTGAAATTCTGTAAATAACATTTTCAACCTTTTTTGGCAGTCTATTAGTATTAATGACATGAAACCTTGACAGATTCAGACAAGAAATTATATAATAAAAACTTTAAATGCAACCAGTTTTTCTAGCTTTCTCCGCACTTACTGCCAAATAAGTGCTGATGACAGTTATAGTAACATGTGTTGCATACACAAAGATGTGCAGTATAGTCTAGGATGAAAAGTTCATAAAACTGTTTCTGGAAATGTCTTTTCAGACGACGTTCTGTTTGACAGCAGAATATCCATTTCAATGTAATTTCAATAAGCTGAGTTGATACAGTGTCACAGCCAAAGATGAGAAATATGCATGTTACATACATATACTTAATCACTGTGCTGGAAGAAATATTGGAATGGGAATGAAGTGGGTGATGTATAACCCGTTTCACTTCTCAAAACGTGATGATAATTACATTTCCCACCAAGCGTTTATTATTGAACTTTAGTGAAAAAGGATGTAAGGAGATAGAATCGACTTTTAAAGAAAAATCTGACACTTTAGGAAGTAGATGCATTATATTGTCTGAGGTATTTTACAAGCACTTGTCAGTCTAAATTCCTTGCATTTGGTTCATTACATTTTAGAAGCTTTCCGCATATTCAGGCCTAATATTGACACCAAGAACAAATATTCCCTCAAACAAGACTTGGCTGTGGGGGACAGATGTGCAGTTGGGGTTAAGATTTAGGGTTAATGTTAGCCTGGGAAAACCCAGACAACTTCCGGCAAATTTAGATTTGCTCTGAAAGTTAGTCCGGCAAAGAGCTCATTCAAGCCCATTTCCAATCCGTCGAAATCGAGGCACCAATCAGAAACATTGGGGCGGGCTTTACACGATGACGACAGCGCTGGGATTTTGAAGCAGATTTTGTAGCCTACATTACAAAGATGGATGCCGCCGTCGAACATCACTCGTTCCAATCAGCTATCACGTCTGTTTTAAGCGATTTGAACGTTTCCTTTTTGTTAAAAACCGAGCAAAGAACAACACTCGGAGATGTTTCTCTGCATACGTCATCTCCTTCATCGCTCTGATTGGGTTTAGGTCTATCGGCGACGTCCGTTGGTGACGCCCCTCTGGAAATGATTTGTCTATGACGCTTTGCCAGACCATAACTCAGTTACAACTGAGAATGCTCTAGTTTTAACCAGGCTAGGTTAATGTAACTTGTGTCAATCGTTCAGCTGATGAAAAATTGCCAGTACACAAAAAAAAACGGGGTTGTAAAAGTTAGATGTGACCTTAAGACTACAAGGTGTGTTGTATAATAAAATGCAATAATAATATAATAATTTGTTCTTGGTGTGAACAGGCCTTTACACGTGCATTATGAGTCTTCTCCACTTCGTTCATCACAACAATTGGTTTCACTTTATTTTGGTCCCCTTTAGACATTCTTTGGACTATAAGTAATGTTGCAGGCACACGAACCTACACCTACTCTCATTAGAGTATTAGTTGAGTATTACTGGACTGTTAGGAGTAGGGTTAGTAGAAATGAAGGGTTAAGGCGAATAAGTTGTACCTGCAAAGTTACTTATAGTCAGTATGTTGGGGAGCATCAAAATAAAGTTGCAGATATTACAGTAATCAGACTGACTATTAACACTCTAATGAGAGTGACGTACTGTAGGTGCAACGTTACTTATAGTCAACAGAGTATCTATATCAGAATAAAGTGTTACCCAACAATCAAGTGCCAATGACTGTCGGCCTCATTTAAATGAAAGGCATTGTTTTTATTTATTTAAGACCTTTTACACAAACATCACCAATGTTCTCCAGAGTGTCATGTGATGAAACCCATGAAAGGGCAAGGCTTGTTTAAATGGCATTTTGATGGCATTTGTGTTCCCCCTTTAACCTTTCGTTGAATTTCATTTTTCTACCTTGATTAAATTTCATATTGGCTTTATTCTCATGGCGACCTTTGCCCCTGGTCCCAAACCCCTGCTAATAATGACAACCATTGTTATTGTGAATATAGAGAACATGCTCAAACATACACAATACCCATACTGAAGAAAAAAAAAAAGTCTCTGTATTTTCACATACAGTGATTCATTCTACTCTATGGCTTTGTTCAAGTGAGCTGCCATTGTAGTCTATAGGGAGCATCACAGGCACTCCTACACAAAAATGACTTCTAGTTTATCTTTCAGTATTATTGGAGCGACAACTAAAAAATCTCAGCCTCAGACACACACATCTGAACTCGTTATCAGTTAGCTGTTAAAAACACACTGTACACAGATGACACTTTTATGTCATTGGTTCGCTGGGTGTTTTTAAGAGTTGTTTAGAAGTTAGCAGTGCTGCTGACAAAAATAAATGGCTGCTAATTTGCCACAGTTTGCACGATTCTTGCAAAACTCTTATGTCTTAGATGTTTATTCCATCTGTATAAAGAGAAAGCTCAGAAGCTAATTTCACTTTCTGCCCATTTCTTTGCCATTGTCTTCAGAATATAATGCTGCAACATAATAAGCTTCCACTTTTCTGCAGAATAAAGTACATCATGTGGCAAATGTCTGGCTTGTAATACTTAAAAATTATTAGTGAACACAATTGCCATGCATGGAAATTAGTGATGAGGATTAGTGATTAAACTGATTTTCAAATCCACTGCAAATTAATAATTTGATTTCCCCTGTTTGTCAGATTTGATCATATTTTTTTTAACTGAGCACATCGCAATATATTATGAGACTACACTCATAGGTATCAGGGTATCGTTATTGCCTACAAATTCGAACTGTGACAAAAAAATAACAATAAAACAGTAGTTAACTTTTATCACTAGAACTGATAGGCTGGGTCCTTAACAAGAGGAAGAGGAGGTTATATCTTTATCCGTCACAGAGAAACACAGGTTTAATTAACTCTAATTGCATGTTTATATAAATCTGACTTCAGAGTTAATCAGTCTTTATCCCTGTGTCCAGCAGTGAATTTAAACATAAGAGGAGCCCATCTGCCTTTGAATTTAGCAACTAATTGCATACAGACGAAACTAAAAAGTGGTTAACTTTCAGAAGAGAATCCTCAGAGAATCGTGCAATCCATTTTACATTTTTGATTTGAGTTTTTGATGTGGGCCGTTGGGACTTAAGAACTGTCTGAGTTTGAAAGAAACACTAGTTAGGGGAAATTTAGTTTAAATAAGAAGCACTAACAATTAAGAACCTGATATAGTGTAAAAAAAATTATATTAATATCTGCCTTCTGGCTATCTGATGTTCTCCACGAGCACTGCTATAAACTCAGGGTTGCAGAGAGGAAGTGGCGCAAATCAAAAGATCCCACTGACCTTGGTTTGTATCAATCACTCCTCTCTTCCTTCTCTGCTAATGTCTCTACTGCTAAAATGACATATACCACAACAAAATGAACAATTCTTCTGACTCTCACATGCTTTTCAAAACCTGCTCCTCTCTTCCTAATCCTCCTCCTCTCCCTCCTTCGTCAACCCTAACAGCTTACGACTTTGATTCTTCATAAATAAAACAACAATCATCAGCGGCCAATTTTCCACACCACAAATTGACACTCACATCTTAACCGCTGACACACACATCCCCCCCTCCTTCTCCCCGCTCTTGGAGGCACAAGTCTCCGAACTCATCCTTTCCAATCACCCTACTACCTGTCTGCTTGATCCTATCCCCACTCATCATTGTGGAACCCACTCTATATCCAGCACTTTTAGAAAAATACAGACGAGTAGTGCTTCTTCAATTCATTGCTAAAACACTTGAATGAGTCGTCTCTACCTTTCGTGCACAGAACAACCTCATGGACAACAACAAGTCTGGTTTCAAAAGCGGCCACTCAACTGAGTCGGTTATTGAAGCTCTGAGTCTGGCAAGAGCCGCTTCCAAATCCTCAGTGCTCAATTTAGCTGGATCTCTCTGCTGCTTTTGACACAGTTAACCACCAGATCCTCCTGTCAACCCTCATGGCGAAGGGTATCATAGGAAGCGCACACCAATGGTTCAAGTCTTACCTCTCAGAGTGTCATGGAGGGGTGAAGTGTCTAAGTTGCAACATCTAGCTACTGGGGTGCCTCAGGGCTCAGTGCTGGGACCACTTCTCTTCTTCATCTACATGTCATCACTAGGATCTATCATTCAGAAACATGTTTTTTCCTATCACTGTTATGCTGATGACTCACAACTCTACCTTTAATTCCAGCCAGATGATCCAACAGTTGCTGCTCACATCTCACCCTGCCTGACAGACTTTTATTGCTGCATGAAGGACCTCAACCTTGCGAAGACACAACTGCTTGTGGTCTCAGCCAATCCAACACTTCATCACAACTTCTCCATTCAGCTAGGTTCATCAACCATAACTCCATCAAGGACAGCCAGAAACCTTGGAGTTGTGATTGATGATCAGTTAAACTTCACAGATCATATTGCTATAACGGCCCAGTCCTGCAGATTTGCCTTAAACAACATTAGGAGGATCAGGCCCTTCCTATCAGAGCTACACAACTCCTCATCCAAGCTCTTGTTCTATCCAGACTGATGGTAATGCTCTCTTGGTAGGCCTTCCAGCTTGCACTGTCAAACCTCTACAACTGACGGCTGGTCTTTAACGAGAAACTCATAACTCATATCTCATAAAATTGCACTGGCTGCCAATTGCATCAAACTCAAGGCACTGATGTTTGCCTACAGAACAACAACTGTCTCTGCACCTCTATACCTAATCTACCTAAACTCACTACTTCAGGCCTATGTGCCCTCCAGAATCCAAAAAAGCACAAAATCACTTTCACAGACCTTTACCTGGACTGTTCCCTGCTGGTGGAATGACCTGCCTGACTTAACCCGAGCTGATGAGTCCATTTTCAACTTATAATTCTATATCACTCTCACTTATTATTCTATATATCTATTTAAAAACTTGCTGCATGTACTGTGCTAGACTAACTGATACTAGTCACAGCACTTGCATGTTGGTGCCCTATTTTTGGTTAGATTGCTTCTATTGCTCTCCTAATTTGTAAGCCGCTTTGGATAAACGCGTCTGCTAAATGATTCAATGCAAATGTAATGTAAATGAAATATTACTGTTGCTACTTAGTGTTAGAGGACATGTACATATACAGAACATAAAGTATTAAACTTCAGAGTGTGTCTCTGAAGTTTAATAAATAAAAAATCCTTCATACTTACATTGAAGTATGACTTAGGGTGTATTCACACCTGCCTTGTTTGGTTCGATTGAATCAAACTCTAGTTCGTTTCCCCCCTTGGTGCGGACCTTTTGGGCAGGTGTGAATACAGCAATCGAACTCGGGTGCGGACCAAACAACCGAACCGAGACCCAGCTGAAGAGGTGGTCTCGGTACGGTTCCAAACGAACTCTGGTACGGTTCGTTTACGGTGTGAACATGAACCAACCAAATTGCAAGAAAGCACTGCGCCTTTGAGTTAACAGGCTTCCGTAGTCGGAGTTGCGTTATGGGAAACTGATCTGTTGTAGCCTACTACATTTGATAAAATGAGTCGTGGTTTGACCTGGAGCTTCGAAGAGACGAGCTGCCTTATTAACATGTAGCACAGAATAACACAAAATTAGTAAATGAACAAATATTGCAGTACGAAATATCTCCATGCTGAGCCTTTTTTGCACTTCCTGATTTACTTGAGAATCCTTGTCCAATGAATGGACGACCTTAGCACACGTGTGGTTTTGTTTACAAATTTTGGTTCACTTGCAAAAAGAGCAGTGTGAAAGCGAACCGTACCAAAAAAAATAAAATAAAATTTATTTGGTCCGGACCAAAGCAAGTGAACTATCGGACTTTCCTGGTGTGAATACACCCATAGAGACCAAAATAATATGTCAGAAAGTTGACTCTTTAAGACTTGAGCGAATAATCAATCACCAACTACTTAACCACACCCTAGCAACTACCTATACCATCTTAGGAACTGCATAGCAACAGCTACCACCACAACAAAAACATCCTAAGATTGCCCTAGCAACCTCATGCACAGAAATAAACAATGTGTATTGTGGTGTGTAAACAATTTTCACTGAACTTTGTGAAAGACTGAACTACTCATAATTGCCTAGCAACTGCATAGCAACCGTAATAATAATCATTAGGAAGCACTTTATTTGAGAAACACACTGAAAACCTAAATAAATTAACAGTTAAGATGAACAATAAAGACAAGTTGCATATGCACTTAGTAGCCTAGCATAACACTGCAGTCTCAAAAGCAAAACATACCATATTTGACAAATAATGCAACTTTTTGAATTAAATCTTTAGATCACATGATTTTCATCTCAACCTATTGCATAGGGTATCCAATGAACTGCATATCATACTGGTTTACCAGAAGCAGTCATGATCGTGGCATGTGGGCTGTGATGAACATTAAAACATAATCACACTCAACGTGTGGGCTCCCTCGCGGTTTACACCTAATTCTGGCTTATTAAAAATTACCAAAGCTCTTAAGCTGTAAATATGCAACTCGCTGCCTATGATAAGGCTTTCTTTATAGGTCTGTATTGTGGGAAGAGATAAATATGTGCTAAGGAAGCTAACAACTGCCTCCACTGCATTTTGCAGCATGGCTACTATACAGGTGT
This sequence comes from Rhinichthys klamathensis goyatoka, assembly GCF_029890125.1. Classification (NCBI taxonomy): domain Eukaryota; kingdom Metazoa; phylum Chordata; class Actinopteri; order Cypriniformes; family Leuciscidae; genus Rhinichthys; species Rhinichthys klamathensis. The sequence continues at coordinate 844,381 of NW_026606692.1, forward strand.
AGCAGGCCAATTCAATTTTTCAGAATTTTACCTCGAGGTTAAAAGTTCAGCTCCTCATTTCTTATGTTGTGAACAGTAAACAATAAACTAAATCACACATTTTATGAAAGTGTAGACGGAAAGAAGGTGCACACTTTTATATAGATGATCACAGCAACGTTTCTGACATTATGTCGGTGATATTTGTGATCAAACCACCCACTGGCGACATTCTTCATTTACTATTTCAGCCCTGGTGCGGATGATGTTTTACTCTCCTCCTCCTCTACCTCTAGCCTGAAGGGCTCCTGTGCTTTGGGGAAACCAGAGCGGGTCAGGAGTTCATATGTGGGCTGGAGAAAAAATCTGATGAAGTAAACAAACATTCTCCGATGATCCGCACTGAAGGAAAGTGTAAGTACAGGTCCTCTAACGCGAAAACGTTCTGGAAATCCCCCCTTGCTTATTTGCATCCACAGAGTGAGATAAATAACATGACAGGGCGCTTACTTTTGTCCCAATTTGAAAATTTAGGAGTGCATAAAGAACTTTAGAGGTACAAAGAACATTTATTAAATAATGTAATTCTCCAGTTGACTGATTGGATTAAAGTAACACCAGGTAACTTTTCAACCTTCATAATATATTTCCAAGTCTCTTGTGATGGTACATCGACTTACAATATGTTGAATGACACGTCTGCCATAGCCTGACGGGGTCTGTAGCGTTTTTAATTGTACTTTTAAACTTCGGGTTTCGGGTAGTAACCGGCGAACAAAGAGAACTACAAAATTCGACTGCTTTACGGCATATACGTCACTTCCACCACCACCCCCACTTCCTTAAAATCGGACGTGCGAGCCAAATGTTATAGTCATGGCCGAAGCAGCACAGAAAAACAAGAAAGCAAAGGTTTTATCGGAGCAAAGCAAAAAGAGAAAAAGAGAAAGGGATCGCGTTAAAGGCAGAACGAGGATCAACATTGGAGGAGGGGTGCCTGACCGATGCGGACTTGGCAAAAAAAAATCAAAAATCAAATGAAAGCCTATGTCTAAATGGCGTGTACAAGTTTGGTAGGGGCTACATTCTTGCAAGTAAATATATAAGATGTACAAAATCATATTTTAGGATACTTAACATGTCTGTGATATTTGTTTATTTGTCTTGCCTCAAGCTATAATGCAAATCGATTTGTAAAATTTGCAGACTCATTTATGGTAGCTTGATATTATAATATTGACGATATATGGTTATTATCAACCACTCAAACATTGCATTGAAGTATCATATAGATCCAGTAAAACGGTAACCAATAGACTAGGCTACTATAATGACGCTGGCTTGTAAACGTGATCATCGCGATCATTTGTCGTTAGAAAAAAATAAAACCCATGAAATTATATTCATATGACATGATGAAATATATGCCACTGTACCTGGGATGAAGACATTTCACACGCGACGCAAGCAGAACACCTGCATGTGACCTCCTCCTACAGTGTTCAGGGCTATCGTGGTTGTCAACAATTGCACGTGCAGAGGTCTAGAGGACAATACTGTTTCCCAACTGTAGGGGGACCCCGAGAGCAAAAGTAACCTGCATGGTGTTACTTTAAGAACTGCGATAATTTTTTTGCATTACAAGTAGCCTAAAAAAGTTTTTTTTTTTTTTTTGAATGTTATGTTTAAATATGAAAATAAGTTGATGCCTAGAATACGAAATTATGGAATTAAATATGCAGAAATCAAAACAACGGATAAAGCCAGGTTCAAAATTACTTTTCATAGGAGATTTTAGTGGGGGAAAAAAACATTAAAAAAAACACTTATTTGCATCTGTAGATTTCAATTACAATATAGATATTGTTAAAAAAAAAAAATAAGTCAGACATCTCCATTTCAGTAGTCTCAAATAACACTTTATGAAAGGCCAAATCGCCCAAAAACTTAAACCTGACCAATGCATTAAAAAACAATGTTTTTGCCTGTATCGTCTTGACTTAAACTTACACTTGAGTCCTGGAAGAGTTTGCCTTTAGGTTGGCATCCTCTTATAGCTCAACTACTTTGTATTCCAGGCCTAGATTCACTGTCCTACAGAACCCTGATGGGCAGACACAGCTCCTCTGGCATTTTAAAGTGCTAATTCCTGTAACACGGCCCTGCGCAGCTCAGCGGACGACCCAGTGGAGAAAATGGGGATGCTGAGACAATAATTAACTCAAGATAAGTGTAAGAGAAAACAAGACTCCCTATGCGATGCACAGAGTTGTTATTGCCGCCCTGCTGTGACTGGAAACAAAAACAGAAACAAACTGCACATATTTATTCTGCGCTTTGATAAAAAAATTTTGCTTTAAAGGATTAATTCAACCAAAATAAATGTTCTGTCATCATTTATTAACCCTCATGTTTTTTTTCTTCTTACGTGCAACATAAAATATACAGTAGAGTGTGCCACACAGCGACTTCAACCGTCAACCTGTGCATTACTTATGCAGGTTACACTTTATTTGGATGGTCTAATTTAGACATTCTCCTAAGTAACTTTGCATCTGCATGTCAACTACCAGTCATTAGTGTATTTGTAGTCTGTCTACTTAAAATCTGCTAACTCTTTATTTTGATGCTCCTAAAACAGACATTCTACTGACTAACTTTGCAACTATTTGTCAACTTATCTTTACTGTCTACTAAAACTCAATGAAAATTAGTTGACATTTAGTTTAAAAAAAAAAAATCCCAAAAACACTTTATTCTCTGTAGGCCTACAGAAATTGCATTTTTGCTGCAGCTCTGTATGTTGCGCATGTGCTGTGAAACAGGCCTTAAAAGTGTTTTTAGATCAGATCGTGATAAACAAAAATATCAAAATGAGAATAAGTATACAGTAAATCTATACTAAGTCAATGTGTGGACATGAGGAGTTGTTTTTATAACATGTTTGTTCATCAGTTCATGCATTTTCAAAAAGCTTCCTCTAAGAATCTGGTGGTAACGAGAAGTTGTTTTGATGGCTCGATCAAGATGTTTGAATATGATATGCAGGCCATGAAGCTCTTGATATTTGTTTCATGCTGTACATTTTTACTCAAACGATTCCTCTTCGCTCTCTCGATGAGGTTACATTGAACTTTACTCATTAGACATGTAAAGGGAATCATTTTTCTGAATTTGTGAGCTGCATCTAATTTGAACAAACAGACGTGTTGAGATGGGGGTGGCTATTAATATTAATCACAGATCTCAGCCATTCTGGGAAAAACAGACGGTCAAATCATGAAATATTTAGCGGTTTTCAGCTTTGAGTAAGCAGACCTGGACTTCAAAACAAACATTGTCAGATTTGGTTTTATGGGTCTAACCCTGAGGCCGTGATATGTCTAAATTGCTTGTCTTGACAGCGCATTACCTCAACCATCTGAATCCAGAGGTCGACAGTGTTTGAAGATATTACTGATTTAAATTCAACAGGGATTAACCAACCCAATCTCACGACAATTCGTATGAATTTTACGAGTTGGCTAAACCAACCACCTATTAGGGATTAACCAACCCTATCTCACGGCAATTCGTACGAATTTTACGAGGTGGCTAATTCGTACGAATTCATACGACCTCACTCGTACAAATTCGTACGATTTTTGCTAATTCGTACATATTTTACGAGTTACCAAATTCGTATGAATTCGTACGAATGACCTACCCCTGACCCCGCCCCTAAACCTACCCATCACGTGGGTTTAGACAAATCGTACGAATTCGTACGATCTCACTCGTACGAATTCGTACGATTTGTCTTTGGTCGTAATTGGTCGTGAGATAGCATTGGATTAACAGTGGAGTCCAAGAGACCACATTCAAAATGTGGGGATTCATAATCCGATTTTAAGCTGGAAATAAGTTTTAAGTTTTATGTTTTTAATAAGTAAATAAACAAATACATATTGGAAATTCCGATTTCCCAGTAGGAACTTTTAACTGGAATGCTCCCTCAAGTAACTCAGAATCCATGGCTGCTCAGTGCATCAACAGCAGTAATATATTGTTTATTAGCACTTCTGTTTGTCTGTGTCTCAATAAACAGTGCACACAGAACTATATCCAACCTCTATTTGTGGATATGATACTTTGGCATGCATTATCTGTGCATAATACCACTTATTTATGTGTTTGTATTTAGAAAGAGCACGCACAACAATGGATTGCCAGGATAAGTTGCTGTCTACCTTTTAGTTTTTGGAAGCATTTTGGTTTCACTGAGGGTACATTTGTAAGACATCATATAGGATTAATATTAATATCATCCTAACAACAAAAAATAAAAAAATCCTTCTGTTTTTGACTTCAGACTCTCACCAAACACTCAAATGATTAAACCCAGACATGGCTGATTAGGAATCAAATCGGATTCAAGTAAACACAGTCTTTTGACCCCATTTTTTAATGCAGTTCATCTTTGGCATTCATTTTCCATCACGCAAAACTCAACAACTTTGTTTACTGCCAAGTCAGCCCTAATCAGCATAATTATCAGCCAGAACTTCCTCAAACTGCATTAGCCGATCCGAGATGTCTTCAAAAATAACAACGGGTCTGTGAGAAAAGAGCCTGGAAACATGGCGATCTTTCCCGGTTCTGTCGTCATTAGAAAGCAGCGCTGCCGGAAGCGAGCATGTTAAAGACGGCTGGCAGACGGCCTAGTTTCCCACTCCGACCCTGACAGTCAAGCCTCAGCGAGTTACATGACATTAGGGCACCACGAGGAGAACAACAAGCTGCCTACACAATGTTGCCGCCACTTTTGAGGACACACACAAGGGGAGTTCTGGGAAGGGAAGAAATGTTTGACACGGAGCTCTCTTGGGAGAATAATGTGAGTTGTTGTAACGCTGCTGGAATACTGTATTAATTTCGGGGGAACAGTTTAAGGAAAACAAAACAAGAATCACAGTAACGTTGTCTTACAGACAGTCTATTCTTCCAGAAAATGATCGGCGTGGGAGTGATTTCTGATTTGCATAATATTCAGATTTAATGGCTTGCTAAAAATACTATTTTTGGAAACTGTACATGTATTTATTGATTTGATTCCCATTATGAGACACAAACTGAATGACCCGTAAAATTTTATATTTAAAAGATGCAATGCATATGATAAAAACACACCATCCATCATCGCATCAATGCTAAACCAAAGACGCCTATTTTGTTGGTGCAATTTTTAAAGGCTCAGTCAGAAAGTGGAAAATAGTCAAATTAAATTATGAAGATTTTTGGTGCAAAATTTTATATAAAGGGGGGACTAATAAAATTTGCCTGCACTGAAGACAAATGAACAACCGCTTATTGGAGTATGTTTTACAAGAAAATAATATTTCAGTCTTTCCACTTCACATTTTCACCTTATATTCAAAGTGTTGCTTGCAATTAGCTACTGAGTGAAACTTATTTCAAGTCATTTTTAAATAAATTAACACTGAAATTTCCATTTAAAATTCCACACAGTGGACATGTAATGATCAACATTATTATGTCAACAGAACTCATCAAAATAATGTTTGCTTCATAAAAGGTTTAATTAAAGCAACAGACCTTAGTCAGGTAGCGCCATATTACATTTTTGACCGGAATGAGACGAGGCTGTGAGGGATAGAAGTACAGTACGTTTATATGTGTCTATCGATACTGGAACAGCTTTAAACACCCTAAACCCAATAGCGTTTTTATCACTTCTCCCCATGTCGGTTTGGGTCTAAGCTTTACTGGTCAGCAGGTGTACTTGTCTCTACACGCGAACTTCTCACCCAAAGCGTCTTCATCTTCCTCTGGCACCTGCTGATTTAATGTGTTGTCAGTGGCGTGATCTCAGACGCAATTCCTTAGACTCACTTCAGCGATGAAGCCGACACATCGAGAATCTGGGACACGTTAATGTATGGAGGAGATGCCAGTCCTCTGGCTAATGACGGGAGAAAAAACTCCAGCGACCTCGGAGGTGGCACCGCAGTCATTATTAGCTGGCAAGAAAGTGATGAAAGCCCTGGGAGGTGTGACATCGCCTCCTCCTTCATCTGGGAGAGGATGATAAAGGAGGAAACTATCGAGAACTCAACTCTCCTCTGCAGGGGGACGAGATAAAGAGGGCCGAGAGGGTCCGTCATGTAGTTCTGTGGATAGATCCTGAAAAAGACAGCTTGTGTAAGCTGATTAAATAAAGTATGTGGTCATATTGTTCACATGGTGCCTGAATGTGGGTCATAATTAGTGTTACAAGATGTCTCTGTTCTGTCAAGTCAGATGTTTTAAGCACAATATACGATTTAGTGACACTTGGCTTGATTATTTTGTATCTACACCAACTAATTGTTTTGGCCAAGTAATTTAAATAAACAAATAAACAAATAAATAAATTAGATAATATTATGAATAAATTATTAGATAGAACTATATAGGCAGATGGATGGATGGATAGATGGATAGATGGATAGATAGATAGATAGATAGATAGATAGATAGATAGATAGATAGATAGATAGATAGATAGATAGATAGATAGATAGATATAACTATATATATATATATATATATATATATATAGATAGATAGATAGATAGATAGATAGATAGATAGATAGATAGATAGATAGATAGATAGATAGATAGATAGAAAGAAAGAAAGATAGATCAAACAATATCTACGATGGATGGATGGATGGATGGATGGATGGATGGATGGATAGATAGATAGATAGATAGATAGATAGATAGATAGATAGATAGATAGATAGATAGATAGATAGATAGATAGATAGAAAGATAGAAAGATCGAACAATATCTACGATGGATGGATGGATGGATGGATAGATAGATAGATAGATAGTAGATAGATAGAAAGAAAGATAGATCGAACAATATCTACGATGGATAGATAGATAGATACATAGATATAACTATATAGATAGATAGATAGAAAGATTGAACAATATCTACGATGGATGGATAGATAGATAGATAGATAGATAGATAGATAGATAGATAGATAGATAGATAGATAGATAGATATAACTATATAGGTAGATAGATAGAAAGATTGAACAATATCTACGATGGATGGATAGATAGATAGATAGATAGATAGATAGATAGATAGATAGATAGATAGATAGATAGATAGATAGATAGATAGATAGACAGACAGATAGATAAATAGATAGATATAACTATATAGGTAGATAGATAGAAAGATTGAACAATATCTACGATGGATGGATAGATAGATAGATAGATAGATAGATAGATAGATAGATAGATAGATAGATAGATAGATAGATAGATAGATAGATAGATAGACAGACAGATAGATAAATAGATAGATATAACTATATAGGTAGATAGATAGAAAGATTGAACAATATCTACGATGGATGGATAGATAGATAGATAGATAGATAGATAGATAGATAGATAGATAGATAGATAGATAGATAGATAGATAGATAGATAGATAGATAGATAGATAGATAGATACAATAGATAGATCGAACAATATCTACGATGGATGGATAGATAGATAGATAGATAGATAGATCGATAGATAGATAGATCTAACAATATCTACGATAGATAGATAGATAGATAGATAGATAGATAGATAGATAGATAGATAGATAGATAGATAGATAGATAGATCTAACAACATCTACCATGGATGGATGGATGGATAGATAGATAGATAGATAGATAGATAGATAGATAGATAGATAGATAGATAGATAGATAGATAGATAGATAGATAGATAGATAGATAGATAGATAGATAGATAGATAGAAAGATAGAAAGATCGAACAATATCTACGATGGATGGATGGATGGATGGATGGATGGATGGATGGATGGATGGATGGATGGATAGATAGACAGATAGATAGATAGATAGATAGATAGATAGATAGATAGATAGATAGATAGATCTAACAACATCTACGATGGATGGATGGATGGATGGATGGATGGATGGATGGATAGATAGATAGATAGATAGATAGATAGATAGATAGATAGATAGATAGATAGATAGATAGATAGATAGATCGAACAATATCTATGATGGATGGATGGAACAATATCTAGGATGGATGGATGGATGGATGGATGGATGGATAGATAGATAAGATAGATCTAACAATATCTACAATGGATGGATGGATACAGTATATCACTGATAGTGTTCTTTAAGGTCACGCTTCATCCCCGTGTCATCTTGATATTGTAGCAGCTGCTTGTTTTCACTCCTTCCAAAGATTATTGGCCCCCGCTGAACATTTCCCATTAGAAAGCAAGTGATCAGAGATGGAAATATGTGCAATTACAGCAGGCACAATAATTGAAGACGAACGCTGGTGTTCTGTGGGGATTTCACAGTGAAATTGCTCTGGCAATCGGCACAGATGTTTTAATCAGAGTGCACTGGCCCATGAAACCCTACATGTTTTACACAGACAATCAGAAAGGTTTTTCCTGTCATAGATGGAGCGCGTCATTGGAATTATTGTTCTGGTGGAGGCAGTTATTGTTTTCATTTTGCTCATTAAGAATGATTAAGGTACAGGGTGTTATTAGAGCAAAGTGTTGGCCTGGTTTTCTACTCCACAAGAGCCGGCTGTGTATTTATAACGTATCAGAACAAGACAAAAGCGGCAGATCATTCAACTAAAATCTAAATGTTTTCATCACGGCTGAGAGGTGAACATTAACAGCAACACAGCCTCAAGTGGCTCATTTCTTTCAAACAGTGGCAGCAATGTGAGAAAACACGTCAACGTTCAACAAATGTTTCTCTTAATCACTAACAATTCCTCTGAGAAAGAAAATAAATCATTAGCCGAACTGCAGGCCATTTAGGGCCGCCAAGCAACACAACACACAGTTCAGCAGATCTGCAGACCAGCGGCGGCTCTACCCTCCTGGGACCCAAGAATAGACTTTTGTCCACTGTAGTGGACATTATATTTTAGTGAATTTCTCTGACATCATACATGTCACATGACACAACCTGGGTGTCCTGTAAAGAGCACATTCAGGACTTTTCAGAGATACCAAATGTTTGGAGGTTTCACCATGAAAACAACTTCTCCTTGGTCTTTAAAAATGTCTGACATTAATTTAGTGATCAAATGTAGCATTCTTATGGAAATATGATAATATGTTGTAATTATAATTTAAATTGGACTACTTTTCAAATTGTATTTCATAAAACAACATCTCAGGAAAATGTTAAGGGGTTTAAAAAAAAAACAAAAACTTTCTGTTACAGAACAGGGCATTGATTTCAAACGTGTCCACTGTAGAGGACATCAGGACTAAAATCATGTTTATCAGGCATTCTGGGAGACACAACAAGTGAATATGGAAATAAATTATACATCAATATTCCTATGAAATATTAGATATTATTATTAAAATGTTGCCAATTATTACTCCAATTATTACCCTTATTTTTTCATTAAATGTTGCTCCAAGAACACATTAATGTGCAAATTAGATACAGTGTATAGATACATTGCATTGAATGGGAATATTAATTTATGGCCGTTTTACCCACATATTGCAAAAAGTAAAATGGTGTATCAATTCATTCCATTATTTCTTTCATAACATAGTTGAGAATAATCTTTATACAAATTTTGGTTGAAAAAATCCTGAAACCCCAAAATGTATTGGTGATTGAAAAAAAAACCCATTGTTTTTGCCTATTATTTTTTAAACAACTTAGTCCATGGCGTCCACTACAGAGGACATAGCATAACGTATGAATAAAATATTATTTTATATATGTGTTTTTTTACCATTTGTTTATTGTGCTCTAAACAGTGTGATGACATGGAAAAAAACTAAATTCAAAAAACTTTTTTTTTCTGGGTCTCAGGAGGCTACACCAGTGCTTCTCAACTGGTTTGGCCATGGGACACACATTTTCCCAAGTTCATTAAGCCACGATAGCCTGACTACGTCAGACTTCGCACTTCCGCTCTATTTCAGTTCGCTTCTGTACTCAGTCTGAGACAGCGACATGTCTCTCAGTTTTCCTCCGGCCTGAAAACAGCCGGCCAATCAACAAACAGAGGGCGGGCTGAGAGCCGTGACGTAGTCGCTAAGCGCCGAGTTTAAGATTGTATTTTAGGTTAAGGAAATCGAAAACGACCGCGGATATGGAGACACGGGATGCAATTCGCTCTGTTGTGGAGAATATTCCCGGCATTTGCAAACTGAAGCCCGAACAAGAAGAGTGTTTGTTAAACATTTTGAATGAAGGTGATGTTGTGGCCCTACTCCCGACAGGTTTTGGGAAAAGTTTAGTTTATCAACTATTACCGATCGTCAGCGAGAAACTGGGCAGGCCAAAGGCCGGCAAGGCGATAGTTGTGATTGTGTCCCCCTTGGTCGCACTCATGGAGGATCAGGTTTAGGAGGCAGCAAAACTCAGTCAGCCATGTTCACTCGATGGTTTCGTTTTCGTATCATACATGTGTTTACAGTGGAAGTTTGATGCGGCTGAGCTGGCGAATAACACACGTCATAACCAAACGTTATGGGATTGGCTTACGGGTAACCAATGATTTTATACTTCAGACAAGCAAGCAGACAAACATTTTTCAATTATGCCATGCCAGCGTTTGGTATTACCAGGCTAAAGCCACGACCCACTTCTTTAGGAATTATACAGTGCTCGAAGTGGACCGGTAGGTTAGAGACTTTTTATTTCGTAGCAAGTTATGAAAATAACGTTATAATACTAAAAATGACATATAGCCTGACAGCATATCATCTGACCGCTATGGAAGCTTGTTTCCGACACAGAATAAAACGTTTTAAAATATAATTGCGACTTTTTTTCTCATAATTGCTAGATATAAACTCGCAATCGCGAGTTATAAAGTCTGAATTGCGTGATAAAGTCAGAATTGCGAGTTAAAAAGTCAGAGTTGAAAGATATAAAGTCGCAATTGCGTGTTAAAACGTCAGAATTGAGTGATATAAAGTCACAATTGTGAGATATAGGGCCCTATTTTAACGATCTGAAACGCAAGTGTCAAAGCGTAAAGCGCAAGTAACTTTGTGGGCGGATCCCGGCGCTGTTGCTATTTTCCCGGCGGGATAAATGCCTCTTGCGCCTGGCGCAAATCTAAAAGAGGTTGGTCTGAAGTAGCTTCATTATTCATAGGTGTGGTTTGGGCGTAACGTGAAATAAACCAATCAGAGCGTCATCTCACATTCCCTTTAAGAGCAGGCGCGCTTGTTCTAAAGCGGATTCCTATTATAACGGCGGATTTGCCAGGCGCGCGCCAGGAGCGGTTCACAGCCGAGGAGAGCAACGTTCTCGTCAGGGCCGTAAAACACAGAGAAGTGACATTGGGGATGGAGAAACCCAATCAAATTACAGGCGTATGATAATTTGGGTAAATGTGTAAGCTACATGCTTTTATAATAAATTGTCTTTCTATCTATCTATCTATCTATCTATCTATCTATCTATCTATCTATCTATCTATCTATCTATCTATCTATCTATCTATCTATCTATCTATCTATCTATCTATCTATCTATCTATCTATCTATCTATCTATCTATCTATCTATCGTAATAATGTATGATTTGCAAAAATGAAAACTGCTGCTTAGATGAGAGAATCAACGTGTATGCGCGTTGTGCACATGCTACATTGATTATGGCCAAACATGCGCCCTTAAAATAGCATAATGAACAACGCGCAACGCGCCACTGACTTTAGACTAGTTTTTTTCTGGTCAGTGGCGCAATTGTTTTATAGAACAGCAAAATAGCATGAGGGAAAGTTTGCGCCGGAACACGCCTCCTCTTTGCGCTGAACCGCCCCGGGGAGCGCAAGTGTATTTCTTAGTTAACCGACGTGCGTCTGTGGAGGGAAAAGTCCGCTTTGCGCGGGTGCAAAATAGGAATGATACATGCGTCAGTGTACAAAGTCATTTGCGCCGAGTGCAAGATAGGGCCCATAAAGTCACTCACAATTCTGACGGCATTTCTCAGTATTGCGAGACACAAAGTCCAATTCTGAGCAAAAATTGTATATTCTAAAAGTAAATCTATAACTGTATAAAGTCGCAGTTGTTTGTTATAAAATCAGAATTGCAAGATATAAACTCTCAACTCAAAATAACACGCAATTGCGACTTTATATCAGGCAATTCTGAGAAAAAATTCAGAATTGCTAGATGTAAACTTTCATTTGCGAGAAAAAGAAATCAGAATTGTGAGATAAATAGTCGCAATTAAATTTTTTTATTATTCTGTGGCGGAAACAAACTTCCATAGACAAAAATCTTGGTTTCGTAAGGTTACACAGGTCAAAAACAACGGAAACATTACCTTTATTTATTTATTTAGGCGGGGTCATTGACTGTTTTGGCAGGGCAAGTAGATGGGCCAGTAGAACAATATTACAGTCAATATTTTTGTTTTTTTAGCTAGTTAACAGTAATACTTGTTAATAATAATAATATGATGAAAATCATTATATCATAGTAACGCCTAAGCAAGACAAACTATACTAAGTATAGTATAGACATTTTTTTTTGTTTGTTACAGAAATAAATAGCCTATAGGAAAACCTGATTGATCTAACAACAAATATTTTATGCAATTTAAGGGTTTTAATAGTAATTAGTGAAGGACAGGTGTCATAAATCTCTCGATGTATAAACCTCTAGGCTGCCAGAATTGGAGAATGCATCCATCAGATGAGACAGATGACAGATTCTGACACGGCTCTGAAAGTATCTGGTTATTAAAGAAGTCTGCTTGAGTGAAGACATCTAAGCAGAGAGAATTGCAAAACCAACCGGAGCAGCCGTAGTATATAATTAAACACTCCGTTTCAGCCGTCTTCTATTTTTAATTAGTAGTGTTTGCTAAGTCAAGCATCACTACTACTATTGCTCATACTGTGGGTTAGTGATTGGAACAAACCTCAAACACTAAGTATTTTACTTGTGGGTACTTTGATAAAATATCACTTAAATTGAAGGAAATTAAGATCCAATTTGAGCTGAAACAACAAAATTGGTTGATTATGCAACCATCCAACTCGAAGTGATAAAGTCCAATGAAAAATATGCAAAAAATGATCAATAATTATCTTAAGCACCTGCTACTTTTGCATGGACGGTTATGAATAAAGAAAAGAAAAAAAAAAAAATCACATTTTTTAAAACACATCATGCACAGCCTTCTGCGACTTATTGCATTTATAAAAAATAGTGACTTTTGATTTGATATCAACCACGATAGCACAACAATAGCACAATAAAAGACCCCAATATTCAATAAAGTTGGACATTTATTATTAATAATTATCTGAATGAACAATCTGCCAAGTAATATACTTCATAGTTTTCTCCAAAAAAAAAAAAAAAAAAAAAAAATCTAGTGATTTTGCATAACTCATTTCACTAAGGATGCAACATGACACTATGCAAAGCCTTGTTTAATAGCTAACACAAAAAGTCGAGTATAATAAATGCTTAGGTTGAGCTAGGGCTCTTAATTCTAATAATGGACAAGCAGTTCCTTATCTCCACAATGCCCCGGGTATATTACGACCATGTCATTCTGGCACATCTCCCAGAAGTGTCCCGCTTTGACATAGTGCATATTGGATACTTAATTCATGGGCATATTTTTAAATATTCTTATCTAAGCCTCAAATATGAACCAATTCATTCAGTCATATAGACCATTGTCCGTCAACCTGTCACAATTATGTGTTTTTATGGACAAATAATTTTTGAAAAAGCCTTTTTTTTTTACTTTAGTATACAATATTCGTACACAATAGAATAATAATTAAAAAATACATATAATAATAATAATAAAACAGGCCCATGTGATTTACTTTAATGCTATACAAATTTAATAACATTTAAATAATTATTTATATTATATTATATTATATTATTCTGCAATATGATTTCCCTTATTTTGATGGCAAAACTTGATTGAAATTTAAACTATAAAATGATTGTGATTCTCAAATAATTGCGATTAGAAAGTGCATATTGGATACTTTATTTATGAGTTTATTTTATAATATTCATATCTAAGCATATTGACCACACTGTTAATTTTTTTTAATCAAAAATCTGATACTAGATCAGTTATAAATTCTCTGCATGCATTTATTTTTGCATTTTCTTGCTTCATCATTTAATCAAACTTACAGGTTTTTTAACACAAAACTGGGATGCAAAATTAAATAAATTGACACCACTCATAAAATGTAATGTGCACAATGATGATATTTGACAACAATGTGGCATACACCATTTTGAAGTATTCATCATTGCAAAATGCATTACATTTCACATACTATGTAAAAAAAAAAAAAAAAAAAGGCAGAACACCTTTATTCCACTCCGGACGTCCCCATGAATACATCCGACACTTTGGCAGCGCTGCGACACTCATCTGCTCCGCTGGGCCGAGTGTTGACATCAGCTGAACCAGGGTCAATCCATGATGGACTCGTCCCTGTCATAGTGTCCCGCTCTGAAGGAAGTGGACTAATCACCGGAGCAGGGCTCAGGGCTTTCACAGGAGAACAGTGGGAATTCACTAAAGCCCTATTTGGCTAAGACTAAATCTGTGGCTCTCCATCAGTGCTGTCAGACAGGCTAGAGGACGCCGTGTGAAGAACCGCTCTGTGTGCATACCTGGAGCAATGCCTATCGGCCTCATGCCCACAAGCTGGAAACACTGACAAATGATCACGGCTTTTTCTTTTCAACGGGAACACTAGCAGAACTGAGAGTTTGATATTTTCACAGCAACCACCCAAACTCAAGTCGGCTTTAGTCTTTCCAGTTTAGAACAATTAAGAAGAATCAACTGGAACCTGAATGGAAAGCATCAGTGACATGCTGTGGATTACTTCAATATTAATACTAAAATATATTGACTTGTCCTATAGTTTGGGGGAAGTAAAAATAGCTAAAAACATGCCAAAATGAATTAAAAAAGAAAGCAAATAAATGAATCAATAAACGTATGTCTCTTTTTCTTGCATAAAAAATGTTTAAGTCACACATGTTTAAGTCTTACTTTAAAGCAACAACTTTCCCCATAGACTTCCATTGTATATGCATTATTGTAAAAGCACAATTTAGTGTGTTTTTATAAACAGATGAAGGTCTTACCTGCTTTGACACTGCTTTAAGGTCAAATATGAGAAACTGGCTCACAAAAATGAAAAGAAAAATGTGCCTTGTTTTATTTCTAGAAACACGTGCCAAGTGTCGTTTTAATCATGAATTTAGTTTAAATACTGTACACATCACAGAACAATATTAAACTTGATCCAAGTTGCTTTCTTAAAAGCAATAAGTCTATCATGTAAATGATTATATAATGAGTGATGGCGCTGAAACGGTGAGCGCTTCAGATGTCTAACACAGCAGGCGTGCAGCATCCACTGCTCTTTAATAGACACGTCTCTTACAAATAAATCCCTTTGAAAAAAGTTTGCAGTGTTGCATTGGAAAGGAGTTTTTTGCACTCCTGTTGTGGTCCACTTATTTGTACACTTTACACAACATGAAGAAAAATAATGTTGTACTGATAATTCATATGATGTTGTGAGGAAGACTGTGAATCTGTGGTTACTCGTGAGATGAGCTGTTATAACCAGTGGTTAGTTTGCTTCACACCAACCCGATCACACTAAATGCGTCTCTATAGCACGCAGTGTGTTTATCGTGCAATTTATACGCGAAAATGAGTTTTTACGTGCGGATACGCATGGGTTGGTTAGGGTAGGGTTAGTAGTGGTGTGAGGTGTGTGTGTATTACACGCAAATGAACTGCGTATCAAATGCACACGAAAACTGCGTATCATCAAGGTCAAGGTCAAGGTCACTTTGCACGTAAAAACTCATTTTCGCGTATAAATTGCACGATAAAACACGATGCGTGCTATAGAGACGCATTTACACACTATCATGACCACAAATGGTATAATTTCCAGCTCATTTTTCCTTCAAAGTCTGTGAGTGTGACAAATCACATGTTTATGTTTTTGCCATCAGAAAATAAGATTTAAAATTCATACACATTTGTTGAAAAAGCAAGTTGAGGATGGACACAACAAAAGCCTAATATAGTTTTTTTTTTTTTTTTTTTTATTATCAATAGTTTCAGTCAAAACACTGCCTTTTGAATTCAAAATTGCGTACTCTATAGTTTCTGTCATATAAAGATGCGTCAGAAATGATAAGAGTATAGTAGGCCTACACTCTAAAAATGTTGGGTTGTTTCAACCCATGTTTGGGTCAAATATGGACAAACCCAACTATTGGTTTAAATTAAACAGGTTATTTCTGACACATCTTTAAATGACAGACACGATAAAAGTATGAATTGAAGCATATATATGCTACACGATGTTCACAATGACTATTAAAGTGTGAGTTTATAATGTGGAAGATGTAATGTCTTCTTTACAAATATCTTAATGGGTGGTGCATTGAAATACACTTACATACACTCTAAAAAATGCTGGGTTGTTTCAACCCAATTTTGGGTAAAATATGGACAATTTTCATTTCATTGAAAATTCTAAACATAAGTTCATTTTTTAAATTGCATTTTTAATCCCACATTTGTGTTTGTCCATATTTGACCCAAAATTGGGTTGAAACAACCCAGCATTTTTTAGAGTGTACTCTGTTATTCAAGTTAAAGATATTATTTAACCACTGAATGAACTAAAATATGTTAATTTATACCAACAAAAAAGATGAAAATGGCTCACTTTAGGGTGGTGAATGTTTTATAGAATGTTTCCTATTGTGTTGATATGCAGTTCATAAAGTATTATTATTATGTATTATTTATTTGCGTTTTATTCTTCGTTTGTGGTGAAATTGTTTATGAAAAGTAATAGCACAACTCTTTAAGCCACAGTTATTTTGACAAAGACTATGTGCACAATAAGTGGTCATTCTTGCCTTAGCAAGCACCCCAATAATCTTGAATTCACTTTAGATAATAAAGTACAATAAAGAAATCTGAATCCGTCTGAATGAACATGCAAAGCACGAGTCTCGCCCTGCAGTCATGACCGGTGGCGTGTGTGGTAATCATCCGAGCTAATGCATGCATTAATAACGCCGCATCTATGGACACTCTTGTGTCCCACCCAATCCTCCTTTTTCCCCGGCACTTTGGAGACAGTAATTGAGGAAGGCGCCTGGCCACACTGCCTCCGGATCACATTGCCTCCATTAGCCACACTGATGAAGTTTTTTCTTCATCACCCAAATGAAGGAGAGCATTTCCATACCACGAATCCAATGTCCTGTGGTGCGATGTTTTAGACCGGCGATCCTAATGGGAGGCTATCAGTGCACTAGCTTACCTTCAGCAATCTGCATTCAGAACAGTGACTTGGCAATTTGCTTGCTGCTCACTCATGCTAATGAGAGCTCTGAAAAGACGCCGGCGATCGGGGAAATTCAGTTCCCACAGCTTCCAGTGGTGTTGAATATGAATGCCGAGCCAAAGGTGGCGTCTTTGAAGAATAGGCTGTTGGCTTGGAGAGCGAGGATACTTGGCTAAATGGGTGAAGTTGGCGTGTTATGTGGTCTGACAGGGTGAAGGTCCAGTCAGTTCACTGCAAAAAAAAAAAAAAAAATTCTAAATCAGTATTTCTGTCTTGTTTTCCAGTAAAAAAAAAAAACCTTATATGCCACTTGCGCAATTATTTTTATTTTTAGCATTCATTTAGCAACATTTTGTGAGGTTTATATGCTTACAACAGAAAAAAAGAAGATTCGCTCCTGTTGACATTAATTCAACTTAATTCAAAATACAGTACATTCTCTGTATACTTAGTTATGTATTTTGCAACAAAACTTGCTTCTCAAGTAATTTATCTGCTTTTAAGCATGTTTGAATATTTACTGGAAAACAAGAAATAAATGTATTTACAAAAGATATCTTGTCTGCATGTGTGCTGTTTTTGACATTATTGTTGTACTGCAAACATGCGGTAGCCTGATAAATAATATCATAAATAATGATAAAGCCTGTTCATCTTTCAAAAAATTTATATGTTTTCTGTTCCATTTTGTTGTGTTCCTTCAACACTGTGGAAAATTTAAACTCATTATAATTTGTTTATTTTTTTGCATGGGATTTGTTTTTAATTTTACTTTGTTTTTAGTTAGTTTTACAACTTTTTTTTTTAATTATGTCAATTCAAATACATTAGTCAAATCAATTGGATGAACCCAGTAAATAAAGTTTAGTTTACTAAAATTAAATAGAATTTTTTTTACAGAGTGGCTTTAAAACAAGCAAAAAATAAAAAAAATAAATAAAAAATATCCAGTGTGAACTGACAATTATTTTTCAAAAAAATATCTTAATGTCTAAAACTGAACTTTCAGTTCTTTTTATTTTCATCAATATAATCCCAATTCATTATAATCATTAGACTGTCTGTTATGGTTTATTAACCATAGTTTATTACTGGTGACTTCCCAAGCTCAGTCATTTCCTGTGAATATACGTGACTTCTGGTTCAGTAGTCGCTATAGGTAATTAATTAGAAGAATAACAAAGTGCAATAAACTGTAAAACTATTTTGCTCAACAAACCAGCCATTTAAAACCATTTATGATTACGTTACTAAATTAATATGATAAAAAACATCAGTTGGCAATATCAAGCAGCATAATGGACTGTGTTTGTACAGTACATGTATGGCACAGACACTTGAAGTAAGAACACATGCTTACAATTCTCTGGCCAATGTTTTGAACAGAACAGCATCTTATATGCATCTATTGGAGAAACAGTAAGAGTGGTACAGTAGTTTCCGTACCCTTTATATCTGTAGTTTCGCCCTGATTCACTCCAGAGTCAGTTGACATGTTAGTCTCTGAGAAAACATCCAAAAACATTGCACAGAAAAAGTGGCATAAACACCACCATCACAATTCATTCTTATTGAAAAACAATTCTGAGTCACATAAAGGAGCAGAGATCTCCCAGAAGAGTGACGAGGACTCTTAGCGGTGTTCATTACCGTGGCCTGCCGTAGAGACATGCTTCCCATGTGCTCAGCCATCTGCAAAGTCCCATGGCTACTTGATGACAGAAGTCTCTAAAATCCTCGCAAATATTAGCACAAAGTCCCACATGGATTTTCACTTTACACTTTCATTGTTTTGCATTGGTTATCATTAGTTTTCATTATTAAGATTAGACTTATGACTCACTTTTGCTCATGTAATACAATATCCCCAAAAAGGACTTCATTCATTCATGTGTGAATGTCATTGTTGCGGCTCCTCTCTTCACAGTCTGTCAGTAACGCTCTGTTTAGTTCCTGTCTCTATGAAGCCCCTCCTTCTGAAAAGCACACTGTGCTCTGATTGGTCGGCTGGATCAGTGTGTTGTGATTGGTCGAGCGCTTCAAGTGTGTTTGTGAAATGTCCCTCCCCTTACCATAACTGCCCGTTTCAACACACTACTAACTAACTCAACCAGGCCCCGCCCCTTTATTCTGTGTATGAATTATTTAAATGAGGAATATTGTGACGTGTTCGTTTCCGGAAGAAACTCAAGACTACAATGGAGGCGTTTCAGGGAGTTTGTGCTTTGCAACTTTGCAGACCTTGTTAATGCTCAAACAGAAACATTACACACTAAAGAAAGGATAACACAAAAAAAGATTTGGACACTTTAGCCGCTCTCATATATGTGCATCTTGATTGTCCGTGATTTATCAGTGCGTATCCGAGCGCCACAATGGTGCCATCTGAGCCCCGAGAGCCGTACAGTGTGTGTGGTTTCCACGCTGGCAAAGATGGATGAGTTTGGGAAAGCTGAACCTCAGCTAATTCTATGACTAATCAACGTCTTGGCTTGCCTAGACCAGTGTTTTCACACCAGCTCGAATCACACAGTCAATAACCAGTCGCTCTGAATGAATCACCTTCCCCGCTATTGATCCGCTGTCAGATTCATTCACACAAATCGGTAGTTATGAGTATCCGCTTGTCTGTGTTTGCTAGATAGTGTTTTTGAACAAAATCTGGTTATTGTTGGTCTATTTGTAAACGCATATGTGAGAGTTTGAAAGGGGTGTATTGGTGTGCAAACCAAGTCTGCATTGTGAAAGTAAACTGATTCAAATATTTATTATAATGCATTTTTCATATCTGCTTATTTACGAACTAGTTGCTTTCAGGCAGCAGCCTACATCTCATTGAAAAAAAAAAATGGTGTGGGATTTACTTTGAGACAAGTTTAACTCTAGTACATTGCAGAAATAATTTTAAAAGAAAAAGCAACACATTGAATTAAAGATGGAATTTTTGAAGTAAAATACTGAAATAGCTCCAATAATCCTTGAAAATTCAGTGCATTTGCAATACATCTGCAGCAGATTCTGTGCATGAAAAGTTTTTGGTCTAATTTTATATGTGATATCACGATGTCTCCTGACGGCCTAGAGTTTAAACATAAGCAATAATAGCAGACTCCATTATCTTAAATGATGATATGCCGCAGTCGTACATCATTAAGGGGCAGTGATGAATACACAGACGTAAGGCCTGAGACTGACTCTGCTCATGTGTGTGTCATTTGCATGCTCTAGGTCTCATCTTTACAAGATCACTTGTATTTCTGAATACAAACAAGCCCATCTCTCTCTGCTCTGTAATTGAGAACAGGCACAACATCTTACACTCTCTAACAAATGCCTGGTATTGAACTCATTCAGTGCTTCACTATCAGTTTTTTAGCATGAGAAGTTTTCAGAAGAAATGTGAGCATTTCTTGCTTGTGCATTCTTTCCACAAGCCCAATGTCTCTTAACAAAGGTACAGTGGTTGAGAAACATGCATGTTGCCAAATGTTCACGTTAATTTCTGTTTCAGCAGTTGCTAAGATGTTCTTAGTAACACTAGGGGTTTTCTGAATGGATATCAGATTTCTTTGCAGTTTTTTTTATTGATTGATTTATTAGACAGTAGAAATAAAAAATAAATGCATAACAAGATGCCATTACAATGACACTACACATTTATCAGAACTGTCGAGGATAACACAAGAAAGTTACAAAACTTATTTCCATTGTGGTCCTCGTTGTAGTCCGATAAAGAAGGCAAGCAAGCCACAGATGGCAATAGAGCACCTTGTACACTCAACCACACAAATACATACACATCAGTAATAAATATTCCTTAAGACTACATAAAACTAAATCTAATTAGCATTTAGCAACCATTCACCACATGCTTGATTAAAACAGCGATCTGACTGGCTTAACTTAATCTCAACCTTGGAGTTTGTTCCATTCTTGCTGCCATGTACAAAAAGGTGTTTTGCCCAGAACAACTCTTAAATCTACAAGGTACTATGTCTGTGGCACTGCTTCTAGTTGAGTAGCTATGAGAGTTCCTAATAAGCTTAAAATAATCTTTAAAATACCTTGGCTCATTCCTATGCAAAATCTTTCTTGTTAATCTCAGTTTCAGCTGTCTCACCCTATTTTCGACTGTCAACCACTTTAAATTCTTAAGTTCAAAAGAGCCAACATGGTTCCTATTGTTAATGTTTAAAATCAACCTGACTCATTTATTTTGTGCTGTTTGGAGTTGAACTTTTATTTGTTTTGAGCGTACACCACGTATCGATTTTGACCCAGGGATGAAGATGTGAAATGAACACACTGAGAACTTTATCTTATTAGATAAAAACATACGTGGACATTTGCAGTTGAAAAAAGCAGTATATCGAAATCTTGCAATACTCAGCAAATTTCAAATGTTTAAAATCGCAATAATATTGTATCGCGGCTTAAGAATCGTGATCATTTTGTATTACAAGGCCTCTGGTGCATCAAAACTTTCCCAGTTTTTCTATGTGGTTGCTAATATGTTTGATAAATCGCAAACCCCTTTTACCCTTGAACCCCCGTTCAACCGCACGGACTGTAAACTTTGACAAACAGCTTGAATGACAACTCCAGAGAACAATCGACTCTTTCTTTATGCCGATATGCCTCATGGTTCTTGCCATAAATGACGCCGTCAGCATTGCTCACCAGTACAGGGAAATGCCAGTGTGAATGAGGGCTGTTAACCATATGGAGAAATGTTAAAGAAGCCCTGGACCCAGACGCTCGCTACTTCCCTTGCCAAGCGACTGAACAGCTTCACTTCCAGTCTCCAAATTCCACTGGCGCTTTCCACAACTGGGCTTCAAAACAGGGCCAAAACGGACAGTGAAGTTCATCTTTAACTGCTGTTTTTCCACCAAAATGAGCAGTGCAAGGTGCTTTACCCTCAAAAAATGTGGGAGTCACAAATATTATATGAGCTTTTTTTAATTATCATTTTTTACATTTTTTTTTTGCAATATATGTAAAACTTTGATTCTTGTGATTATTTATATATATATATATATATATACACATTCAATTATATATATATATATTCAATTAATGCATAAATGTATACTCCAATAAAATATTTTAAGATATTTTAAATGTTTTATATTTTACATATTTATTTAAAATATTTTATTGTTTATTTAATGCATATTTTTATTTATTTAATGTGTATTTATTATTTTAAACTATATTGTCTATATGAAAGGTGGCTAATACAGGACTAGATAACATATGTCGAAAAGGAGGAGCAAGTTACATTTTATATAAAAAAAGAATAATAATATTGTGCACTAAATAATCATTCACAACCTGGAACAGAATAGGAAAGTAGGAATAGTAAACAAACAAATAAAATTAAGTAAAGAAAAATGAAAGTAAACAGAGTTTGTTTTGATTTCATGTCGACTCCGTCAGGCACTTTTAGAAGTTTTGGTCAAATCTCTCTGAAATTAATTAAAGGTCAGAAATGCACTAACAGATCTTTACGATACATATCCTGGTGTGCCAATGCATTGGACCGGGAGGTTTCTGTGAGCCCGCGGCCACTGTCGCGATGATGCATACTGGTCATTAAAATAGAGCCACCTTTTGGAAAGCTTTATGTCTCCATTAAGAGAAGTGTGCAGTTCTTTTATGTGGTGTGGACAGGCTGTAAAGCACGGAAAACACACAGTGTAGTCTGCTCACAAAGACCAGCTGAGAACCGAGAGGACTGTAATTCTCTCATAGATATTTTTTTTTTCTCGTAATAATGCTAATTTTAGATGTGTCCTTTTGTACTGGTGAGGTTTTCGGTACACCATGAAGAGACCTTTATGACTCAGATGTTACTCTTTCCTAATGGAGTTTCATTTGAGTATCAGGTTTTTGTCAGATCCTCAGAAGAGGTGAAAATAGACACAAATGAGTCAATAGTTGTTTTAGAGTAAGAGTAAAGAGATATAAAGTAGCTCAGAACATATGATTTTGGAAGAATTTGATGAAACATATTTGAGTTCTTTTCGAAATCTTGATCGCACACTTGTCAGGGTTCTGTCACTTCTGTCTGGGTTATATTCTGGTTGGTGACAGAGCTCTGACATTCCCAGTTTATGTTTAGTCTGGTTCATTGTGAGCACATGGCTTGTCTTGTATTCATTGTGCCATGTGCTCTCCTGTCAATTGTCTGGCCCCTCCCATCTCGTTACCTGATAATTGATTAATCTTCCCCACCTGCTTTGTTCATTACCCTCTTTTGTTTGCTCCCTATTTAGTCTCCCTGTGTTTGGCGTCCTGTGCTGGTTCGTTGTCCATGTTTCCCTCGTGTCTCCTGTTCCCGCCTGAGACCTCTCTTGGTTTCCCCCCATGGGGTAGTTTTGGTTTTGCATTTTATTTACTTAAAGGACAAGTTCGGTTACACTTAAAGCCCTGTTTTAAGATCGTTTCTGATGAAATAGAACGGTTAAGATTGAAATTTGGACACATGCTCTGCTGGCCTGAGAATTTTCGGTTTCTGTGGTTGCGCCCCCCCACCTCCACAATGGTTGCATAGGTGCACTGGAACAATCCTTCATAAAACGCATTAAACTTCAGTTTACAAAGACCTGAAACTCACCGAGTGGTCAGGGGTGTTCACTGACATGCTCACACAAAAATCGCTGCAAAAGATGCTTTCCAACAGGTTTTATCGTAGTTTTTGTCCAACTCCATTGACTTGACTTGGACAAAAACTACCGAAAATTCTCGGGACAGCAGCATCTGTCCAAATTTCAATCTTAACCGTACTATTTCATCAGAAACGATCTTAAAACAGGGCTTTAAGTGTAAAATACCGAACTTGTCCTTTAATAAACATCCTTATTTCCGCACTTGTATCCTCGCTTCACTTTTGACCATTCCGTGACAACACTTTGATATCTTGGTAAACCTGAGCACAGTTTGAGAGATTTATTGAGTTTTTTTTTCTTTTGAGAAACATCCGAGAAGCAAGAGTCTTCATTTTCATTGCTGTCTATGAAAAGACATTTTTGATGTTTCCTTTCCTCCAAGCTAGTTTCTTTCTTTCAGCCGTGAATATAAGCTAAAAATGATGTTTCCTTCTGAAAGATTGGCAGAATTCATTTCTTAAAATGATTTCTTTTCTGAGTGCTTGCTTCTTGGATGGTCAATTGCAATTTCTGTCAAATGCCAGTCAGAAAAGCTTCACTTGTGGATTGGTGGTAAACAGATGTAATTTCAGTGCTTCGCTCTACAGCCAATTTCATTCAAACCATTTTTTTTTCTCCCAGACTGTGTGGTCGATTTGCATGCACACACTTAGGGCGTTTTCACACCTGTCTCGTTTGGAGCGTTTGTTTCAGAACCTGGTGCGTTTTCTCCCTTAGTTCGGTTCTTTAGGCATATATGAACACAGCAATTGCTCTCAGATCCACACCAGAACAATCACTCCGAGATCGCCTGAACAATGTGGTATTGACCCGATTGAAAACAAACTCTGGGACGGTTTGGTTGAGGTGAGAAAGCAATCCGACCCAACAGACCAATGATCATAATTCATAATGGGAAATGTGTTATGAAAAGCTGCAGTGTCTGATTCTGTGAGTGAGCACATTAGTTATCGCAGTTGAAAACCAAAGAGAATGAGTAGTACCCAACTTCATCTTAAAATGTTGGGTATTTGCTTTTCTCCGTGCATTGCAAGAATGCTGTCCAGATGAAGCATTGATTCCCGTTCTAACTGCATTATTAATAAATACATAATTGATCAGTTAGTGTGGGAATGAAGTGTTTGTGTGTCACGGCAGCTACAGATAAAGCTACAATAACCTCGCAGAGCGAACTTGTCAATCCACCTTGATGGATGACACAGAGGAAACTCTGACCAATAAGAGGACAGTTTTACTCGCATGTGATTTGCATTAACACATTTTGGTACAATTTGAAATATTCCCTTGTTAAAGCGAACCAGACCAAGAAGAAAAAGCAACATTTTAACACATTAAGTCCCTGTTTTAGAACCATGCAAACAATCTAGAGGTCTGAAAACACTCTTAGAAGCGTGTGGTTAAATATCATTCCTGTATGCTAAAACTCCTGTCAACATGCAGCACAGTTTATTTTTAAGGTTTGAAAGGTTCAAAGTGGTGTGATCTTTTTGTTGTTTTCAATATGAGAACTAAGTAAATAGTGAATGAGTCATATAACGTCTCCAAACGCAGGTTTTTAGAGATTTTGTCAGGTAGATGTCACGGGGTGACGAACAAGGAGGAACTTTCGTCCTGGGAAATGTTTCCGGGGGGAGCGGATTTAGTGGGACACTGAGATGGTTCCGGGGTTGCACCCATGTAATGCGTCCGGGCGCAGCTGCTAAAGAGGAGACGAGCATCAGCTGGGCGAGAGGAGGAGAGTTAACGGTGATTGGGACACGTATCCACGACGTGGATTATAAAAAGGCCATGGTAGCGTGAAGAGGGGAGGGGACGGGAACCAAAACGGAGCATGCACGCAGCAGGCCGAGTGGCCGAAGCAGCGGGGGAGGCTGTGAGAGAGAGCGGGAGAGCGAGAAAGAGGCGGAGAGACGGAGAGAGTGAGAGAGAACGAGATTTCGGTGGGATTGCGGGTGTAAGCCCTGATTGCACAGTGAGTCTGTTGAATTGCAGTTCTATTGCGAGCACGAGTGAAATCTTGCAGTGTATTGGTGAATATGCGAGTGTGGGAATGGTGTTGTTGCTGTCCACTCGCAGTCTCAGCACGTTTACAATTCTCTCTCTACCCGAGCCTTAAAGAGGAGATGCTGAGAAGAGAATGCGGAAACGGTGAAATATGTTCATTCCTCTCTGCCCGAAACTGCCGTTATGATCATCCATGTTTTTAACTCTCCCTCTGCTCGAGCCCTGAGAAAGAGACCCTGTGAATTGAATCATTCTCCTGAAGTGAGTCTGCTGACTGCTGAGCTGTTCTATGAACGAAAGTGACCCTGTGAATCATTCACCTGAAGTGAGTCTGCTGACTGCCGTGCTGTTCTATGAACGAAAGAGACCCTGTGAATTGAATCATTCTCCTGAAGTGAGTCTGCTGATTGCTGTGCTGTTCTATGAACGAAAGAGACCCTGTGAATTGAATCATTCTCCTGAAGTGAGTCTGCTGACTGCTGAGCTGTTCTATGAACGAAAGTGACCCTGTGAGTCATTCACCTGAAGTGAGTCTGCTGACTGCCGTGCTGTTCTATGAACGAAAGAGACCCTGTGAATTGAATCATTCTCCTGAAGTGAGTCTGCTGATTGCTGTGCTGTTCTATGAACGAAAGAGACCCTGTGAATTGAATCATTCTCCTGAAGTGAGTCTGCTGACTGCTGAGCTGTTCTATGAACGAAAGTGACCCTGTGAATCATTCACCTGAAGTGAGTCTGCTGACTGCCGTGCTGTTCTATGAACGAAAGAGACCCTGTGAATTGAATCATTCTCCTGAAGTGAGTCTGCTGATTGCTGTGCTGTTCTATGAACGAAAGTGACCCTGTGAATCATTCACCTGAAGTGAGTCTGCTGACTGCTGAGCTGTTCTATGAACGAAAGAGACCCTGTGAATTGAATCATTCTCCTGAAGTGAGTCTGCTGATTGCTGTGCTGTTCCATGAACGAAAGTGACCCTGTGAATCATTCACCTGAAGTGAGTCTGCTGACTGCTGAGCTGTTCTATGAACGAAAGAGACTCTTCAGTTGTTTTTATTTAATAAAGAAGATAAATTGATTTTAAACGCTGTGTCTGCCTCATATGTTCCACGGCACGCTCCTTGGGTGGTGTTTCGGTTCGGTTCGAGGGGGTGGGCGGCCCGCTGGCGCCCGCCCCTCACCTGTGACAGAATGGCGTAGTCGGCAGGGTTCCGCCCGAGTTGAGCGACCGGGGACCATGGGGCGACCAGTTTTTTTTTCCTTTTCCCACTGTTCCAGGGACTGGAACAGACTGGTGGGGGAGGATGTCACGGGGTGACGAACAAGGAGGAACTTTCGTCCTGGGAAATGTTTCCGGGGGGAGCGGATTTAGTGGGACACTGAGATGGTTCCGGGGTTGCACCCATGTAATGCGTCCGGGCGCAGCTGCTAAAGAGGAGACGAGCATCAGCTGGGCGAGAGGAGGAGAGTTAACGGTGATTGGGACACGTATCCACGACGTGGATTATAAAAAGGCCATGGTAGCGTGAAGAGGGGAGGGGACGGGAACCAAAACGGAGCGTGCACGCAGCAGGCCGAGTGGCCGAAGCAGCGGGGGAGGCTGTGAGAGAGAGCGGGAGAGCGAGAAAGAGGCGGAGAGACGGAGAGAGTGAGAGAGAACGAGATTTCGGCGGGATTGCGGGTGTAAGCCCTGATTGCACAGTGAGTCTGTTGAATTGCAGTTCTATTGCGAGCACGAGTGAAATCTTGCAGTGTATTGGTGAATATGCGAGTGTGGGAATGGTGTTGTTGCTGTCCACTCGCAGTCTCAGCACGTTTACAATTCTCTCTCTACCCGAACCTTGAAGAGGAGAAGCTGAGAAGAGAATGCGGAAACGGTGAAATATGTTCATTCCTCTCTGCCCGAAACTGCCGTTATGATCATCCATGTTTTTAACTCTCCCTCTGCTCGAGCCCTGAGAAAGAGACCCTGTGAATTGAATCATTCTCCTGAAGTGAGTCTGCTGACTGCTGAGCTGTTCTATGAACGAAAGTGACCCTGTGAATCATTCTCCTGAAGTGAGTCTGCTGACTGCTGAGCTGTTCTATGAACGAAAGTGACCCTGTGAATCATTCACCTGAAGTGAGTCTGCTGACTGCCGTGCTGTTCTATGAACGAAAGAGACCCTGTGAATTGAATCATTCTCCTGAAGTGAGTCTGCTGATTGCTGTGCTGTTCTATGAACGAAAGAGACCCTGTGAATTGAATCATTCTCCTGAAGTGAGTCTGCTGACTGCTGAGCTGTTCTATGAACGAAAGTGACCCTGTGAGTCATTCACCTGAAGTGAGTCTGCTTACTGCCGTGCTGTTCTATGAACGAAAGAGACCCTGTGAATTGAATCATTCTCCTGAAGTGAGTCTGCTGATTGCTGTGCTGTTCTATGAACGAAAGAGACCCTGTGAATCATTCACCTGAAGTGAGTCTGCTGACTGCCGTGCTGTTCTATGAACGAAAGAGACCCTGTGAATTGAATCATTCTCCTGAAGTGAGTCTGCTGACTGCCGTGCTGTTCTATGAACGAAAGAGACCCTGTGAATTGAATCATTCTCCTGAAGTGAGTCTGCTGATTGCTGTGCTGTTCTATGAACGAAAGAGACCCTGTGAATTGAATCATTCTCCTGAAGTGAGTCTGCTGACTGCTGAGCTGTTCTATGAACGAAAGTGACCCTGTGAATCATTCACCTGAAGTGAGTCTGCTGACTGCCGTGCTGTTCTATGAACGAAAGAGACCCTGTGAATTGAATAATTCTCCTGAAGTGAGTCTGCTGATTGCTGTGCTGTTCTATGAACGAAAGAGACCCTGTGAATTGAATCATTCTCCTGAAGTGAGTCTGCTGACTGCTGAGCTGTTCTATGAACGAAAGTGACCCTGTGAATCATTCACCTGAAGTGAGTCTGCTGACTGCCGTGCTGTTCTATGAACGAAAGAGACCCTGTGAATTGAATCATTCTCCTGAAGTGAGTCTGCTGATTGCTGTGCTGTTCTATGAACGAAAGTGACCCTGTGAATCATTCACCTGAAGTGAGTCTGCTGACTGCTGAGCTGTTCTATGAACGAAAGAGACTCTTAAGTTGTTTTTATTTAATAAAGAAGATAAATTGATTTTAAACGCTGTGTCTGCCTCATATGTTCCACGGCACGCTCCTCGGGTGGTGTTTCGGTTCGGTTCGAGGGGGTGGGCGGCCCGCTGGCGCCCGCCCCTCACCTGTGACATACACATTTATGATGTCTGGCCTAGGAAAATTAACATCTTCACCCTTAATTCAAATATTACAAATAATTTGTCAAAGATTTTGTAAACATATTGCATAAGTGTACTTGGAGTCAATTGTATTATTTGTGATAACGCAATGAAACATGCCTGATTGTGTGTTATGCAAAGAAATTATGAACACATGCAAAAACAAGAGAGAACCAACATAATATTAATAACTGATTGTGTTATAGTCAATGTATGCTTTATGTGAACCTTTTTCTTTCTATGCTCTTTTTGCATTGTAAAATAAAAACTGTAGCTGTAGCTTGCCTTTTTTACCAAATAATTTTGTCAGATTTGTGTGTGTGTGTGTGTGTGTGTGTGTGTGTGTGTGTGTATACACTCACCTAAAGGATTATTAGGAACACCATACTAATACTGTGTTTGACCCCCTTTCGCCTTCAGAACTGCCTTAATTCTACGTGGCATTGATTCAACAAGGTGCTGAAAGCATTCTATAGAAATGTTGGCCCATATTGATAGGATAGCATCTTGCAGTTGATGGAGATTTGTGGGATGCACATCCAGGGCACGAAGCTCCCGTTCCACCACATCCCAAAGATGCTCTATTGGGTTGAGATCTGGTGACTGTGGGGGCCATTTTAGTACAGTGAACTCATTGTCATGTTCAAGAAACCAATTTGAAATGATTCGAGCTTTGTGACATGGTGCATTATCCTGCTGGAAGTAGCCATCAGAGGATGGGTACATGGTGGCCATAAAGGGATGGACATGGTCAGAAACAATGCTCAGGTAGGCCGTGGCATTTAAACGATGCCCAATTGGCACTAAGGGGCCTAAAGTGTGCCAAGAAAACATCATCCACACCATTACACCACCACCACCAGCCTGCACAGTGGTAACAAGGCATGATGGATCCATGTTCTCATTCTGTTTACGCCAAATTCTGACTCTACCATCTGAATGTCTCAACAGAAATCGAGACTCATCAGACCAGGCAACATTTTTCCAGTCTTCAACTGTCCAATTTTGGTGAGCTCTTGCAAATTGTAGCCTCTTTTTCCTATTTGTAGTGGAGATGAGTGGTACCCGGTGGGGTCTTCTGCTGTTGTAGCCCATCCGCCTCAAGGTTGTGCGTGTTGTGGCTTCACAAATGCTTTGCTGCATACCTCGGTTGTAACGAGTGGTTATTTCAGTCAAAGTTGCTCTTCTATCAGCTTGAATCAGTCGGCCCATTCTCCTCTGACCTCTAGCATCAACAAGGCATTTTTCGCCCACAGGACTGCCGCATACTGGATGTTTTTCCCTTTTCACACCATTCTTTGTAAACCCTAGAAATGGTTGTGCGTGAAAATCCCAGTAACTGAGCAGATTGTGAAATACTCAGACCGGCCCGTCTGGCACCAACAACCATGCCACGCTCAAAATTGCTTAAATCACCTTTCTTTCCCATTCTGACATTCAGTTTGGAGTTCAGGAGATTGTCTTGACCAGGACCACACCCCTAAATGCATTGAAGCAACTGCCATGTGATTGGTTGATTAGATAATTGCATTAATGAGAAATTGAACAGGTGTTCCTAATAATCCTTTAGGTGAGTGTATATATATACGGTTTATACACTGTATATATAAAGTATTTCCCTCATATTTTCATGGTTTCATCAAACTTTCAAGGTCAATAAAATAAATATCCCCTTCGGACATCATGTTTTAGTTTGTTAAGTGCACTAAACAGTGTCTAGCACAAATTGCTCCAAGCACTTCCAAAGAATGGCCAAAGAACATTAATATAAGACGCTCCTTTAATGAACATGGATGTTAAAAACAACTAACCTGAGATTAGCATTCAAGCTGGGTCGATGTCATTAAGTGTGCACATGAACTTGAGTGTTTTTTAGTCCCCAGTGACATGTTATTTTCTGCTTGACTTGGGCTCATCAACAGGAGCATAACACTGCCTTTTCATTTAATGTCTCAGAGTAATTCATTATGTCTTAATATGATGAGAAATACTCATTACTTTCATCTTTGCCTGAAATTTCTCAATTTTCTCTGCGTGTGACCCGTGTTTCACAGACCATATTTTGTATTTGCAACGTTTGGATTATTGCCTTTTCTGCACAAAAAATATGGAAATGCTGCTTAGTGAAGTGTCGTTTGCTATAGCAGAGTGTGAAACAAAATTAGACAGACATAATATTTCATGCACCTTTGCTTCTTAGGTGAATTTAGCTTATTCAGAGGCTTTTACTGAAAAACAAGACAATACTGATGTGATTTTTGCAGTTTGCAGCTTTGGTCTCTGCGCTGAACTCATGCTGTAATGCGATAAAACCTTGCATTGTTAGCATGGTGTCATAATTTGACAGGAGAGCAGAAATTAGCAGAGAAAGGTCTCCTCTCACTCCTATTTTTGTCCACACAGAGGATCACAGCGTCACAACAAGACAGTCTTCCCTGCTGCAGTTAATGTTTCTTAAAGGGCATCGGGTGAAATATCCAACAGATCCCGACGGGCAACACATTTAACACTGAATATGCATGAAAGGACCTCCTTAAAGGAATAGTTCAGCCAAAAATTATTTCCTTTCCTTTCAACATGCAAGGGCATTTTAGGTGCAAATGCTCTGTTCCAAAAAATGAAAGCATACAGTGACTTTTTTTACCATTGACTGTCTAACAGCTTTGCATGAGGCATTGAAGTTGTTCACTGACAGTCTTCATCTCTAATGCAGCTCTCAAATCTTATATATGCAAAAATGATGCATGAAGTCACATTGTACTGGAAAGAATGACTGTGAATTTCAGTTTTCACAGCACAGTGGTATTTTAGCGTATTTAGAGTCAGATTGTGGGTGGAATCGTGAACTGTTTAGTGAATGACTTCTTTACTTTCCATACTTTTAAACATTGATTGATTGATTTATTGATTGGGCTTGTTGCCTAGAACTTTAAACTTTACATTTACATTTATGCATTTGGCAGACACTTTTATCCAAAGCAACTTACATGGCATTCAAGGTACACATTTTATCAGTTCTTGATTTCCCTGACAATCAAACCAATGACCATGGTACTTGAGCTACAGTAAGGCTTCATTTAAAGATAAAATGTGTAATTTGCGTGTATTAGATCGTTTCTCATAGCAACTGAGCATATTTTTTACAGTTTGTGAGTTGTGGAGGGAAATGCCTGCTATTTTCTGCAGTAGGCCCAGTACATGTTTTATTTTCAGTAAGACACATGGACCAGATATCTTTTTCTTATTTTTCCACTGGTAAGTCGCAGAGGAAGGCCCTTAGGTCTGATTAAAGCTGCAGTCGGCTAGAAATGTTGGCTAGACGCTGATAAAAAGCAATGCTAAGGTCAGTTTTGTTTATGCTGTGAAGGTCTGACTTCCAGCCATACACTGAGTGAAAAAGGCTGGTAATATGTGATGGCTTTCCTTGAACGGACTCCTCTGACGTTCTTCTGTCTGGAATGGTGCAAGTGGGAACTGAGCATCTCACATCGGATCCGTTTCATCTGCAGATCCGAGTGTGTTATGGCAACATTCGCGTCTACCGAGGAGAGCTCCTGAAACACCTCAGAAACACAGACAATCGTCCCGAGACAACACATGCTGGTCTTACACAAGCAGAACTCAAAGGCTTTGGTTACATGGAAGGAAATTGTAATGATCAATGGCACAGCTGGCAGACCCATCTGGTGGATGGCTCTTGGTGATCTCATTGATGTCGCTGGAATATCATGGGGATTCAAATCCATGTTTTCCCTGCGATGTGTCACAGGAAAGGGCCGAAGGGAGATCTTGAACATCTCTGATCCTGAAACAAACAAGTGTAGGGAATGCGTGGACTTCGTGTGAACTTTGATTTGTCAGCACAGTTTGAGACATTGTTCTGAAATTCTAGTCCAGTCAGTCTGCAAGAAAGCAGGACAACTTCGTCTTCAACCTCATCATTTCTTCGACTGATCTTCCTGTCGATGAGAAACAGAGATATTAAAGAGATCTGATATATATTTCTTCTCTCTTGTGGGTTGATTGATTTCAGCATTTGGCCTTCAGAGTGTAGAGTACAAAAGTCAAAGCGTTTTTCATTCTTCAATTTAAAGGCGACCTATAATTCAAAATTGAATTTACCTTGGTATAGTCAAATAACAAGAGTTCAGTGCATGGACATGACATAGAGTGAATCTCAAACTGGACTGTTTTCGTGTTCTCATTTAATTCACGTTTATGAAAAACACCCCTGAAAAATGGTCGGTTCTCCACACAATACCGACTGTGACGCAATAGTCGGGATCATTAATATGTACGCCTCCAAATATTTGCATAATGCCAGCCCTCAATGCCAGGCGGAACTGCGCAGCCGAAGCATGGCAGTTGCTCAGTGTGGATGTACACATGAACACAACACTATTTTTTAGTTCCTTCATCTGAGCCTCTGAAGAAACAATGGGTTAATTTTATTTTCTCTGGAAATTTCCAAACATTTCACCGACTGTTTCCTCAACTTGGGCCAATACAAAGCTGGCCTCGGATCGAGCTACCAAGCAACACTTTCTGATGTGTAACGTTAATTGTTCAAGTTCAGACAGGTAATCTTTCCCTCAAAATCGTTCAATACTGTTTATGCATCAGTAAGTCAAGCCAGTGACTAAAATATCAGCTTCACATCGTTTCTTTTAGTAGGATGAAAATAATCGTATTTAAATTGTGAACAAATTATATACAGAAAGCGATCAAAGAACAATCTTTCCACACAGCGCGAGTTTATCTGGACACTTGCCAAACTCAAATCAATGACGCACGTTACTGCACAACGAAGCTCTTACTGTATTTACATCATCGTGTTTGCATTGGTGAAAGCAGAGAGAGTGCAGAAACTGCTTTGCAATGATAAGATCTTCATTCTCGCGATCAACACACTGTCATCTGCTCAATGCTCATCACGGCAACATTTTATGTGATGGGAATACTTTAAAAACATCTCACGATTCGTTAATCTCGATAGCTGTTATAGTAAAAACGTATAATAGCTGTAGTAAAAGTATTCGGGAGAGAGTTTCACATGTAATGCGTTGCTATTTCATATGCAAGCATGTCAGCCAATCACAGCAGTGGCCGCGGTTACACTGAATCCCACAGCAGCCAATCACAGCAGTGGCCGCGGTTACACTGAATCCCACAGCAGCCAATCACAGCAGTGGCCGCGGTTACACTGAATCCCACAGCCAATCACAGCAGTGGCCGCGGTTACACTGAATCCCACAGCAGACACGCCCCTTCAAACAGAGTGTTCAAATCAGAGGCTAAAAGCAGGCTAGGAAAAATGCCATTTATTTCTAAATTATGATTATTTTTTATCTAAAAAACATACTAACATTATAAGGGTAACCCAGGAAACATTATAAAAAAAAAAAAAAAAACATTCTAGGGCACCTTTAATTAAAAGTATTTTATTGGCATGATTGTGTTTACATACAATATTGCAAAGCATCATACAAAAAAACAAGTAATTACAAGAAAAATAAATAGAAAACTAATAAGTAACAATAAAATAATACCAACAATAAGATTAATTTAAACAATTAAATATATATTATATCATGCATATTTTCTGTAAGCATCAAAAAACAACATGATCTACTATATTTGCATAAATGTGTAGTTTTAAACCAAATGCACTCAACTTCACCTTCCATTGTTGGTGTGAAGAAATGAAGAATTTGAATGTTTTTTTGGCATCTCCTTCTTGACTTGAAAAATTTGCCAACGTTTTACAAAATTTTACATGCAATTACATACCAAAAAGTGAAAAACATTTCTGTTCTACTAATTGGACAACACTTGCTAAATTAAACATGCATGTAGTGAGGTCATGTGGCTACCGTTTTAAACTCAATTAAAAACACATTTTGCAAACTGTTGTGCGTTTATAAGACATAGTACACAATATATAGTGAATCGCACTGTATTTGTTTAGTAATCTAGTCAAAAAGTATTAAAAATGAATAGGTGTTGCATACAGGTACTACTGTTGGGAAACGTTTAGTACATAATGCGTACTGTTTGGTATTGGTAAAAGAAAACAGTGGGGAACAGTAAATACTGCACAGTTTTACACTAATATCTCATTCTGAGCAAAACTAGCCAGAACGAGACGAGTGAATGATATCTACACACTTCACTGCAGCACACAATATTTTTTACCAGAAAGTCTTCAAAAGTTCAGACAGACACTGCTGTGTTTTTTTTTATTATTATATGGATTTAAATGTCATGTAGAACAATGAGTGACTTTAAAAAAAGAAATGCTGTCGGTTTATAACCTCTGCATTCCACATAATCATTAATATTATTATATACGCAATTGTTCGCAGCCGATTGACGTGTGACCCGTTTCACTTCTGGAGCGAATCAAACCCACACACTTCCACCTGGTTATCGTGATCCGTGGCCGCACTTGTGGAAATTCAACGAAATAACTCAGATTAACTATTCATTTCTGTGTCTACATCGCATGGAGGTTTTATATATAAAACATGAAACATCAGGGCATCAACAGATTCTGCATATCCATCGTACAGGGAGAGCTCGATGCATACAATGAGATAAAAACATTCGTTCACACAAAGAAGACAGGACAAACATACATAATTAATAAAACACAGCTTCATTATGAATGAGCTCCAGTGACTAATCTGTGCAATTACCCGAGAAGCGTCTTATCACATTTGACACCCAATCCGACAGTCCTGTCCATCTCTCGAGTGCAAGATTGTCCGGCACTATCCTGTTGGCCACAGTTCATTTGCTACATATTTAATATCCCTTTGCAATTTCTCAGAGATGGAGTCATTAAGAACGTGAGCATAATCACAGCTGCTTAACTGTGACGATAAATGGATAGCAATGAATCACTTTGTATGCAACACCAAACTGCACTTTGATTTCTGAATTCTTTATCATACATCGTCCTCGCTGAACTGCACTTCAGGATGAATATGCTAGAAGGAGTGAGATGAAATCTTTTTGAAACCTTGCACTTTTTGCTCACTGATGATGTAATCTCAAACCAAGTACTGCATGTTTAACGTGAGAGTTTGCGAATAGCATGAAAGAAGAAGCACATCTGGATTCACACCTGGATTGATTTGACTGTACCCTCCCTTTCCAACACGTCTCTTTTCCAGCCGAGGCTCATTGTAAAACAAGCTTGTGGCAACATTTCTGTAAAACGGTATTACGTTGCTTCTTGAATGTTTTACGAAACTTTAAAAGTGAATTGCAGTGAAATGCCTTAAAGCAATGTTAGTTTGATCCAAAGACATGAAATTGAATCTAGCAAATTTTTCTTATGTTGGTTGTTGCACGTATTGCATCTCTATCTGTTAAAAGGCACTGGAAATGTTCTTTTGCACTTGAAAATAACGTTAAATCAAACCTAACCGATAGTGCTAAGAAAAGCAAACGTGAGATAAAAAGGAATTTGCTGAAGCAACAATGCCATTTAAGCTTGCATCTACAAGTCTTTGAGCTCTTTAATTCGTGTTTCACGGGATGGGACTCATACACGATCGTGTGCAATGCTGCACCGTAAAAGTTGACTACATCAGAAAAGGCATGCCAAAAGAGATGGAAAATTGACATCTTCAGCATGTATGAGTTTACAAATGCACTATTGTTAGTGTTTTAAAGTCATAACGTAGTATTTTGCAATGAAATCAATGAAGGTGACTTGACTTGACTTAATCTGCCCATGTAATCATAATTTAGTTATAGATACTGAAGTGAATTTATACGAGTTTTTGCACAATTGTAGGTAGAAGCACGTTTTTCCAATGAGCCTGTGTTACTCTTTTCACATTGCACTTTTAAATCATAATACATGTATGCCATCATCGCGAGAATCAATGTGAAGAAGCATATAAGATGCCAGTTTCACTGTTATTGAAGTATTTGTCCCTTTGGATTTACCACTGAAAATGTACATGCACATTGCAGATTGTTTGAAAGAGATGAACAAAATGCTGTTTATTCAGAGGCAAGACTAAGAGAAATGCAAAGACAATGTGTGTCTGGAGCATGCAACAGAATGTTATGCATTATATTTGATGCATTAGTTTAACATCGGCTGAATTTGATCAGTTTAAAGCTAAAAAAAAAAACGTTTTAAAATGTGTCTCATCAACGCAGCTGCTGCTAATGCTCATGAAAGTGCTTGCATTGATGATGCAAATATACTGCAGTTCAGAGCCAAATGATTGAATGTTAGAAAGAGTATGTGTGTAGTTGTTTGTGTGTTTTATAGACCTCTGGTCGGTGTTAACCCGTCTGTGAGCTCAACTCCTGCGATCTGAGCCGCTCTCCCAAAGGTCAGAGGTTTGATCTCAAGATAGAAGCAGGATTGAGCCGAACGCCCGAGAGATCCTGAGATCATAATCTGGCTTTATCACTGCTGTGCTCTGGGTCAGACGCTTAACCTCACGGCTCTCCATAGGTACCACCTCTAAAATTGACTCTATATAAAAGTTTCTGCTGCTAAATGTCAAATTATCTCAATCTGTCTCAGCTCAATTAAAGCCACAGGTCCTGCAGGCTCAGGTCAATAATAACTGAGTCAAGATTAATTCTACTGACATTCACAATATATATTTTTTAGGTCATCTCAGGATGGGAACTTTTTGCTTCCGAGTCAGCGTTTGCATTTGATCTTTTCATTCTTTGTAGTTTTAAATTTGAGCACAACGATTCACAGATAGATATGAAGTGGTTTCATTTTTTAGGTTACTGCTAACCTTTTAAAAATATATATATACATATATATATAAACGGTAAGAGAAACTGACCTTTGTTTGAACTATGTCAAAAATGTAGGAATTTTCGGAGAAAATGCAGAATTTGTCTTTCATTCTTTGTTCAATGTTGCTATTAACTTTAATGTAATTAATAATAAAATACTTAAGAATTAACTCAAAATAAAAATATTTATGAATCAACAAATCTGCATGAAATTATTTAATAAAAATTATGAATTATGAATTTAGAATTCAATTAAATGTTTTTAAAAGGGGAACATATTAAAATTCACAGCGATTGATTAATTAATGAATTTAACTTCTCCTTAAATAATAATAATAAAAAAAACATATATTTTTTCATTCCAGGAGTTTCTTTTTTTTCTTCATGTTTATAATTCATGGTTATATATATATATATATATATATATATATATATATATATATATATATATATATATATATATATATATATATATATATATATATATATATATA
Source organism: Rhinichthys klamathensis goyatoka (assembly GCF_029890125.1). Taxonomy (NCBI): domain Eukaryota; kingdom Metazoa; phylum Chordata; class Actinopteri; order Cypriniformes; family Leuciscidae; genus Rhinichthys; species Rhinichthys klamathensis. Next base: position 883,075 of record NW_026606692.1, read on the forward strand.
TATATATATATATATATATATATATCAATAATATCACTTTCACTTTTGTTAGTTTGATGGAATATCCCTTTAAATATTTAATCATTCTCCAGGAAGTGATATCAATTTGGAAGTAATTCAACAGCACAGAAAATGGATTTGATGACATTTATCCTGTTTGATCACATCACAAAATAGTTTTGACATTATCAACAATTATGAAAATAAACTTTTCATGTAAGCAAAAGCTGTCACCAATTATGGACATCCTGTTAGAAATCTTGATCATTTCCATGCGGTGGTGTAAATTGATTAAAGTTGAAGTGTCTGAGTTTTCTCAAATCATATTTTTCTGAGTCTGGTATAATCTTTTAAAGCAGTACTTCCTTAAATTACGACACGAGTCCTCAAAAGGTTCTGCAGAACAGGAATGAACCCAGTAATGAAGGCCTGAGCAAACATGTATGCAAAGTTGTATGAATAATTTAAAAGGCACTCTGAGAATCGTGACCAACAGATGGATTTATTCAATCGTCTGCACCAAACCACTTACAAACAGCGACATACTGCAAAAACTGAGCTAGGAAGAATGAAAAACCACTCAGTCCATCTGACGGTGGTGTCCCGTTTCAGTGCTAGTTCCTTCTCTTCTTTCTGTAGTTTTACTATCCGGGGAACAAGATAATGCTTGTTCTGCTGAGGTGGTTGTAATCTCTTAGACCTTTGCTTATGTGTGTAACCTTTTCACAGGACTTGTAATTAATAGCATTGTTTGCAATCGCCACATTTCCACTGTCGGGCCAGTGTGAGCCAGAGCTTTCAATGGGCCGGGCTAATAGACTCGGACCTGTAGACCGAGCCCAAAATCACACTGCAATCACTAAAACCCACCCGTAACACTCCTCTCTGGAACAACGTCACACAAACCCATCATTTCACCAACAAATGGAGGTTTTATAAGAAAACTAACCATAAAGAAATCACTGGAATCTAGCGAGTTTGTTGGCATTTTTGTTGTTTACATATAGATTTATATCCCATGCATCGATGTTTTACCACAGTTTTACAATAATAAGTGATACATTGATCATAATGAATTCATTTGTGTCAAGATTGCACATTAGTCACAGAAATAAAGCAGTATTTACTGTTATACCATGGTCTGGGTGAATACTCGATTCTGATTGGCTGCAGCGTGTCCATTAAAAAGTGAAAGAGGACACCTGGTAAAGGAGTTCTGGTGAAACTGACTGTTTACCGTTCAGTTTTAATAAATAAATGCGCTGGCTACATCAGCTGTGAGTAACCATAGCAACAGGCAGTCAAAGTATCCTTTTACAATTTATTGTATCAAAACAAACATCTAGTTAGCCGTTATACAAAAAAACGAAAGTGTAACACCCATGGCTAGACAAGCCTAACTTACATGAAAAAATATGTTAACTTTCTGGCTCGTAAGTTAGCTAAACTGAAGGGTTCTAGAGCTGAGCGGACTATAAATATCTCCGGTTGCTAAATAAACCGTCAGGCGTAACCAGGGAAACCAAGTTATTGTTTGTAAAAACTTTAGATTTCGATTGTAAAACTAATTAAAATATAAACGAATGTTTTAAAAATGTGTTATTTGGCACGTGACCGTGGTATAAGCGGGTTAATGCCCTTCAAGGTGTCCGTTGTGTAGGTATTAATGGACTCCGCTGCGCGTCGGACGGTTCACGCCTCGCCGTCGTCTATTAATACCTGACATGAATGGGCATTAACCCTTACATCTTCACAAAAGAAGGAGGACACATGTACATATTCAGTCACTGTTTCTGTTTATTTGTAGTCATAGGACAGTATCTTTACATTACATTCAGAAAGAATGATCATTTCTACAAATTTTCCACCAAAACAATGACCTGAGGAGCTTTAGCACTCTCCCCAGTCAAAGTCCCAATTCAGTTATATTTTCAGTCAGAGAAACAGAGGAAGCTCCCTAATTTTTATCTTTTTTGGTACATATTCTGAGCTGAGCTGATTTCTTCAAGCGGTTGTGCTACTACAGTATGTTTACTATGGTAATGGTTAGTGCACAGTATTTTGCATCGCATATTATATTTGTTGCCTAACGATGATCAATCCACATCGGATCACAAACAGAAGTTATTTCAAACACTCGCTACTGTCTGAAAGTGAGTTGAGCTAAAATGATTTAAAAAGTATTTAATGCTGATGATAACTGGTATATGACATTATTTATTTATTATGTATGTAGGCTGATCTTATGAAGAAATGTATGCGTTGTGTGTGTGAATAGACTTGAATATTTACAGTATGGACATTTGGTGATTATCTTTGTGAGAATCACTTTGTAATATTAAAGCGTTTAAGGTTTTAATGCACACCTTATGAGACAATTTTATGACCTCAGTGAACATCATCAAAACTTGACAGAGATCATTTATCTATTATGGATCAAAATGAGAAAGTTCTACTCCCTGATACTCAGAATACATATTTAAAACCTCTCGATTAAATGATCGCTTTGGTATTCTTTTTATAAATGGTAGATATCAAACCTCTAATGAATCATTTAATGTGCATTAATTGATTTAAGCATAACTCTTTTAAGAGATTTCGCTTGGGTCTTTATTTTGCTCAACCTTGAAGTGTCTACAGCTCATGAAGGATGAAATGTACTCATATATAATTGACTGGTTTATAGGTTTCTGTCCTGCTTAGTAACCGCTTTTGAGTTGAGAAGAATCTCCAGAGCAAATGAATCCCTGAATGACAGAGGCCCTGTTTAACCATGCCTCCGTGAGCACTTAAATGGACAGACATGTTATAATTATCTCTTGAGTGGGTAAGATAACAGTAATATCTCTGGATTTGTCTGTAGAAAAGTGGATGAAAGGGTTATGATATTTTGAAAATGTTTGCTTTGGATAAAAAAGAAAACTTTTTTTCTTTCATCAAAGCACATACTTTCATGCCGACACATTTTTTCAAACATTGTTTTTCTTATTCTAAAAACACATTTAAAGCTGCAGTCCGTAGCTTTTCCTCTTTGTCGCCATCTCTCTGTTCGAAATCTGTAACTGCAGTGATTCGCGGAATTATCATCTTTACGCGGGTTGTAAATCGGCATGAAACAGCGCGGATGAACACAGTGCTTTGAGGCGAGTGCTGCTGTCAGTCACCGCGCTGTGTGGATACTGGCATACAGAATCACAGATTCACTTTTTGAAAGTTTGACCAACATAAGAATTTTCATAAGAAAATGTCTTCTGAACAAGCAAGTAACATCCATTTTTGTTCTGACCAACTAAGGGGGAAAAAGCATTCGACATGATAAGCTTCGTTAGATTTAATCAACGCGATTTACAGCAACCGTGCAAATTATAGCCTAATTTGTTCTCAAATTGTTCATGTTAACAACATCAGCATTGCGTGACTAATGTTAAATTTAATGTGTTTTATGGTTACCTGCGTAGTTCAGAATTCATATTCTCCATAATAGCAAAACGAGAAAGGCACAACAAAGGAAACTCCATAACTGTGTGAATTAAGAAAACGTGTTGCACGATTGAACTATTGAAATGTCTTACTTGTTCAGCAGAAAAAAGCCGTCTCTTCTTCCGTTTTGAACCCCTTCAAAACACGGAGTTCACGCACTTTTCAAAAGCCCCGCCGATGTTTAAATCCTTGTGTTCGCATGAGACGGTTTCTTTCTCTTTCTCTAGCCACCTTAAAGGTGCAGTGTGTAACATTTTTGAGTATTTATTAACAGAAATGCAATATGACATCCATAACTGTGTGTTCAGTGGTGTATAAAGAACTTACTTAATAAACCGTAATGTTTTTATTACCTTAGAATGAGGCATTTATATCTACATAACCGCGGGAACCCCCTTCTCTGAAGGTCGCCATATTGTGACGTCATGTTTCTACAGTAGCCGAACGCGAACAAACAACGCTACAGAGCGCGTTTCGTCACTACCTTGAAAGAGAAGCCGCAGGAAGCTAGAAGAAGCTAGTCATAAACACCGTGAGTAGTGACTTTTCCCTTGTCAGTGGTGTAAATATGTAGTTGGATTGTTTCATGTAACTTAATTCTTCTCCCTCGCTGTGTTATGGCTTTGCTATGTGGGGATATGTGCTGGTTAAGTTCGTGAGACAGCTGATTAGAAGGCTACTCTTGTCATTGACCGTAAAACAGTTACAGGAATCACCAACCCGTCGATCTTGGAAGCATTTTAAGTCGATCGAGTTTCCAAAATCAGAGAAAAAAAGCCTATTGTGTGTGTAGTAAGTGTGTCTAGGGATGCGGAGGCGCGCGCGCTGTTACAATCACGTCATTTTTGCCGCGCGCACCTTTGGGCTCATGCGGACGCGTCGAGTTTAAACAAGGCTTTACGCTTTAACCAGCTCAGCCACAGTAACAGCTCATATTAGCCAGCTAAACTTTTACTACCCTGTTAGAAAACATATATAGTTGCATAGTTTCATGTGGTTCTTCTCCCTCGTTGTATTATGGGTTTGCTATGTGGGGAGAATGTGCTGGTTACGTTCGTGAGACAATCAGCTGATTACTATTATTATATTATGTATTAAGACCCTTGATCCTCACCTGAAACTTTATCCATGATGTGGTTTATAATGGACTGTGGTACAGAAACTTGGTTTATGCTGGCTATTCTCTGCTGTCTCAGTCGACGATGTTTGTCCCGTTTTAGCCACCGTAGCTTCTTCGAAATGGAGGGGTGAGCGGTGGGCTGAGCCCTTAGTGTAAACTCGCAACCGAACCGCTAGATGTCGCCAAAAATCACACACTGCACCTTTAAATCCGAAGTACGTAGTCTTTTGGGTTTTATAACTGCTGAATCTCCAGTTGACACTGATGATTGTTGTTTGGATCTTTCTGGCTGCCATAAGTTTAATTATGTAAAGTGCTGCGAGAAAAGCCTATACATCTAAACATCTCGTCACGCGCAGTATAGCCGGCTAGCCGAAACTCCTTCTTTATGTGTACGGGTGTGACGTCATGACGCAAAGACATGCTCGAATTTCCCGCGGAAACCCACCAGTACCACTGGAATTAAAATCATTATTACAAGCTAACCGTTTTTAATCTAGCTATGGCAAGCAGATAGTTTTGATCACTGGCAGAATAAGTTTTTTTTAATATAATTATTTTGGATTATTTTTAAGTTAAAAAAGCTACGGACTGCAGCTTTAATACTCATCTGGACTTCTATTTTATTTATATTTTAACTTAATAAATTGAGATGAGATTTAGAAAAAAATTCAAGATCATTATTAACTCGCCCGCATGTAGTTCCAAACACAAATGTTCTAAGCCATGTGATAACTTTGATGTCATTGGTTTTTGCATGTCTCAATACTGACAGAACATTTGAATTGATGAGACTCCTGTATAGGGCAAGATTTTCAGTAAATAACAGTGATTTTAAAGCTTTCAAGACTCTGAATATAGCGCATGAGTCATATGAACTACAATTATGGTGCATTTTTGGAGTTCAACTGCCCCAGTCCTAAATATTTTCATGTGTTTTCCAAAAATAAATTTTTTTGCAATTTGTTGATTGCTCATGCAGCAGTCTATTACTCGCAGTAGTTAAACAGTATGACCCTCACAAGCCAAGAAATGCATTAGCACTCAAGGACTATCGATTTTAACTTAGCAAAACTTTTTACTTGCAAAACACCTGTGGTTCCAGATTACTCTCCAACAGCGAGCTGATGAAATATTTACTGAAAGACCTGCAGGAGGCAATCAAAGTAGATTTTGTATGAAATATCACGAGGGCGACATCATTCTGGCTCCTGTCGGCTCGGCTCTGTCCATATGACACGAGATCTGTCCGACGTCTGGCGTTCAGACAACACTTATCACAATCACTTATACTGTAGGAAAATAAATCACACATCAATTGTTTCTTCTAGATAGGAGTTAAAATGTTCTTTTGATTTTCATATTTTTCTGGACCAGAGAAATCTGACATTAGTCTGCTCTAGTTTCAGAGAAGATCTCAAATGTCTCAAACTTTGCTTTGATATACCAAGAACTCAAACATTTCTCCATTTGCTCTCCATATAAATGCTGGATTTTCAAGAGGTACAGTTTATGACTTCTTTAGACACAAATATCTGTCATCTCTCAATGTTATTTTAATGTTGTTTGTATTTTATTACAGTGTTTGTTCATATTATTTAAAATTATATATATTTTTCTTTTGTCATATCAACTTGGATTCACTGATGTTGTTCAAATAACATACTATTTTGAGTTTCTATTGATTAAACTAATCTCTTTCTTTGTATTAATTTTAATTAATTAATTAAGGCAACCAGGTTACTTGTTTAAGTTAGTTCCTCCCAAAATTTTAATCATATCATCATTTACGCACCCTCATGTTATTTCAAACCTGTAAGACTTTCGTTCAACCAACCAACCAATGAGGTTCATTCTCATGTTACGCACGTTTGAGCTTCTGCAAAAGTTTGTTCTCGCGCATCAAGTTCGGTTGAGCTTCTGTTTGTGTTCCCTGACGTTTATATGTGAATAAAGCCTAAATTCAATCTGTTCATCATATAAAGCGATCGAGTCTCTTCAGAAAATTTGGACTATACCGCTTGTTTTTAAACTTAACTTTATTATAGTTTTTTTTTTTTTTACTGATTTATGCTTAAAGCAGAAAAAATGTCTGTGGGCTAACAAAAAAAAAAAACAGTTACAAACAATAGATTCAAGATAGCTACTCTATATTCTCTTAAACAATCTGAGGTCTTAAAGGGGTGGTATAATGCCCTTTTCACAAGATGTAAAATAAATCTCTGATGTCCCCAGAGTATGTATGTGAAGTTTTAGCTCAAAATACCCCACAGATATTTTTATTAGCATGTTAAAGTTGTCACTTTTTGAGGGTTAGCAAAAACACACCGTTTTGTGTCTGGCCCTTTAAATGCAAATGAGCTGCTGCTCCCGGCACAGGGGGCGGAGCTACAAGAGTGTGTGTTAGCAGCTCTGATTACCTCAGGCAGACACACGCTAAAATGTCAGAAACTGTTCTGCCTTTTATGTTTAAACCGGAGTCAGACAAAGATGGAGAGACTAAGAAGAAGTGACAACATGTAGAAGCAACAGGACATCTCTGAATGGTTAGTTGATGAATTTATGTTGCTGATGTGGAGTTAATTATCTTCAATTACCATATTCTGTCATGGTAATCTATAAATCGCTCGCATAGGAACTGTTGTGAGATGCACACTTTCAGTGACTTTCTATCGCATGTGAAAAGACGGATGCTACAGTTTGAGCTGACTCACAATGGCCCTCATTTATCATTCTTGCGTAGAAACGGGCGTATATGTTGGCGTAAGATTATGCTTACACTCCTCTCACCGCCTGATTTATGAAGCTGTGCGTACCTTTGAAATCCAGGTGTACGCAATACCTGCCCTTGATAAATCCCGCGGCTGAAAACGATCGTCATTAGAATAACACGCCCCTATATATTCAAGTCTCCGCTTCCCACACGCCCTCATTTTACGCCATGGACACACGGAAGACGGCAAAGAAGAGAAACTTCTCTGACGTGGAGCCGAAATGACCTATCACAATGCAATATTTTACAGCACGTCTTTTGAATTAGCATTCAATTTCGAATCACGTTACATGTATTGGGGTGTACAATAGTGATGATGATGATGTGATGTGGAGTACCATTCATTCACATTAATAATTGCATGACAATTTGTAATATTCTTATTATTATTAGTATGATTTGTATTATTAATGACGCTTATTGTTATTTAGAAGAAGAATGTCATTATTATTATTTGTATTATTATTATTATTTAAAAGAAGAAGAATGTATTTTTTATTATTTTGTCAGTCTGAATTATTTTTTGGTCATGAAAGCCTTTCGTTACCGAACCCAGTCCGTGCGCACCTGCCGGGCCTAACCCTGAAACGTCAGGGTAAAGCGCACAGGCTCGCAACTGAAGGAATACAAATGCTTACAAATCAAATGCTTTGGTAAAGTCACACAAATTAAACATTGAAGTCCATGTTGCACAAAAATAAACACTGAAGTTTATAATTACTATGTTGTTGTTTTTTTTGTTTTACAGTGGGTCATAATAGGCCCACATAACATAGAGGGCCAATGTGCTTGACTACAACAGCTCTTCCTCTTCTCAACATGGACTGCCGGGGGCGGGGTTTATGTAAATTTTAGGGTTAGTGATGTCACTAACCTGGGAGGAAGCTGTTGTAGTTCCTACCAGCCGTTTGTTGTAGTCCTTAAAAAACGATTTCTTTAAAAGCAAATATCTCCCTTTACTTTGAACTTTGAGCGTTGTAACTTTGCAGATGTTGTTTATGCTCAAACAGCAACATTACACACTAACTAAAGTTAGAAAAGTGAAATCATAATCAACCACCCCTTTACTATGTACATATATATATTTCAGATTTTCTTCTCAAGTACCTTTAAGGACATTTAGATATTTTACAATACATGTACTTCGTTTGGGAGATTATGCACTGTTAAAGAATTTCAAATAGCTTTATACGGGGATCCTGGGGTTGGAAAAGGCTCAAACCTGTTTCCTAGAAGATTTAAAAAGAAAACAAACTTTAACCTACAACCTCTTCTAGTCCAGGTGAGCGCAGGCACAGAAACAGACGTGTGACAGCATGAGTGCGAGCGCCTCACAATAGAGGTCCTTGTTTCATTACGGAGGCCATCATGGCTCAGCAGGAGTACAAAGGTGTAATTAAAGGTTGGATCCCATTCGGACAAAACACATGACTTTCAATAAACTCATTCAGGACACTTCAGCTCTTCTAAAGCCTTTATATTCAACAAAAGTACCATCTCTCCTAATCTGTATTTCTCAGGCCTGCACACTGTCTTCTCCCGCAGCCTGAGGTTTGATCACCTGTCACAAGCTATTGTCACAACCAATTATTTTGTCAAAACCCTTTATGCTGATTTTGGAGTTTTGCGGGTTTTATCTACATCGTAAAGGTTCGGATCAGTCAGGGGTGGAAGGGCTGGCGGACGAGCAGCATAGATATATCTTTATACACATACATACATTACCATAGTGTCAGAAATGATCATTTGCCAACTGAATTTGATTTAAGAGCGTTTGGATTTTTATGATGTGTTTTTCTTAATCTTTTGTCAGATATTTCAATTTGTTCATATGATTATAGTAACATTCTTCGTTATTTAGTCTGTTATACAATTACATTTACTTAAAGGGTTAGTTCACCCAAAAATTTATATTATGTCATCCACAACAGAACCGGAAGACAATACAATGCTGAATAAAGTCGGAGTTTTTCTGATTTTTGGACCAAAATGCATTTTCGATGCTTCAAAACATTCTAACTAACCCACTGGTGTCACATGGACTACTTTGATGATGTCTTTATTTCCTTTCTGGACAAGGACAGTATACCGGACATACATTTACAATGGAGGGACAGAAAGCTCTCGGACTAAATCTAAAATATCTTAAACTGTGTTCTGAAGATGAACGGAGGTCTTACGGGCTTGGGACGACATGAGGGCGAGTCATTAATGACATAATTTTCATTTTTGGGTGAACTAACCCTTTAACTATACAATTCAATTTATAAAATGCAAAAATGTTATATACACACACACACACTTTTTTATTATTTTGTTTTGACATTTTAACTCAGTCCTTTACCCATTTCACCAGTACCAATTTAACCCATTTCAATTAACTTGAGTGGTTCATCTCTCATGGAGCCAGTGGCTAATGCCACACCTCGTGCCCTGGCATAAATCAATCAAACTCCTTTCATGGATCACATGTTTCCATTGATTGGAACAGGAATGGCAGAGGCTTAATTTCTTGTTAATGTAGTGCTGAAGGCTGTTGTCCTGAAAGAGAGAGAGAGCGAGAGAGAATGATATCCTTGGGGAAGTGTTCAGATGTTAATCAGTAGAAGAGGATTCATAGATCAGGTCATGTTGTTACGCTGTCAGGTGTGTCATGTAAATGTGCCAGTCTGTTAGTGGTCGAATATCGGCTCATAGTCACACCTGCTATGCGACAACAGCTCCAAGGTCACCCAGATACTGCAACAGTATTAGCAACTCTTGCTCTGTTTCAAAAGCCAGCTACTGTCTGCTGCTTTTTACATTGTGATGGGTTCGTTCATGGTTTTTCAGGGTGTTATGAGTTCATGCTGGCTTCTTCCAGCTGGTTGGTTAGAGTGCTGATTCCCAAAGAGGGTCACATGTACATCCAATCCGATCTCACGGCAATTCGTACGAGTTTTACGAGGTGGCTAATTCGTACTAATTCATACGACCTCAATCGTACAAACTCGTACGATTTTTGCAAATTCGTACATATTTTACGAGTTACCAAATTTGAATGAATTCGTACTAATGACCTACCCCTGACCCCGCCCCTAAACCTACCCATCACGTGGGTTTAGACAAATCGTATGAATTCGCCACCTTTTAATCACTCGTACAAATTCGTACGAATTGGTCGTGAGATAGCGTTGGTACTTCGGCATCTTGAAGAGATCTGGCTTTGATAAACCCATGAAACTAATTGAATCGTTTAATATACACATATATTACAATTATTCATGATTAAGGTATACATTTAGGTTATTATTAATGCAGGAAAGCAAAGCAAACCATGTGTATCTTCTTGAGTTAATTTCTGTAGGTGAAGCAATTGTTTTCAGAGAATAAACTGTTTAATATGCCTTCCCAATTACATTATTCATTGTTTAAAACATAACCCTCATTAAATGTATGCTTTAAACAAGAGGGAAATATTTTTTTTCCCAGCATAAGGAAAATATTTTTAATGAACAATATTTATAAAGGTCCCAAAATAGTTTTTTTTTTAAAATATCTCTTTACTCGATTAATGATAACGCTAATTGTAATGATTGTAATATGTGTTAAAATGAAACTATGTATGGTTTGGTGTTGAACTTGTTCCTGAGCCTATTTTATGCACCTAACTATGCACAGTTATATGGATAGTTGCATGCATTTTGTTTTGCATTTTGTATTGTTTTTTTCTCCTTGCTGTCATTGGTATGAAAAGCCCTGCGAGGCTAAAATGAACAGCTCCTGTCTGACGTGAACTGACAGATTCGACTCGCTTCTTAACAACTTTACTGCATTAATGGCCAGCTCAGTATAAACCTTCAATTGTAGGCAAATATCAGCTTTGCAGATCAGAATCACAATATTCCTCATTTAAATAATTCCCGCCCAAGGCATATGCAAAATAAAGGGGCGGGGCCTGGTTGAGTTAAGTTGAAACTCGTGGTTATGGTAAGGGACGGGACATTTCCCAAACACACTGGAAGCACTCGACCAATCAGAACACACTGTTCCAGTCGACCAATCAGAGCACAGTGTGCTTTTCAGAAGGAGGGGCTTCATAGAGACCTGAACTAAACAGGGGTGTGTTTCCCGTACAACGACTCGCTGCTTCACTACTATAGTACGTTGCATCGTTGAAGAAATCAACTAGCTAATCTCAACTGTTATTGTCGGAAATTGGTCGTTCAACTACGTTGGTCAATGATGTCACGCCGGTGGTGGAGTAATAACTTCTTTTAATGAATTTGTTGAGATAAAATTAATGCTAGATGTTTTGACATAAATTACGGACATGGCATCAGAGGACTATTTCTAATTTATCTCAGTTAATTTTGCTCTATTTCCAGATTCAATCATAGGCTCGTTCTTACATACCGTAGTAGAGCACGTTCGCACATGCGCACTCTTCAAAAATTGTGCTTTAAATCTCTTTAAAAACTAAAAGACGTCAATTAGATTTGTATGTATTCTTGATAAAAGATACAGATTGCATTGAATGTCAGTTTGCTTATTTTGCTCAAGACAAGGATTTATTATGTCCACATGTCATGCAAACAAGAAACTCAGTTTCTAACCACATGTCGAGAGCTGTCGCTCCACACACACAACTTTGTGATGCTATTTGCGAATGTTCGTTAGAACTATGTTTTCGGGAAACACCGACTCGTTGAACTGCTGACAACGACGGAAGTTGCAACCAAAGTTGGCTTACGATGCTTTCGGGAAACACACTCCAGAGCGTTACTGACTGAAGAGACCAGCTGCAACAATGCAGAATATGGAGAAAATAATGTGTTTTTTGATCATTTAAGCATGCAAACCTGCTCTAGTAGAGCTCAAAAACTAAATCAAGACTTTACAAAAGGGCATAATAGGTCTTTTTTTTATTGTAAATCTAGGTTATGGATCGGATCCATTTTGATTGCTAAACGATGTTTCAAATCTTGAAGAAAAAAAGATATACAACCTTGAGATTTCATTAAAGCCTAATCAAGTTCCCTTAAGGCTTCGCTGTGAGTTGCTTCACTTTCATGCTGTTTACATGCTGCTAACAAAAACACAAACTCTGTTTCTTTCTCCGAGCGCCAGTGGATATTCTCATCTCTAGATACTGTGTGGTGTCATCCGTTGAAGTAATATTGAAATATTATACACTTCATGGTATATGATGAAATGTTACATCTGATAGGAGCCATTTTAGTACATTCATATTTCAAAATTACTGGAGTTTCTGCTGCTGAGAGAAAATTAAACAGCTTAAAGCTAAGCCTAATGTGATTTGCTGGCATGATTGCTGAATTCTCACAGCCTGACAAGTGTCCAATTCCACTCTAAAACTGGTAAAACAGACCAACAAAGATTGTACACCAGTTTAATATTGTTTTACAGCAGGTTTGTTTTGATCAATTTTTCAAAACTCCTATGTTGTATCATTGTATTAATCACAAGTTTGTGGTATTTAACAAAAATGTGATGCCTCTTCTGCTCACCAAAAACTGCATTTATTTGATCAAAAATACAGTAAAAACTGTAATATTGTAAAATATCATTACAGTTTAAAATAGCTGTTTTCTATTGTAAAATATTATAAAAAGTATTTTAAACCCTGTGATCAAAGCTAAATTTTCAGCATCATTACTCCAGTCTTCAGTGTCATGTGATCCGTCAGAAATCATTTTAATATGCCGATTTGATGTTCAAATGTTGAACTTAGTTGTGCTGCTTAATGTTTGTGTGGAAACCTTCATACTTGTTTTCATTATTTGATGGATAGAAAGAAAACCAAACAATCAAACAAACAAAAAACAGCTTTTATTTGAAATACAAATCTTTTGTAACATTATACATGTCTTTACAGTCACTTTTGATTAATTCAATGCATTAATGCTAAAAAACAAAAACAAAAAAAAAAACAAAAAAAAACGTACTGACCCCAAACTTTTGAATGTTGGTGTCCCTTTGGTTCTCCGTAGTGAATTATTGTAATATGCATATTGTACACTGATAATAAGTCTTTTTAAATAACTGTAAAGGTTTGCCTCAAGCGTTAATAATAGAGTTTTGCAAGAACCGCAAGGTCCATGCAAAGAATACAAACCCCACTTTATTATGCCTCTGACAGATTAGTTCTGGACGGAGGGAAAATCTAACCACAAAGCACGGAAATAACAGGTTATGCAAATTTTCGGGGTCGTTTGCAGAATGGATCGCTGCGCCATAATTTACATGAGCTTCATTGCACAATAACCTGCATATGCCTGACTGTGTGCCAATAAATAAACCTCTGAATTAAAGCGCTGAATGGTCTTTAGTAACAAAATTGACCAGTTGTGTGTTTCTTCCTCCGATGTGTCCTGCCCTGTTTTGTATGGATGGCCATATCTCTACAGCACTAGCATCTCGGTGTCAGCGTGTAAGTGCTAACGTTGTGTCCTGCTATGCCTTACACGCTGCTGATAATAACAGGCTAGTTTCAGCAGAGAGAGATGCTGAGAGTGCAGGGCTCCTCCACAGGGTCAGTGTTGTTCCTTCTAATGCCCTTGACGGGATCCCGATACCTCACACAATGCTCCTGTCAATCTGGCCCGCGCACGGCTGAAATGATCTTAGCTAGCTAGCCACTGTTTAAAGAGCTGAGTGGAGAGATTCTGGGCATTTTGTTCGTGCTCATATTGACGGCTTTGAGATGGGATCAGTGACTGTTCAACTTTAAATTCCAATACTAGTGGAATTTCATGCTTTAGCACACCAGTTTACTTTAAAAGTTGAACATTAAAGGGTAACTAAACACTAAACCAACTTTTTGTAAGACCTGTAAGACTGGGGCTTTATTAGTGCTGTTCATTGATTCGAGTAACTTTTTTGACATTTGGGTATAAAGTGTTTTAATTCTACAATATATGGTGTAAAAACGTCTGAGTGCTGCCCTCTTCAGGTTGATCGGTGGCTACCGCAGTTGAATTTTCCTATTGGATGTTTGCGGTAGTTCGTGACGGTAGCGATGAGAGCTGACGTAAGCAGATTTCAGCTTACCATGCCCTTGGTACGAGCTACCACTCCCATGGCAGTATAAAAACCATCTTGTTTCGTCAAAACCACTGTAGCGAGTCAGGAGTTGGAATTGCGAGTATTGAAAACGATCAGGATAGAGTATCCGTTCATCCCCTCTCTCTCCGCTGGGCTCCGCCCACTTTTCCAGCATTTTTTCAAATATTGCCAGTGGGTGGAGTCAGGCTCTGACCAGGGGTTTTGTTCCCCTTTAATTTAAACATTAGCAATTTTATTTCTAAATGTGTCATGTTCCCTTAAAGTCAGCATGAAACGGAAGACGCGATAGACTTTTCTTCTCTATTGTGACGTATATCTGAGTGAAACGACTTCTGGAACAAGAGCAAATGTGGGCGGGGCTTGATTTTGTCTGTGGGGAATTGATTGGATGGTTGTGGTTTGCTATTGGTGGATCTCATGTGAGTGACAGGTTGCTCCGCCCCCGTCATCAGAGAAGAGACACATTTACGTGTTCATTCTATTGCACTTTATCTATTTGCATCTGTAGATTTCAATTACTATAACAAAGTATTTTTCAGTCAGAAATCTCCACTTCAGCAGCTTTACTTCTTTTCTACGTATATTTTGAAGGTTTTTATCAGAAGGATTTGTTTATCATGTATCCTTCGCCTGATTTCATTTCTGTATCATCTAGTTGTAGACACTAGTTTTTTCTGATGTATGGAGTGATACAAAGAGATATTCAAAATCCCCTCTGTAAAACCTTGCAGACAATATGTCAACAATATGTCAACAAAGAATTTGAACATGGCTTTATCCAGTGTTTAGATTTCTGTTCTGGAAATGTATGCAAATGAGTGCATATTTAATCAGATAATGCCTCATTTGCATATTTAAACAACATTTTAGAAAACTTGTAATACAAAACAATTGTCATAATGTACTATGATTAATCAACAGGGGAAGTACAGTGATATCTATTAAAATATCTACTGTAGTTAAAATATTGCTGCAAATAATTTTCTAGTAATTATTACTGTTTATTTTATTAACACTATAGAAAAACAATGAGACCAATTAAAGGCTTGTTTAGCATGTTAAAATTCAAAAATGGAAAAAAAACCCCAAAAGTAATCAAATGTTATATTAAAACTAATATAATTGCCATAACATTCACTGATTGGTTATTCAATATAGAAAAACATAAACATTGTTTTAAAGATATTTTTAAAACAATATTAAAAATATCTACTGTAGTTAAAATATTGCTGCAAATAATTTTCTAGTAATTATTACTGTTTATTTTATTAACACTATAGAAAAACAATGATACCAATTAAAGGCTTGTTTAGCATGTTAAAATTCAAAAATGGAAAAAAAAAAACAAAAGTAATCAAATGTTATATTAAAACTAATATAATTGCCATAACATTCACTGATTGATTATTCAATATAGTATTGATTCAGTGCTTTTGGAATTTGACTAAGAATAAAAAAAATGTATGTTATCCAGCCAACTGCAGGTTTCATGTCAATATTTTTGTTTGATTAATATTAATGACCTAATGTAGAGCAGAAGGTCCATTAGGCAGCATTTACACAGCACAAATCCGATATTTTGACACAAATCCAATTTCTGTCCCGCCTGTTAACATCCACTACGATAAACCTCACCAACGCAGGCATTTTGACCAAGAAACACAGTCGCATTAGCATGAGTAGCACACTTTTCTTAGACGCACACAGATTATGGTTTTAATATTCATTTAATACGGCTATAATGACTCTGAGTATGTTCCAGGGGCCGCCTCGGATCACAGAGCATGTTTAAATTTCTGTCATTATTCATAATTGTGCACGTCATTTGAGGAACGTAAAGTAACCTCTGTTGTTTACTTCAACAATTAGGATATATTTAGTTAATTCTGTGGAATAATTTGCAATGTCGTTGGAAGTGGTATGAAGTAAGTGCTATTCGGCATTCGTTGGACGCTTGATTTAAAGATCAGCAGAAGCTGTTTTGTTGCCTGAGTTATTGATTTAGTGTTGTTATTGAGGAATCAGAGCTGGTTTCATACAAAGCTTACATTTTTGTCCAACTTTCAGCCAGTTTTGCTCTGCCCAACTGCTCAGATTTAATCAAATCTCTCCAATTTTTGCCATTATTCCTGCAGTAATTCAGTTTTGTTTGTCCGGCTTTTCATGTGGCATCCGTGCTAAAACAATCAATTCATAAATTATAGTGATCTTCTGTCACCATAGTAACAGAGGTTCTCTACGGTGAAACAAGGAAAGTCTTTTTTTTCCGGATGCGCCACTGATCAATAACACTCTGAAACCAGGATCTCACAAATAGGACAACATCATAGTTTGGGATCAGTAAGATTTGATTCTTTTATTCAGAGGATGCATTAAATTGATCAAACGTGACATAAAGACGTTTATAATTTTACAAATGATTTCAATTTCAAGTAAATACTGTTCATTTCAACGTTCAACAAATCCTGAAACAAAAATATGAAGAAGCACGACATTGATAATAATCAGAAATGTTTCTTGGGCGGCAAATCAGCATATTAGAATGATTTCTGAAGGATCACTGAAGACTGGAGTAATGATGCTGAAAATACAGCTTTGCATCACATACAAAAATTACATTTAAAATATATTGCATTGGAAAACAGTAAAAAATGTTGTTGTTTTTACTGTAACTGTGTTCAAATAAATGCAGCCTAGCTTTGTGAGCAGAAGAGACTTCTTACAAAAATATTTAAAAAAATCGGACAACAAACTTATAAACGACAGTGTATTAATTTCCTTCTTTCTTTATTTTCTTTGATGCAAAATATTGTGGCTTTTGTTCAGCATCTTTGCACTTTAAATGATAGTTACACTTCCATTTCTATTATAACGCAGCTCTCCAGTTTAGGATTTTACTCCCTGACGTTTGACCTTGACAGACTGAATAGAGGACATGGACCAGAGAAGATTTCCACGTCAAAGAACAACACTGCAAAAAAAAAAAAGTTGCTGCCTTAAATTTTTTAGTACAATCAACTTGGAAGTTGAAGTCATTTCAACTTAAATTACATTAAACTGACTTAAAAAAATGAGTTGAATCTTGTATAACTTATTTTGACGAGTTAAAGCAATGTAAAAACACATGTTGTCATAACTCATTGAGGATGTAATTATCTTATATAATTATAATTTTTTAACAGCACAGTGCTAAAGGGCTGATTGTGCATCTGTGGCCTTGCATGTTCATTACGATGACGCATATATCCTCATGAAAAGCACAACAAACATAAAATAATTGTCCCTTTCTGTTTAGCTGCGGCTGGCATCATGTTCTAGCACTCTAATATATGAGTGTTTTTCTTCTCGAGGGTTTGAGAGCGTCTTACCTCAGCCAGATGAACTCATGACTCACTCTCCTCTCCACTCCTCTCCTCTCCACTACACTGCTCTGCTAACTCACCAAAACCCGATACACACCGACCAAACCAGCACATCAACAACCTGACAAGAGTCTTCCCTCCTCCTCGTACATGTGCCGATTCTCTGAACTCACTTTTCCTCATTAAAAAGTTTTACCCCTAATGGAAATGAATAATACTTTTAGCAAATTTATTTTAACTGATGTCCACTCACACGAGAAGAATAAGGCAGTTATTATAATATATACGATTTTAACTTTTTCTTGACTCATTATATGAGACACATTATTGAGTTAAAAATACACAACTGTTAATGAATGAGATGGTCATATGACCCTTGATCAGCGCACACTGGCTCATATGTATGTGATATATACCGTATGCAGAGCGCAGGCAAACAAAAGACACTCGTGCAGCTGTGACATTTATTGCAGAAGGGACAAGGTGTAATTATCATCAGATGCATCGCATCCTACGCTGACAACAGTGATCCGTTGTCACGCCTTTATTCTTGCCTACACGCGTCTGAGACGAACAGTGTGGAGAAACATTAGAGTATCAGAACAGTGTGAAACGGGTCTATAATATGCGAGGTATAGGCATTACTTGGCCCGTATTCCCTCTCAATGGCAGATGGAAATGGCAATGCCGTACGACATCCTGGAAGAATGCAATCTGCTTGCTGCCATGAGTGCTCAGTTACTATTTTTGGGGATTTTTTCCCCACATAATGATCTATCTATCTATCTATCTATCTATCTATCTATCTGTCTATCTATCTGTCTATCTATCTGTCTATCTATCTATCTATCTATCTATCTATCTATCTATCTATCTATCTATCTATCTGTCTATCTGTCTATCTGTCTATCTGTCTATCTGTCTGTCTGTCTGTCTGTCTGTCTGTCTGTCTGTCTGTCTGTCATGTATATAATTTTTATTTATATATTTATGTTTATGTATTTAACTTAAACGTAAGTATGTAATTTTTGGCCACCAGGGGTCGCTAATCTCTTACAATAACAAAGGCGTATATCGATGACGCAAAGCATCAAGCAGAATTATGGATCTTGTCGTCAAGCTGATGGATCTTTTATGGATGAGTGAATACAGTGATGTTTTAACATGACTGTGGTGTGAAGCAGGGCGCGATTGCTAATGAGAGACGTATACCAGCGCCACACGCAACGCGAGTCCCGCGGATATAAAGGAATAAGGACATTTCATTCTACCGAACTACACGCAAGTGCTGAATTAATACTCACACAGGTCAGTTTATTAGACAAATGAAACTTGCGGTAACGCAGCGCTGTTTCACTTGCTCTAAGGCCGTGTGTCCACCAAAGCGTTATTAGCCAGCTGAAAACGCCTAGCTGTGGGCACTTCAGAGCGTTTTGGCAGCGCAGCGTTTTTTCCGTTGAGACGTTGATACAGAATATCCACAGCACAGTTTACTTGTAACTGATTTCGCAGATAATTTGTTTCATACTAAAAATGTATTTTTCATCCATTTTGTTCGGTTAGCTCTGCTGGTTGATGCCGTTGTAGAATGTTTTGACAGTTGGTCGGTGTGGTATTAGCCCCGCCCCTCCTCCACTGTGATTGGACGGCTGGGTAAAAAGTGACAGTGATGAGCGCTGCGTTTTACCCAAAGTTGAACATTTTTCAACTCTCGGCAACCAGTAAAAAACGCCGGATGCTCAGCACTTACGCTCATGGCGTTTAAAAAACGCGGCGCTCCCATTGAAAACAATTGAAAACATACGCCAGGCGTGTGGAAAAACGCTTTGGTGGACACACGACCTAACAGTTACACTATCACACTAAACGGCATTTGAGTGTGTTGAATGTTGTAAGGTTGTTTGATGGCTGTATGAGACTAGCAGTGAGCTATCAACAATAGAATAACATACACATCATATTCTAACATTTCATCATATTGAACTAAATAACATTGATTAGTTTTATGTACATTTGCTCACCTGACTAATAAAGTACATGCAACACTCCCGTCTCTGTCGAGTCGAAGTTAGTCGCGGATGTGGAGCTCTCGGCATCACGAAAGATGTTGATCTTCGTTCTACTCCTCTTTTTGTCTCAAACTCTGCTTGCCATGGTCCAAAATGTTTGAACAAAACAACAACAGCGTGAGCGTCCTGCTAGGCGTAACCCCAAGTTGTCCACGTCTGTCGCCATGGTTACTATGGCAGTACGAGCGGAAACCGGGGGTAACGCGGATATGACATCATAGACTGGCGACTCCTCCCCCCTGCTCACACGCCCTGTTTCCTTGGTTAAAATCACAATTTTCTCACGATTTACAAAAAGTTGGAAACATTGGGGATATTGTAAGTAATCAACTAAACAAAATATATAACATTGGCCTAGTGGTTTTTGGATATTTTACTCCAAAAATCCTACATATTGTACCTTTAAGTAATTATGAATAAATGAATGAATTAATAATACGTTTATTTATTTATTTGTTTGTTTGTGGAATTACTTTGTGATTTATAGTGCGACTAAAATTGTGATTCAGCCTCTACATCCCAAGTAATAGTATGCACGGACAGTTTACTGCTTCTAGTGGACTTTTGAAGTGTTCCTTCATGCATCATTTTTAGGCTACAACTTAGCATGAACTTGGTTTGTTTAGCTTTTTTGGCATTTCCCTGCTGTGATATCAAGATGCAGTTTCACGATGCTGTAGTATGTGCTAGCATACTGGCTCACTTCACTTAAAAGCAGGCCTATACTTCACCATAGCAAGTGCAGTGTTTTGCTTTCTGCACTTTTATATTATTCTAACTGGGATTCAGCCTATAGTCTTGAGTCTAACCCAGGAACTAAATAGTGTAAGTTTCCCCCTAGTGATGGTTTTGTCAGGACGATCCCATGTAAATGGCCAGTTTCTGATGTATTTCTCTCTGCTCTTTTGCGCTGTTTCTCATTGTTAGAAGCTTTAGAGGAATCATTAAGCTCAACATTATGATGAATGTTTCCACGTGTTGGAGGCTTTTCATCATCTAACACTTTAGGACGTTGCTCCGTGTTTCCCAGCCCTATGCGGCTCTCAGACTTTTTGTTCCACGAGAACATTATGAAATATTAGTGGGATGTCTGTAGAAGAGCCCAGCGGCACAGACAAAGAGGGGGGCTGGTTTGAGTAAAATAGGCATTTAATGTGTGTGTGTGTGTGTCTGAGTGAATATATTGCAATGGTTCAGATTAGCGCTTTTCATTTGTACAAAAACATTTGTCATTTGAACTTTATTTTCACTGTTTGAGTTATGATTTATATTTAATACAATGACAAACTCACTGTGATTTGTGCTATGAAATTTAATGAGAAAAACTGTGGGTGGGACTTTTATTCATGGGTTTGATTGGATGATGAAAAGTGTCTTTACATGAGAGGTGGTTGGAGGGGAAGGGCTGAACAATAAAATTTTAGAGTTGCCTATATTGCATATTTTGAATGACATAATTCACAATAATTTTAGGAGTGTGTATTAAGAAAGTAAACAGTTAATTTTAATGTTGACTTTAAGTGTGCGCCAAACACTTTATCCCTCACATAACATCTTGGCTACGGTATGAATTTATTATGTGCTTTTAGGCATTTCAGTCAGCATGAATTAAAGTAGGAGCGTAGATGAAAATGAACAGGCATATGGCGTGCCAAAACACATTTTCGTAAGCTGAACTTTTTATATTGGTTTGAATTGGGCACAGATGGTCCTAATATCTGAGCTTATGCTGGATTAATTGCTAAATACTCAAAGAGGGTCGACATGTCATACATTGTTTCATCTTTTATATACCAGCATTAACAACCTGATTCCCTCTTAAAGCGTTAGTTCACCCACAAATTAAAATTCATTCATTAATTACTCAAAGCCGTAAGACTTTCATTCATCTTCAGAACACAAATAAAGATCTTTTTGATGAAATTGAGTTTTCTGACCCTCCATTGACAGTCAACGCAACTACAACTTTCAAGCCCCAGAAAGGTAGTAAAGACATCTTTAAAGTAATCCATGTGACTCCATTTTGACACAGCAGACGTCGTCACATGATTAATAAATTTATAAAATGCTGTTCTTTTGAATTTTCTATTCATCAAGGCAGCAAATCAGCATGATTTCTGAAGGATCATGTGACACTGAAGACTGGAGAAATGATGCTGAAAATGCATAGGAATAAATTACATTTTAATATATAATAACATAGAAAACAGTTATTTTAAATTGCAATAATATTTCACAATATTACTGTTTTTACTGTATTATTAATCCAATAAATGCAGCCTCGGTGAGCCTTTGGGCGACCCCAAACTTTTAAACATATTAACAGATCAACTAATAATAGATGCTCAGGACATTTATGAACTGGAACTGTTGTGAATTGTGCATATTTAAAGAGTAATGTGTGCCTTTGTGAAAATGTGTATGCAAGTACATTTCTCGTTTAGATTGTTTTGCTTTCATTTGAAATCTCACTTTTCAGGAGGAGAATATGAAAGTAAAATCAAGTGAAGCAAGTTAAATATCCCACAGATTTGAATCGATCGAGTGCCTGCATTGATCATCCACAGATAGTCATGAACCAATCAGGAGCCCTGTGGCTCGTTTTTCACTGGAATAAAGGCCCTTTCACAGATTAGGTGCTCTGTTCTTTTGGAGGTTTAATTTTGTGATTTAACTTTATTTTTACACACTGCTGCAGAGGTTTATTGGCCTTTGTTATGGACATAATGCTAAATCAGGCACAGATTGTGTCAGACCAGCTTAACAACTTCAGTATTTGTTCATTAAGTTTAAATGTACATTTTCTATATGAGTTGAGTATGCTTTTAAAAAGAAAGTTTCATGAAAAAGGTTAGCAAAGTTACAAAGTCCCTAGAGTGGGAGTTATTCTCTATATTAGTGTCAGTGTTTCTGAACTCCCTGAAACGCCTCCATTGTCTTGAGTTTTATCCGGGAACGAACACGTCACAATATTCCTCATTTAAATAATTCAAATGCAGAATAAAGCCTGTTCTAGTAGAGCCAAAAACAACATTTGTAAAAGGGCATAGGTCGTTTCCATTCTGCAAAATGTTCTTGGTAGTGGAAAAGGGTTCTTTATTTTATTAAAATGTTCTTCACACTAAGAAAAAAGTGGTTATTTTAAGATTGTTTACTGAAAGTTCATTAGGAAATCAAAAACTTTTCTCCTATTGTTTTTTTTAATTTTTTTTAAGAGTGTAGTTTGGATTGTGGAGAGCATGTAGAGCATAGATATCCATAATAAAGGCTAGATGTCTCGTCCGCGCTGCTGGCCAATGGAGGTCGACGTCCGCACCTGGCGGCCATCTTGTCACAGGCAGCTCGCTCACTCGTAACATTGTTTTAATGGTGCATGTACTTTTTAAATAACCATAACTTGCTCAATTTTCTACCGATTTTCAAACGGTTTGGTTTGTTATAAACGTCAGAGATGTAGTTATGACACTGCACACTTATAAATAATAAGTGTATAAATAAATAATCATCCAGAATTATAGCCACGTTAGTAACGTTTGTAAGAAACCAAACCGTTTGTAAATCCGTCAAGATTTCAACGAGATAAGAGTATTTGTGTTCGTGCTGATCACTCATCTTACATCAGGCACCACAGAGCCCGCCAGAAAGCTTGCCTGTGACAAGATGGCCGCCGGTGATGATGATAGAGACTCCGCCGTAAGACATCTAGCCTTTATTATGGATATCTATGATGTAGAGAGCCCATTTTGTTAAGGCTAGCATCATTGTTTTATTTCTTATATGGGACTCAAATCTGTGAGATGAGTTATGTAACACTTGGGGTTAGAGGTTAAAAATCATGATGGTGCATTAGCAAGCACTGGTAATACTCCACAGATAATTGCATCATTTAACCACGTTGACCTCGTCTCCGTCTTCTTGGCTGGTTGGAGATTAATATCCAGCAATCCCTGTAGTCGTGATACAGATACCATCTGCAAACCTAAATATATAAGGATTATTATGGACACTCTGACATGTCTTAATATGCATTATAAATAGAAGCCAACGCCAGAGAGGAACGTCATGGGTTCAGAATGATTTGTGCAACAATGTACAGTAGATGATCACAGACAATCATTTTGTGTTTTGTTAGCACTTGCATGCGTTGTTAGTTATAGATACTGTAACTGTAAACTGTATTTTATGCTGTTTTGTCACAATTATAATATCTATATATGTATAGTTATTGATCTGTTTCCCATGACCATCAGACAGTAAGTCTGTGTTTAGCCGGTGTGTGGCTCTAACACACACTACAATTACATTGCCAAACACAAATGGAGCTTTATACCCATAAGTCCAAGCGTATAACTGATTGATAACAATACATTTCTTTTGATCCTAAGATGTATCGGAGAAGTGCTTTAATTAATCTCAGTTTGCTCATATGTATTTGATCTTACTAATGGCTCATGGAGGAACATGGTTTGCTCCATTAAGTAATTGAAGATCTTGTTTGAAATGTACTTGATGTATTTGAGACGGAAAGAAATGAGACTGTATACACACACACATACACACACACAAACACATACACTCACCGGCCACTTTATTAGGTACCCCATGCTAGTAACGGGTTGGACCCCCTTTTGCCTTCAGAACTGCCTCAATTCTTCGTGGCATAGATTCAACAAGGTGCTGGAAGCATTCCTCAGGGAGTTTGGTCCATATTGACATGATGGCATCACACAGTTGCCGCAGATTTGTCGGCTGCACATCCATGATGCGAATCTCCCGTTCCACCACATCCCAAAGATGCTCAATTGGGTTGAGATCTGGTGACTGTGGAGGCCATTTTAGTACAGTGAACTCATTGTCATGTTCAAGAAACCAATTTGAAATGATTAGAGCTTTGTGACATGGTGGAAGTAGCCATCAGAGGATGGGTACATGGTGGCCATAAAGGGATGGACATGGTCAGAAACAATGCTCAGGTAGGCCGTGGCATTTAAACGATGCCCAATTGGCACTAAGGGGCCTAAAGTGTGCCAGGAAAACATCCCCCACACCATTACACCACCACCACCAGCCTGCACAGTGGTAACAATGCATGATGGTTCCATGCTCTCATTCTGTTTACGCCAAATTCTGACTCTAACATCTGAATGTCTCAACAGAAATCGAGACTCATCAGACCAGGCAACATTTTTCCAGTCTTCAACTGTTCAATTTTGGTGAGCTTGCAAATTGTAGCCTCTTTTTCCTATTTGTAGTGGAGATGAGTGGTACCCGGTGGAGTCTTCTGCTGTTGTAGCCCATCCGCCTCAAGGTTGTGCGTGTTGTGGCTTCACAAATGCTTTGCTGCATACCTCGGTTGTAATGAGTGGTTATTTCAGTCACTGTTGCCCTTCTATCAGCTCGAACCAGTCTGGCCATTCTCCTCTGACCTCTGGCATCAACAAGGCATTTCCGCCCACAGAACTGCCGCTCACTGGATGTTTTTTCTTTTTCGGACCATTCTCTGTAAACCCTAGAGATGGTTGTGCGTGAAAATCCCAGTAGATTAGCAGTTTCTGAAATACTCAGACCAGCCCTTCTGGCACCAACAATCATGCCACGTTCAAAGTCACTCAAATCACCTTTCTTCCCCATACTGATGCTCGGTTTGAACTGCAGGAGATTGTCTTGACCATGTCTACATGCCTAAATGCACTGAGTTGCCGCCATGTGATTGGCTGCTTAGAAATTAAGTGTTAACGAGCAGTTGGACAGGTGTACCTAATAAAGTGGCCGGTGAGTGTATATATATACATTAAATACTGACATATTTAAGTAACTAGTACTTGCCTAATATATATTAGGCAAGTACTAGTTACTTCGATATGTCAGTTTACTATTACGTTATAAAATAAAATGTATATATGCATAAAGTAGATATATTTATTATTCAAATGTAATTCAGGGTGGGATTAAAAAATACAATTTAAATAAAATATATATAAAAAAAATCGAATAATCCTAATGTAAAACGCAAAATAATTCAATTCAAACCCATATAACACACACACACACACACTCATTTAAATGCCATTCTGATTCGTATTTTGTAACTATATATTCAAGATTTGTGACTATATATTCAGAGATCAGGAGGTATGAAGGCCTCATTCGTCTGCAGAGCTGCTTATCTCGAGTCACCCCACTCGTTCTCTCCCCTCATTCTTCTCATTTTTTCGTCTTTTCACATCTACAGTCTCTGAGTGGTCTGTGCTGGGATTAAAACGGATGTGCTCAGAAGTCAAAGTGGAGGAATCAGCCTCAGCGATCAATCAAGCCATTGATAAACTGCAGAGCATCGGTCCACTGAGGGTTCAGAGGAGGGTAAAACCTTTCTGTACAGCACTCAGGATAACTGAGGGTGGGACGTCCCTCGGGCTGAGGCTTAGGACCGGTCCCCGCTGGAGCAGGTTGAAGTGAGGTCAGGGTTGCAGTGTAAGTTCAGAGATGCCGGTTTTTATAGGGTTTACACATTGCTACATCATGTGTAAGTAGAAGAGGCAGATAATCCAGTGAGATCATATGCTGACTCAAGCTTTTGTGCAGGTTTGAGTCTGTTTTCCGGCTAACGGAATATTCTCAAAACTTCGGCTAATGTTCTAGCGAGGTTCCCAACAAATGTACATCCAGTAAAATTAATAATTAGTGTTCTGGCCTATAATAATGTCCTCAAAACATTATTTACACATCGCTCATGGAGCGTTTTTCTGAAATGTTGTAGTTGGATGTTCTTCTAACTTTATGTTTACAACTTCAAAACATCAAGATGCCTCTGACCCCTTTTCATTTTTGGTCACACTTGCTACCTTTGCAGTAAAAAGTGACTGATGCCTTGACATGTATGTAATATATTTTTGTTCAATAATATTTTTTGATTGTTATTTAGAATTTTGAGGGGATTTCATGAAACTATGCAATATTTATACAATTTTATAAGCAATTTTTCCCCATTAAAATATTTTTCAATAAATGCATTAATTCAGATTAACATATCCGAATCATGTCCATGATTTTTTGTGTATTCCCATTCCGATGAAACAAAAAATTCAAAACGTAATATTTTTGGGCTAGTTCTGACCCAAGAGGCCCAGTTAAAATTATAAAATGTAACGTTCCATTGGAATGCTTTTGTCGTTTTTTTATTTAAAAATGAATGCTTAATGTTTTCTCTAAAGTGTGCAATAACACTTTGCAAAAAACCTGGACTTTTTAAATGGTCAGAGAACATTTAGAAACAACGTCTTTTTCTTTTCTTAATGGGAACGTTAGTTAAACGTTTTTAGAATATATTTTGTTATCTGGGTTAATGTCTTCTATGTGGGCCGTAGTTCACGTAGCGTAACAGCGCAGCGCTACGTCAGAACGTAGGCTCACTATTGGCCAGCATCACACTCATGACCAGCGTCGGCCAATAGTGAGCCTACTTTCTGGCGTAGCGCTGCGCTGGTACACTATGTGAACTCACTCAGAGGCCCACATAGAAGAAAACGACTAGATGAATAAACTCGTTATTTTTTTTTTTTTTTTTCGCACAAAAAGTATTCTCGCCGCTTGATAAACTTAAGAATAATCCACTGTAGTCACTCTGACTATTTTAACGATGTTTTTAATAACTTTCTGGGCCTGCAGGTTTCAATTACAATAGAAGCCTATGGAGGAGGGATCCAGCTCTCAGGTTTCATCAAAAATATCTTAATTTGTGTTCCGAAGATGAACGGAAGTCTTACGAGGTTGGAACAACATGAGGGTGAGTAATTACTGACAGAGTTTTCATTTTTGGGTGAACTATCCCTTTAACACCTTGAACATACGGTGCTCAGTGTCACTCCTCAATGCCAGACTTCGTTGGAAACAGCTCTTCATGCTCAAGCAAAACTGCCACAGCCCCTTTGTTAAGGGATGTTAAAAATCCTGAACGCACACCCTGAGATTTCTCGCACAACATCAGTGGTTACAGAAATAGACGTTTGTTCCTTTTTCTGGTTTTGTCTTGTATGCAATTAGAATGAATGGAGATGAAAGCTTTCAAGCTTCAAATAGGATGCAAAAGATTTGGCTGAATTTCAAGGTTGGACTACTTTTCTAGGTGGATGAAGTTCTATATGTGCTGCTGACGTTTGCAATAAACTACTTTATGATAAGCTGTTCTTGCGCTGCTGCTGATAAACTGACCTTGGTGGGCCTTAGGTACAATTCTGGTCAACCAATCATGGGTGTTTACTTAAACGTTTGGCTTTGGAAGAAAGCGGCCTCCTGCCATACCAGCATGCCAGTCATTGTGCCAAGATGGTTTTCCAGCAGAAGTGACTTGCTGTTCTTTCAACAAGGTCAGTCAGTGGGTAGACGATAGGTAGGCATGATGTCTTGCATCACAGTTAATTGTCAAATGTCGTTTGTAGTAGGGGTGGAACGGTACATGTATTCAGTACGGGCGTCGCGGTTCGTTACACGAATTTACACGGAGAATACACGGTATAAAAATAAATAAAACTCGCGTGCAAATGAATTAATGTAATGCGGAACTACTGTTAGATACGCGGGTTCTTTAGGGACACATAATCTGTACCATCGGCTTAGCTCTGAACGCGCGTTCACTTCAAACGTTGGCTTTATACGTGCGTCCTATTCGCTTTGGACTAGCGTCGAACTAGACGCGATAGACTCGAATTTGACGCTCTATTCACGTTTCGTGTGACCGCATAATGAACAGGCTGCGATGTCAAGATTGCAATGCTGGAGTGTGTGTGCGCGCGAGAGAGAGAAAGGCGCGGGCGCGATCGTGTGTGTGTGTGTGTGTGTGTGTGAGAGAGAGAGAGAGAGCCGCGGGCGCGATCGAACTGTGGAAACATAAAAAACATACTCCGTCATTTTGTTCATACAGATCATTAAACCTGCAAAGTGTTTACTCGCAATAAAACACAACATTGTGCTTTTGTCACACTGTAAACTTTTGTCAAACTGTAACCTACAACTGTCACCCAACCAAAATCACACACACACACACTGTTTTAAAAGCAAAACATTGCCTATTTATCCAACTCCATTTCAAAACAGTCTGTGGGTCCCATAATCTTTTGGACATTCATCATATTGCATTGGTTTTCATTTCTTGTCCTCGGAGCACTAATCTTACACATTCTACATTGATTAAAAAAAGAAAATCGAATGTGTTTTTAATGGTAGTATTATTTTATACAGAAATCAATTATTTATAATTCAGATGAGAATAATGTTACATTGTCAATTAAAATTAAGGAAAACAAATATATTGATCTGAAACATAGCAAAATAATTTAAAATTAATTCAGGTACAATTACCAAATATATCGCAAGGTCTTTTTGTCTTTTTATTAATTTAATTAATAAACTAATTATATAAAACTATTGTCAGTGCAATACAAATAAACTGGTTCTATGCCTTTATTAATAAAACTTATTTAAAAAATACAATGGCTTCTGCATTTTTGTTTTGCTTTTCCCTCCATTGTACCGAAATCGTACCGAACCGTGACGTCTGAACCGAGGTATGAACCGAACTGTGACTTCTGTGTACCGTTCCACCCAAAGTTTGTAGTGATTAAATTCGTCTCTCCCTTGGCCTCATTGGATAGTAAAGTGTCCATCGTATGCACACTTCAGAATCTCGCCAGAAGTAGTAGGTCATCCGGGTACTTTTTGCTTACACTTTTATCCGGACACACTTCTTATGTCATGCTGTTTTTCGCCTACTGTAAAGTAGGGAAATATGTGATTTCGGATGCAGCCTATGTCTCTCTTATCTAAAACACCTATTCAGATCATCAGCTCATTAGAAGAGAGCTTCATTGTGATTGAAAGGGTCCGTAGGAAGTGTTCACCGCTCCCTATATTCTCTGAGCACGGGATTCCTGTTGAAGTCACTTCATTTGACAAAATGCGTTCATTCGCAACACTCTGCAATGTCATCAAACACAGACGGACGGAACTCAAGTCGTGCATATTAGAGAAGTTTATGGTTTAATGCCATAATATTAATTATAACTACATAATACTTTCCTGTAGCTCAAACAGTACAGCGTTGGCGCTTGCAACGGCACGGTCATGGGTTCGATTCCCAGGGAAAGCAAGAACTGATAAGAATGTAAATGTGTACCTTATAATGTCGCTTTGGATAAAAGCGTCTGCCAAATGCATAAATATACTTTTGTAAATAAATATAATATAATGTACCATTCTTTCATTTAATATACATGTGTTTAATACATCCATATAAAAATTTATTATATATTTCACTTAATGTATAGAATGTACCATTCTTTCATTTAATATACATGTGTATAAAAATTAATTATACATTTCACTTAATCTAATCTGTCAAATCTATCTCTATTGTCATTTTTTTTTAAAGTCCCCCTATGGTGAAATGTTGTTTATATGTCTATGTGGTGTTTTTAATATGCTTTAAGATAAACCATGTGTAAAGTCGACAGCATTGCTGAGTATTTTCTCTTTAAAACTGCAGTGAACCAAAGACAGTCTCAAAAACACTGTTTGAAATCGCTGGTGTTTCTGACTTCGCAACTTGTAACCAATCAGATCAACGTGTGATCGTCAACCAGTGGATCTCTGAGCTGAGTGAGTGAGTGGAGGCGGGGCTCATTTGCATATTCATAGAACCGTGTAAACTAAATAAGGCAAGGATGTAGTTATATTCAAGCTATTTTAAGGCATGAATACATTTTTTTCAAGGAAAAAACTTTTAAATATGTCATATTGGTGATCAAAGATGAGTTTTAAGGGATACAATTGACTACAAAGTTAAAATCCATCCATCCATCCCCACAGCAAATGCCAATCGGAAGGTCACACATGTCTTCTCTCTCTCGTACCTGAGCGGCAGTAAAGCTGTTCATGTCTTCTGAGGTTGATTCTTCAGAGGCAGTGTGAATAGATGGAGTGTGATCTGTGTGTATTGGAGGTCTTGGCGCTCAGCTGCGGCCCAGAGTTCCCAGCAGGCCGAGCGTAGGCTAAGGTCGTCTCTGTCGACCCTGATCCGCACCATCTGTGATGCGTCACTGCAGCAGCACAAACACACAGAGCTCTGGTTAGTCACGCTACATGACCGATTGACTGAAATTCATAGAAATTGTATGTTGTGTAGTAATGAGTGTGTGCGCGTGTAAGTATTTGTGCCAGGGTTATTATCGTTCATTTTATTGACAAAATTTGAGCACTGTAGTTCAGCCTGTAGAGAAGAAAAACCACAAATGATGTCTTATTAGTATCTAAAATGTTTTAAGTCAGCAGTGAGATTTAGCGCTGAGGAAATGAAGATATTTGCTTCTTCTCAGATATTATTATGAATGACGTCTGTGATCAAAAGTTAGACATGATCAAGATGAACTCAAACATGAAATTACTCCATGACCCGATTATCTGAACTGCTGTCCACATTAATTTTACAGCTCTTTACTCTTTACTTGCTGTAAATGGCAACTATTTACTCATTTGTGTCTAATTTTATAAGAGAGACATCTGAGAAAACATGATAGCTAAAAGAAACACACAGTGATAACACATTACTACCAAACTTGGATGTCTTTTCCAGTAATAAACAAACACTGTTAAGTTGTTTTGATTGATACTGTGAAGCAGCTTTGATACAATCTGTATTGTGAAAAGCGCTATATAAATATATTTGACTTGACTTGATTACTGAGCGAAACCATTTAATCCGTGTCATGAAACACAAGTGCCTTTTGCTTACAATTTCACAAGTTATTCAAGGTTGTTTAGGATTCAAGATCATTGAATTCCTCACCTTCTTTGCAGGAACAGTGCAGTAATTATGACTCCTCCGTCAGCAAAAGTGATTAACCTAATCACCTGTAATACTCCCAGGGAGTTTGACTGTTCGTAAGTCATGGCTCATTGAATAAAGAAATGACAATTAAAGGAGGTTTATAACCTAAATAAGATGCGTTAAGAGTAGAGGAGGACGGTGTCCCTCCTGATAAGACGGTTGCCTGAACTGTAAAAACAGAATATAAAAACAAAACAAAAAACAATTCTGACCCTTAAAAAGGACTTTCATTAGTGTAAAATAATGCAGTCTGGTTGGTTCAATAACATTAAACAATTACAGTGACAAAACACTTTTACGGAGTGAGATCAATCTCTGGTGGAAAATGATACCTGTAGGTTTATTTATCGATTCCTAATATATCTTTTTTTTCAGACATTTCTCCTAAAAGCCCTTAAAATAGACTTAAATGAGGAAGCGTACAGAGATATAAAGTTATATTATATATATAGCAGCTCAAATCGTTTGGTCTTGGGAGAATTTGATGAGAAATTCTCTTTATTGTCATTAAAGGGAAAATGAATTACGTTTCTCTAAAAGTCCAGGCAATAATTTAACATTAACATTACCAAAATGACAACAGTATAAAGGTAATTTCATGTACCATATGACAGCAATGCAGTGCATGTAATACAAAGACACAGATCCAATGAATTTGACAAACTATATACACTATGTATACAGTACTTTTAAGCAAATATTGAGGTGATTCTTTTGTTTGAATAATTTTTGCTGCATATGATATTGTTCATTTTATTTCCATCCATCCATCCATCCATCCATCCATCCATCCATCCATCCATCCATCCATCCATCCATCCATCCATCCATCCATCCATCCATCCATCCATCCATCCATCCATCCATCCATCCATCCATCCATCCATCCATCCATCCATCCATCCATCCATCCATCCATCCATCCATCCATCCATCCATCCATCCATCCATCCATCCATCCATCCATCCATCCATCCATCCATCCATCCATCCATCCATCCATCCATCCATCCATCCATCCATCCATCCATCCATCCATCCATCCATCCATCCATCCATCCATCCATCCATCCGGTGTCAGTAATACTTTTAATTTAGCAAGGATGTACTAAATTGATCAAAAGTGACAATACAGACATTTAAAATATCACCACATATTTCTATTTTAAATAAAGGCTGTTCTTTTGAACTTTCTGTTCATCAAAGAATCGTGAAAAATATCTATCACAGTTTCCACAAACATATAAAGCAGCAAATCATCATATTAGAATAATTTCTGAAGGATCATGTGACACTGAAGACTGCAGTAATGATGCTAAAAATGTACCTTTGAATCACAGGAATAAATTCAATTTTAAAGGGGTGGTATAATAACCCTTTTCACAAGATGTAAAACAAGTCTCTGATGTCCCCAGATTGTGTATGTGAAGTTTTAGCTCAAAATACCCCACAGATATTTTTATATAACATGTTAAAATTGTCACTTTTTGAGGGTGAGCAAAAACGCACCGTTTTGTGTCTGTCCCTTTAAATGCAAATGAGCTGCTGCTCCCGGCACAGGGGGCGGAGCTACAACAGCTTGTTTCTTTTTACCTCACACACACATGCACTGACAATTTCAAAAACATTTAGCCTTTTATGTTCAAACCAGAGTCAGACAAAGATGGAGAGACTCAAGAAGAAGTGACAACATGTAGACAACATTTCTGAATGGTTAGTTGATGAATTTATGTATAGCTGATGCGTAGTTATCTTCTAGTCATTGATTAGCATATTCTGTCATGATAATCTATAAATTGTGTTCCCGGGGGCGGGGTTTATGTAAATGTTAGGGTTGGTGATGTCACTAACCCGGGAGGAATGTTGTGTAGTTTCACCAGCCGTTTGTTGTAGTCCTTATAAAGCAATTTCTTTAAAAGCAAATATCTCCCTTTGCTTTGAACTTTGAGCGTTGTAACTTTGCAGATGTTGTTTATGCATCAAACAGCAATATTACACACTAACTGAAGTTAAAAAAGTGAAATCATAATCAACCACATAACATATATTCCATATAGAAAACATTTATTTTAAATTGTAATAACTAGTGCTGTCAAACTATTAAAATATTTAATCGCAATAAATCGCACATTTTTATCTATTCTAAATGTCTCTTGATTTCTTTTTGCCCCATTATTTTTTCTCATTTTAATGCTCTTATCAACATGGAAAAGTGGATCGGCTTGCTTTGTGCAAATGTTTTTTATTGAAAACAACATTGACATATACTGTGTTCAATTTCACACTAACATTCTCACTTGGAGCAAATAATCTCTCACACAATGTAACACTGTCCATCAATAAAAGGGTGAAAGAAATACTGACGAGGTCCTGATATTGACGAGGGGGCGGAGAATTCGCATCAGCTGTGTGTGTGTGTGTGTGTGTGTGTGCTTGGCCATCATCAAGTGGTATTTCAGACTGGACGTGCTGCGATGATGATAGCTCAGTTCACAACGACAAAACACACAGATCACTTTGGTCTCGTCAATGGAACCATTTGGCAACTTTTTAAAAGTAAACTTTCCATTCAGAATCTTATTGGCATCCATTTCGGCGTCTCGCACTCGTCACCCACTCAAAACGTAACGTTAACCAACTATTTGGCCGGCTCGCAAACCCAAACAAGTGTGTGCGTCGTGCCTGTTGTTTTGTTTACGGTCTAGCTAGATCCGCTTGAAATGAATGGGTTTCATAGCGCAGCGCCGCGCATGCCGCGTCCTGTTACAAAAGCATGTGAAAAAAACTACAAAGTTTGCTAGGCCGAAAAGGCCGTTAATCGCACGATGAAAAAATTAACGCCGTTAAAATGGGTTTGCGTTAACACCGTTAATAACGCGTTTAACTGACAGCCCTAGTAATAATATTTTAAAATATTACTGTTTTTACTGTATTTTTGATTAAATAAATGCAGCCCATGTGAGAAGAAGAGACTTATTTCATAAACATTAAAAAGTCTTACCAACTCCAAACTTTTTTGAAGTCACTAGTGTCTGAATCTCTCCCTTTGAAACCCCTCCACTAAAAGCTTCCCCATAAAATAAATGTAAAAATATTACTAAAGATTTTAATGTGACCTTCTGGGTCGCTGTCGATTCCTCCTCCTCCCTCCTCCAGGCAAACGTTTTCATTGTGATGGAGTCGGCAAGCATCTCATTTCTGATGTTGAGACACCAGCCGAATACAAAGAGCTCAGCGATGTCAGAACCAAAGTCGTCGCTCATTGATGTGTGAATGAAGACCAACACCACGTCACATCCCTCAAAGGGGAACGGCCCGTGATGAGGTTCAAACAGGTGGACAGACTGATAAAAAGGTTTCATTTATATGTAAATCAAAAGGGTGACCAATCAATTATTCTCATTTGAATAAAGACTCCTGTCCCCTACGCCTCATTGGACCATCGATTCGACTCCTAATTCCAGTCATGCCAACCCCTTCAACTGCAGATATAAATAGTCGAGTGGCCTCATCTTTAGACCTGTTTGAACTGCGGCTTTCTGACAGAACACAGGCTGAACTATGCAAATTGGAAATCCATATTTGGACGAGCTCTCTGCAATCGCAGCATAAGATTAATTATTCGTCAGATGCTGTCGCCGAGTGAAATGGGTGAAAAATATCACCGATTTCACATCTATTAACTTGGTGCCTGCGCTTTTCACTCTTTATTTATCCGGCTTTGTCTTTTGGATTAAATATTTATAGTTTTATATATATAAATGAATGCATTAAATTGACCAAAAGTGACAGCAAAGACATTTATAATGTTACAAAAGATTCTATTTCAAAGCTGTTCTTTTGAAATTTCTATGAACCATAGAATCCTGAATCGGTTTTCCACATTGATAATAATATCACCAGTTTCATCTATTATCTTGTTATGCTTTTTTTTTTTACTCTTTATTAATCCAGCTTTGTCTTTGGATTAAATATTTATAGGTGAAATGAATTGTCACCAGTAGCAGCCGAACTTTGATTTACATAACAGTTCCTTTATTTCATTTTTTGTTCACGACTGGGAGTGCATTAGATATATGTGGTCTATCAGCTACCATCATGTGCATTTCAAACGACAACCATGAGAAGTTGTTCCCGAGGGTGTGTTATATATCTTTTAAGGGGATCTTTCCGCCCCTAAGGGATGTATAATGCACATCACTGACTATTGTCAGGACTTATGGAGCAGAAATAGCGAGACGTATGGCATAATGCTGGTTGAAACTCATTGGGTATGCAGGATTCAGACTGCTGGCATGGATGTTTCTCTGCTGTCAGACTGCTGATGAGGGTTTACGCTCATAGAGGGCACATTGACTGCCAATATGACCTTTTCTCCAGAGACCTAATGCTGATGATGGGTCTCGGCCGGCCTGGATAGGGTTTGTGTGTTGCGAGCGAGCGAGACAGCTGTGCTTTAGCATGTGTATGCACTTTCTCTAAGCTTTCTTCTCTTTCTTTGTTCAAATCATGTATGTTGCAGGTTGCAAACAAATGTCAAGGTTATACGTTGTAAGGCCTTTGCATGCTGGAACAATATGGCTCTGTGATTGAACTCACAGAGTTCCTGCTAGGCTTGTGGGAAGGGATGGCAGTATTAGAGAGGATAACACACTTAAATAGGTCTAGCTTTTCTGGGGGGTTTCTTTCATTTCATGAGTCATGTGTTCAAGGTCCAAAGGAATTGCCTGTGAAAAGTCACTTTGGATAGTTTTTTTTCAGAAACTTTAAAAGTCTTGATCTGCAGAAACAAAATCAAGTGATCAACTCAAAACTGTCCAGGGACATCGTTCATCTAATGTTTTAACCCTCTGGGGTTCTTCATTTTAGACTCACACTCAGGACCTTCGGGTCAAAAATGACCCGGAGGGCGGCATTAAGATACATTTTATTTGAGTAAAATCAATGAAATATATTTTTGTTCAATAATAGTTTTTCTTTTCTTTTTTGGTGTTTTGAGATAATTTTATGATTTATAATTAATATTTATGCAATAATTAAGACCCATTTTTTCCCATTGAATATAATAGAAAATGTATATATATATATATATATATATAATTAAAAAAATTTTTTATTAAAGCTGTATTTCATTTTAGAGTCAAGTCTAGGCCTCATGAAAGCAATTTTTGAAATGAGATCGGAGCCATCTGGTGGACACACTGAGCATTTTTATCACGCAATAACACATTTTTACCACTAGTGGATTTACAGCTCTCTGTAGAAACCTATGGTAGAAACACTCTAGTGATTTTTTCACATATTGTTTAATTTTTTTTAGGTTGTTGATTTGAATATATAATAACAGATTCTCAAAGACTATTTTTGTCATTTTTTTTTATTTTATTTTTGGTTGGTTTAAATGGTAATTTGAAGTGGCAGTTTTACTTTATAATACAGTCAAACCTGAACACTGCATTATAAAGAGAACAAATGGAAAGCATTTTGTCACCCAATGTTTTAAGAGATTCTGTCACAGTGTCTGGTTGTGTTCCCTTGTTTATCACTAGAGATCCTCGTTTTCACGGTGTCCTTCACATTTGACTTCAATTCCCAGCATTCTGTCTGTCACTGTCACTCATCAGTTCATTGCACTCAGCTGTTCCCCGTAATCATTGTTCCCAGCTGTTCTGTGTTAGTCTTGTTAGATATGTGTATATATTCACTGTCTGTGTTAGTATGTGTACGGAGTCGGTGTTAATGTCTCACACTTCTTGGTTTGTTCCTGCCTGTTCCTTGTGTTCTTTGTTCTTGTTTGGATTGCTTGTATGGTATTTGACCCTTGCCTGGACTGGATTACGTTTCATGGATTACCCAATAAATATCTCACTGCACTTGGATCTACTGTCTCTCTCGTGTGTGTCGTGACAGAACGACTTCGTCCCGATGAATAGATCCAGCAGTTCGGGATTCCATAACCCTTCTCCTGTGTATGGGGAAGGAAGGGGACCACAGAGAGGAGGTTCGCAGGTCGGGGAGGAAGCGCCTCGACTAAAGGCTTCAGCAAACTCGTCCATCAGAGATGGTGAGTCGTTTCTGGGGACTCGTCTGGCGAAGTTCTCCGGAACTCGGGGAGGTTGCAGGGGAGGAGGTGGTCGACAAATTCCACGACACCGTCCTCCGCCTTGCCATTCTTCTGATCCGGAGCCGCCGGACTGGTCCAGTACAAGATCTCCCAGGGAGTTTGACTGTTCGTAAGTCATGGCTCATTGAATAAAGAAATGACAATTAAAGGAGGTTTATAACCTAAATAAGATGCGTTAAGAGTAGAGGAGGACGGTGTCCCTCCTGATAAGACGGTTGCCTGAACTGTAAAAACAGAATATAAAAACAAAACAAAAAACAATTCTGACCCTTAAAAAGGACTTTCATTAGTGTAAAATAATGCAGTCTGGTTGGTTCAATAACATTAAACAATTACAGTGACAAAACACTTTTACGGAGTGAGATCAATCTCTGGTGGAAAATGATACCTGTAGGTTTATTTATCGATTCCTAATATATCTTTTTTTTCAGACATTTCTCCTAAAAGCCCTTAAAATAGACTTAAATGAGGAAGCGTACAGAGATATAAAGTTATATTATATATATAGCAGCTCAAATCGTTTGGTCTTGGGAGAATTTGATGAGAAATTCTCTTTATTGTCATTAAAGGGAAAATGAATTACGTTTCTCTAAAAGTCCAGGCAATAATTTAACATTAACATTACCAAAATGACAACAGTATAAAGGTAATTTCATGTACCATATGACAGCAATGCAGTGCATGTAATACAAAGACACAGATCCAATGAATTTGACAAACTATATACACTATGTATACAGTACTTTTAAGCAAATATTGAGGTGATTCTTTTGTTTGAATAATTTTTGCTGCATATGATATTGTTCATTTTATTTCCATCCATCCATCCATCCATCCATCCATCCATCCATCCATCCATCCATCCATCCATCCATCCATCCATCCATCCATCCATCCATCCATCCATCCATCCATCCATCCATCCATCCATCCATCCATCCATCCATCCATCCATCCATCCATCCATCCATCCATCCATCCATCCATCCATCCATCCATCCATCCATCCATCCATCCATCCATCCATCCATCCATCCATCCATCCATCCATCCATCCATCCATCCATCCATCCATCCATCCATCCATCCATCCATCCATCCATCCATCCATCCATCCATCCATCCATCCATCCATCCATCCATCCATCCATCCATCCATCCATCCATCCATCCATCCATCCATCCATCCATCCATCCATCCATCCATCCATCCATCCATCCGGTGTCAGTAATACTTTTAATTTAGCAAGGATGTACTAAATTGATCAAAAGTGACAATACAGACATTTAAAATATCACCACATATTTCTATTTTAAATAAAGGCTGTTCTTTTGAACTTTCTGTTCATCAAAGAATCGTGAAAAATATCTATCACAGTTTCCACAAACATATAAAGCAGCAAATCATCATATTAGAATAATTTCTGAAGGATCATGTGACACTGAAGACTGCAGTAATGATGCTAAAAATGTACCTTTGAATCACAGGAATAAATTCAATTTTAAAGGGGTGGTATAATAACCCTTTTCACAAGATGTAAAACAAGTCTCTGATGTCCCCAGATTGTGTATGTGAAGTTTTAGCTCAAAATACCCCACAGATATTTTTATATAACATGTTAAAATTGTCACTTTTTGAGGGTGAGCAAAAACGCACCGTTTTGTGTCTGTCCCTTTAAATGCAAATGAGCTGCTGCTCCCGGCACAGGGGGCGGAGCTACAACAGCTTGTTTCTTTTTACCTCACACACACATGCACTGACAATTTCAAAAACATTTAGCCTTTTATGTTCAAACCAGAGTCAGACAAAGATGGAGAGACTCAAGAAGAAGTGACAACATGTAGACAACATTTCTGAATGGTTAGTTGATGAATTTATGTATAGCTGATGCGTAGTTATCTTCTAGTCATTGATTAGCATATTCTGTCATGATAATCTATAAATTGTGTTCCCGGGGGCGGGGTTTATGTAAATGTTAGGGTTGGTGATGTCACTAACCCGGGAGGAATGTTGTGTAGTTTCACCAGCCGTTTGTTGTAGTCCTTATAAAGCAATTTCTTTAAAAGCAAATATCTCCCTTTGCTTTGAACTTTGAGCGTTGTAACTTTGCAGATGTTGTTTATGCATCAAACAGCAATATTACACACTAACTGAAGTTAAAAAAGTGAAATCATAATCAACCACATAACATATATTCCATATAGAAAACATTTATTTTAAATTGTAATAACTAGTGCTGTCAAACTATTAAAATATTTAATCGCAATAAATCGCACATTTTTATCTATTCTAAATGTCTCTTGATTTCTTTTTGCCCCATTATTTTTTCTCATTTTAATGCTCTTATCAACATGGAAAAGTGGATCGGCTTGCTTTGTGCAAATGTTTTTTATTGAAAACAACATTGACATATACTGTGTTCAATTTCACACTAACATTCTCACTTGGAGCAAATAATCTCTCACACAATGTAACACTGTCCATCAATAAAAGGGTGAAAGAAATACTGACGAGGTCCTGATATTGACGAGGGGGCGGAGAATTCGCATCAGCTGTGTGTGTGTGTGTGTGTGTGTGTGCTTGGCCATCATCAAGTGGTATTTCAGACTGGACGTGCTGCGATGATGATAGCTCAGTTCACAACGACAAAACACACAGATCACTTTGGTCTCGTCAATGGAACCATTTGGCAACTTTTTAAAAGTAAACTTTCCATTCAGAATCTTATTGGCATCCATTTCGGCGTCTCGCACTCGTCACCCACTCAAAACGTAACGTTAACCAACTATTTGGCCGGCTCGCAAACCCAAACAAGTGTGTGCGTCGTGCCTGTTGTTTTGTTTACGGTCTAGCTAGATCCGCTTGAAATGAATGGGTTTCATAGCGCAGCGCCGCGCATGCCGCGTCCTGTTACAAAAGCATGTGAAAAAAACTACAAAGTTTGCTAGGCCGAAAAGGCCGTTAATCGCACGATGAAAAAATTAACGCCGTTAAAATGGGTTTGCGTTAACACCGTTAATAACGCGTTTAACTGACAGCCCTAGTAATAATATTTTAAAATATTACTGTTTTTACTGTATTTTTGATTAAATAAATGCAGCCCATGTGAGAAGAAGAGACTTATTTCATAAACATTAAAAAGTCTTACCAACTCCAAACTTTTTTGAAGTCACTAGTGTCTGAATCTCTCCCTTTGAAACCCCTCCACTAAAAGCTTCCCCATAAAATAAATGTAAAAATATTACTAAAGATTTTAATGTGACCTTCTGGGTCGCTGTCGATTCCTCCTCCTCCCTCCTCCAGGCAAACGTTTTCATTGTGATGGAGTCGGCAAGCATCTCATTTCTGATGTTGAGACACCAGCCGAATACAAAGAGCTCAGCGATGTCAGAACCAAAGTCGTCGCTCATTGATGTGTGAATGAAGACCAACACCACGTCACATCCCTCAAAGGGGAACGGCCCGTGATGAGGTTCAAACAGGTGGACAGACTGATAAAAAGGTTTCATTTATATGTAAATCAAAAGGGTGACCAATCAATTATTCTCATTTGAATAAAGACTCCTGTCCCCTACGCCTCATTGGACCATCGATTCGACTCCTAATTCCAGTCATGCCAACCCCTTCAACTGCAGATATAAATAGTCGAGTGGCCTCATCTTTAGACCTGTTTGAACTGCGGCTTTCTGACAGAACACAGGCTGAACTATGCAAATTGGAAATCCATATTTGGACGAGCTCTCTGCAATCGCAGCATAAGATTAATTATTCGTCAGATGCTGTCGCCGAGTGAAATGGGTGAAAAATATCACCGATTTCACATCTATTAACTTGGTGCCTGCGCTTTTCACTCTTTATTTATCCGGCTTTGTCTTTTGGATTAAATATTTATAGTTTTATATATATAAATGAATGCATTAAATTGACCAAAAGTGACAGCAAAGACATTTATAATGTTACAAAAGATTCTATTTCAAAGCTGTTCTTTTGAAATTTCTATGAACCATAGAATCCTGAATCGGTTTTCCACATTGATAATAATATCACCAGTTTCATCTATTATCTTGTTATGCTTTTTTTTTTTACTCTTTATTAATCCAGCTTTGTCTTTGGATTAAATATTTATAGGTGAAATGAATTGTCACCAGTAGCAGCCGAACTTTGATTTACATAACAGTTCCTTTATTTCATTTTTTGTTCACGACTGGGAGTGCATTAGATATATGTGGTCTATCAGCTACCATCATGTGCATTTCAAACGACAACCATGAGAAGTTGTTCCCGAGGGTGTGTTATATATCTTTTAAGGGGATCTTTCCGCCCCTAAGGGATGTATAATGCACATCACTGACTATTGTCAGGACTTATGGAGCAGAAATAGCGAGACGTATGGCATAATGCTGGTTGAAACTCATTGGGTATGCAGGATTCAGACTGCTGGCATGGATGTTTCTCTGCTGTCAGACTGCTGATGAGGGTTTACGCTCATAGAGGGCACATTGACTGCCAATATGACCTTTTCTCCAGAGACCTAATGCTGATGATGGGTCTCGGCCGGCCTGGATAGGGTTTGTGTGTTGCGAGCGAGCGAGACAGCTGTGCTTTAGCATGTGTATGCACTTTCTCTAAGCTTTCTTCTCTTTCTTTGTTCAAATCATGTATGTTGCAGGTTGCAAACAAATGTCAAGGTTATACGTTGTAAGGCCTTTGCATGCTGGAACAATATGGCTCTGTGATTGAACTCACAGAGTTCCTGCTAGGCTTGTGGGAAGGGATGGCAGTATTAGAGAGGATAACACACTTAAATAGGTCTAGCTTTTCTGGGGGGTTTCTTTCATTTCATGAGTCATGTGTTCAAGGTCCAAAGGAATTGCCTGTGAAAAGTCACTTTGGATAGTTTTTTTTCAGAAACTTTAAAAGTCTTGATCTGCAGAAACAAAATCAAGTGATCAACTCAAAACTGTCCAGGGACATCGTTCATCTAATGTTTTAACCCTCTGGGGTTCTTCATTTTAGACTCACACTCAGGACCTTCGGGTCAAAAATGACCCGGAGGGCGGCATTAAGATACATTTTATTTGAGTAAAATCAATGAAATATATTTTTGTTCAATAATAGTTTTTCTTTTCTTTTTTGGTGTTTTGAGATAATTTTATGATTTATAATTAATATTTATGCAATAATTAAGACCCATTTTTTCCCATTGAATATAATAGAAAATGTATATATATATATATATATATATAATTAAAAAAATTTTTTATTAAAGCTGTATTTCATTTTAGAGTCAAGTCTAGGCCTCATGAAAGCAATTTTTGAAATGAGATCGGAGCCATCTGGTGGACACACTGAGCATTTTTATCACGCAATAACACATTTTTACCACTAGTGGATTTACAGCTCTCTGTAGAAACCTATGGTAGAAACACTCTAGTGATTTTTTCACATATTGTTTAATTTTTTTTAGGTTGTTGATTTGAATATATAATAACAGATTCTCAAAGACTATTTTTGTCATTTTTTTTTATTTTATTTTTGGTTGGTTTAAATGGTAATTTGAAGTGGCAGTTTTACTTTATAATACAGTCAAACCTGAACACTGCATTATAAAGAGAACAAATGGAAAGCATTTTGTCACCCAATGTTTTAAGAGATTCTGTCACAGTGTCTGGTTGTGTTCCCTTGTTTATCACTAGAGATCCTCGTTTTCACGGTGTCCTTCACATTTGACTTCAATTCCCAGCATTCTGTCTGTCACTGTCACTCATCAGTTCATTGCACTCAGCTGTTCCCCGTAATCATTGTTCCCAGCTGTTCTGTGTTAGTCTTGTTAGATATGTGTATATATTCACTGTCTGTGTTAGTATGTGTACGGAGTCGGTGTTAATGTCTCACACTTCTTG
This sequence comes from Rhinichthys klamathensis goyatoka, assembly GCF_029890125.1. Classification (NCBI taxonomy): domain Eukaryota; kingdom Metazoa; phylum Chordata; class Actinopteri; order Cypriniformes; family Leuciscidae; genus Rhinichthys; species Rhinichthys klamathensis. The sequence continues at coordinate 926,853 of NW_026606692.1, forward strand.
GTTTGTTCCTGCCTGTTCCTTGTGTTCTTTGTTCTTGTTTGGATTGCTTGTATGGTATTTGACCCTTGCCTGGACTGGATTACGTTTCATGGATTACCCAATAAATATCTCACTGCACTTGGATCTACTGTCTCTCTCGTGTGTGTCGTGACAGAACGACTTCGTCCCGATGAATAGATCCAGCAGTTCGGGATTCCATAACCCTTCTCCTGTGTATGGGGAAGGAAGGGGACCACAGAGAGGAGGTTCGCAGGTCGGGGAGGAAGCGCCTCGACTAAAGGCTTCAGCAAACTCGTCCATCAGAGATGGTGAGTCGTTTCTGGGGACTCGTCTGGCGAAGTTCTCCGGAACTCGGGGAGGTTGCAGGGGAGGAGGTGGTCGACAAATTCCACGACACCGTCCTCCGCCTTGCCATTCTTCTGATCCGGAGCCGCCGGACTGGTCCAGTACAAGATCCTCGCCGCTGGTTCCACCCAGCACAAAGTCATCATCGCGGGGCTCATCTAGCACAAGGTCCTCACCACTGGTGCCGTCCAACACAAGATCCTCACCGCTGGTTCCGCCCAGCACAAGATCTTCGCCGCTGGTCCCATCCATTATAAAGCCCTCGCCACTGGTTTCGTCCAGCCCAAGGTCCTCACCACTGGTCCTGTCCAGTCCAAAGTCCTCGCCGCTGGTCCCGTCTAGTGCTGAGGCTGCACCTCGCCATCAAGGACGGAGGAGGAGGAGAAGGGCCTCTTATCTCCCCAACACCCCGGTGGTCGTCCCTGTGCAGCATGCGGTCATTTCAGAGGCCGTCCCTGTGCAGCGTGCGGTCGTTTTGGAGGCCGTCCCTGTCCAGCATGCGGTTATTTCAGAGGCCGTCCCTGTACAGCATGCAGTCATTTTGGAGGGCGTCCCAGTGCAGACCGCTGTTGTTCCGGTGGTCCCTGTTCCGGTGGTCCCGAGTCCGGTGGTCCCAGTGCCGGTGGTCCCAGTGCCGGTGGTCCCGAGTCCAGTGGTCCCGAGTCAAGTGTCTGCTGTTCCAGAGCCGGAGCCAGTGTCTGCTGTTCCAGAGCCGGAGCCAGTGTCTGCTGTTCCGGAGCCGGAGCCAGTGCCTGTTCCAGAGCCGGAGCCTGTGTCTGCTGTACCTGAGCCGGAGCCAGCGCCTGCTGTACCTGAGCCGGAGCCAGCGCCTGTTCCTGAACCAGTGTTTGTTTCTGTGTTTGTGTATGTTCTTGTGGCTGTTACAGTTTTGGTGTCTGTTCCTGAGCCGGTGTCTGTTCCTGAGCCGGTATCTGTTCCTGAGCTAATGCCTGTTCCAGAGCCGGAGCCAGTGCCTGCTGTTCCAGAGTCGGTGTCTGCTGTTCCTGAGCCGGAGCCAGTGCCAGTGTGTGTTCCAGAGCTGGAGCCAGTGGCTGTTCTAGAGCCGGTGCCGTCTGTTCCAGAGCTGGTGTCTGCTGTTCCAGAGCCGGTGTCTGCTATTCCTAAGCCGGAGCCAGTCCCAGTGTCTGTTCCAGAGCCTCTGCCATGGTCGTCCGAGTGGTCTTCATCACCCTGGCCACCGGTGGGGTCTTCATCGCCCTGGCCGCCCAAAGGTTCTTCACCGCCCTGGCCGCCCGAGGGGTCTTCACCGCCCTGGCCGCCCGAGGGGTCTTCACCGCCCTGGCCGCCCGAGGGGTCTTCACCGCCCTGGCCGCCCGAGGGGTCTTCACCGCCCTGGTCGCCCGATGGACTCTGTGATTTGCCCTGGCCGCCTGATGGACTCTGTGATTTGCCCTGGCCGCCCGATGGACTCTCTGTTTTGCCCTGGTCCCCGGTTAAGCCCTCACCCCTTGTTCCTGTCTCCCTTCACGGACCTGGCCCACCATCCCTCCCCCTGATCCTCCACCGTTCCACCTCCCTCCTGAACACTTGTATCATGTTTTAGTGTTGTCGTGGAGCGTCTGGTAGCCGCTCCGTAGAGGGGGGTTATGTCACAGTGTCTGGTTGTGTTCCCTTGTTTATCACTAGAGGTCCTCGTTTTCACGGTGTCCTTCAATTCCCAGCATTCTGTCTGTCACTGTCACTCATCAGTTCATTGCACTCAGCTGTTCCCCGTAATCATTGTTCCCAGCTGTTCTGTGTTAGTCTTGTTAGATATGCGTATATATTCACTGTCTGTGTTAGTATGTGTACGGAGTCGTTGTTAATGTCTCACACTTCTTGGTTTGTTCCTGCCTGTTCCTTGTGTTCTTTGTTCTTGTTTGGATTGCTTGTATGGTATTTGACCCTTGCCTGGACTGGATTACGTTTCATGGATTACCCAATAAATATCTCACTGCACTTGGATCTACTGTCTCTCTCGTGTGTGTCGTGACAGATTCACCCCTTCACTGTTGTGTGCTTTTTTTCTGCATCCTGGCTGTTTTGTAGATTGTATGCACAAAAAAACTCTGTATTTTCAAATTTTTGCCAATTTCCCATTAATTTCCTATGGGGGTCATTTTTGTACGGAGCCCGGGAAGTCACCTGTGGGGGAAAAAAAAACAGTCCGAGGCGACGGTTTTGCAATCCGTCCCCTCAGTTTATAAACTGTTCTCACGAATTCTTAAACTGTTCCCTCGGTTTAACAATTCGTGCCCACGGATTAATAAACCGTACCCACGAGTTCCTAATCCGTGCTCTCAGATTTGTAAACTGTGCCCTCAGTTTTTGCAATCTGTACCCACAAATTCATAAACCGTGCCCACGCTTTCGCAATCCGTACTCACGGGTTTGTAATCCGTACTCACGGGTTTGTGGCTCGTCCCCCAGAGTGTGCCGCGTGATTCAACCAGGCCTCCTGTTTAGATGCGGGATGCATTGTTTTTAAAAGGACTCCACATACAATATATATATATATATATATATATATATATATATATACACTCACCTAAAGGATTATTAGGAACACCTGTTCAATTTCTCATTATTGCAATTATCTAATCAACCAATCACATGGCAGTTGCTTCAATGCATTTAGGGGTGTGGTCCTGGTCAAGACAATCTCCTTAACTCCAAACTGAATGTCAGAATGGGAAAGAAAGGTGATTTAAGCAATTTTGAGCGTGGCATGGTTGTTGGTGCCAGACGGGCCGGTCTGAGTATTTCACAATCTGCTCAGTTACTGGGATTTTCACGCACAACCATTTCTAGGGTTTACAAAGAATGGTGTGAAAAGGGAAAACATCCAGTATGCGGCAGACCTGTGGGCGAAAATGCCTTGTTGATGCTAGAGGTCAGAGGAGAATGGGCCGACTGATTCAAGCTGATAGAAGAGCAACTTTGATTGAAATAACCACTCGTTACAACCGAGGTATGCAGCAAAGCATTTGTGAAGCCACAACACGCACAACCTTGAGGCGGATGGGCTACAACAGCAGAAGACCCCACCGGGAACCACTCATCTCCACTACAAATAGGAAAAAGAGGCTACAATTTACAAGAGCTCACCAAAATTGGACAGTTGAAGACTGGAAAAATGTTGCCTGGTCTGATGAGTCTCGATTTCTGTTGAGACATTCAGATGGTAGAGTCAGAATTTGGCGTAAACAGAATTGAGAACATGGATCCATCATGCCTTGTTACCACTGTGCAGGCTGGTGGTGGTGGTGTAATGGTGTGGGGGATGTTTTCTTGGCAAACTTTAGGCCCCTTAGTGCCAATTGGGCATCGTTTAAATGCCACGGCCTACCTGAGAATTGTTTCTGACCATGTCCATCCCTTTATGGCCACCATGTACCCATCCTCTGATGGCTACTTCCAGCAGGATAATGCACCATGTCACAAAGCTCGAATCATTTCAAATTGGTTTCTTGAACATGACAATGAGTTCACTGTACTAAAATGGCCCCCACAGTCACCAGATCTCAACCCAATAGAGCATCTTTGGGATGTGGTGGAACGGGAGCTTCGTGCCCTGGATGTGCATCCCACAAATCTCCATCAACTGCAAGATTTTATCCTATCAATATGGGCCAACATTTCTAAAGAATGCTTTCAGCACCTTGTTGAATCAATGCCACGCAGAATTAAGGCAGTTCTGAAGGCAAAAGGGGGTCAAACACAGTATTAGTATGGTGTTCCTAATAATCCTTTAGGTGAGTGTATATAAACACAAAGTTATAGGCCTATAAAAATAAAACATTCATAAATTGTTTTATGATTAACATATTCCTGTCTTAAGTGAACTCATTTAAAGTTATAAACGCAAATAATAGGCCTAATAATAATAATTAGGCTATTATTATTACATTTAGGCTACATATTTAGATATAAGACGCTTTTATCAAAAAAAGAAACAAAGCAATCGTTTGCGGCCGCGGCTCAGTGACATGCAGTGCGCGCTCCACACAAACACTTGGATATGCGTTAAAAAACTGTGTTTGTTTGTTATAATCTTAGCCCATTATTATTGTCTAAGACTGACATTTGACGAATTGCTTTGTTCTTTTTTTTTTGTGTGTGTGTGGATAAAAGCGTCTTCTAAATAGGTCTATGTAGCCTAAATGGATTTGATAGCTAATTATTATTTGCGTTTATTACTATGAATGAGTTCACCGAAGACAGTAATATGTTTAGCCTAACATAAAATAATTTATAACTTATAACCAAATCTTTTACAGTTTTTGAACAGTGTGTTATTATTATTTTTTTTTTTTTTTCGCTTATTATACTGAGCTTTTTCCTCTAAAAAATGGACTTTAAAGATAAAAGTAGCCTATAGGCTAAACTCATTTATAAATGCAGTTTTCTTTAGAAAATGCAAGAAATTATCCATTTAAAAAAAAGGGTTTTAAAAACAATGCAATGCATCCCGCATCTAAACAGGAGGCCTGGTTGAATCACGCGGCACACTCTGGGGGACGAGCCACAAACCCGTGAGTACGGATTACAAACCCGTGAGTACGGATTGCGAAAGCGTGGGCACGGTTTATGAATTTGTGGGTACAGATTGCAAAAACTGGGGGCACGGTTTACAAATCTGAGAGCACGGATTAGGAACTCGTGGGTACGGTTTATTAATCCGTGGGCACGAATTGTTAAACCGAGGGAACAGTTTAAGAATTCGTGAGAACAGTTTATAAACTGAGGGGACGGATTGCAAAACCGTCGCCTCGGATTGTTTTTTTTCCCCCCACAGGTGACTTCCCGGGCTCCGTACTTTTGACCCGAAGGTACTGAGTGTGACTATTTTGTTTTACGACCACTTAGACTTTTCAAATCCTTTCCCCAATTTTTTTGGGTGTTCATATACCAAGTACCAAAAAAGTCACCAAGTTTTGGACCATTCCGATGAAGCTACGATTTTTTTTTATTTAAACGCTTCGGGACATTTTTGACCCGAAGAACCCCAGAGGGTTTAAGCTAGTTTGTTCATTTATTTATTTATTTATTTGCTTGCTTATTTATTCATTTGCTGATTCATTTATTAATTTTGCTTTTATTTGCTTGCTTTTTTTGCTCATTTATTTGTTTGTTTTCATATTTATTTATCAATTTGCTTATTTACACGTGAATTTATTTACTTCTGTTCATTTGTCTACTTATTTACATTCTTTCTTTCTTACTTAGTAAATTGCAAATGCTCTTAATTGCCAGAAATCATCATGCATTTTCATTGTATGGAAAAGAGATGACATTTTGCTTTACATTTTGTTTGTGTTCTAAACCCCAATTAAAATAATAATAAATATTATTTATTAGAATTTGATTATCTTGTAGCACTGACAATATTTTACAATACCACACAGCTGCTACAGTAGTTGAGCTGAACAACCATCCATAAACCTTTGCTAAAACTTTGACCAAAAATAAACTATATTGTGACAGAAGTTGAATTTCGCACAGTAACCGCAATCATCACAGGTGTGCACGTGTTAATGAACTGAAAGGAAGACGGTAGTTCCAGATGGCACCGTTGCTGGCAGATGGAACGGATGTTCCTGCTTGATGTCATTGTAACTTCATCCTGATTTACACACTTGAAACTCAGCTGGATGAGATCTGGACTCTTCATGTTGAATGTTGACATGTAGTTTAGTAGTTTAGTATGAATATGTTAGTCTTACTGTTATCTATAAGCTAGTGTGCTCCAAAACAATGACAAAATTCGCGTTTAGAAGATATAAGCATTCAAAACCTAGTCTCTCAGTTCTACCAAAATGAATCAATGATTTTAATGACATCACTCCGCACTTCAGCTTCTCATCAGATTTTCCATCCAATCAAATGCTCTCTAGAATGTGAAGCTCCGCCCCCCTTACATTATAAATAGATAATGAAGCTGCTGAAGACGCTGAAGCTTCGGCTGAAATCGGTCACCTGTTCACACATTTACTATTTTCTACATGGTGAATGGCACATAGTGCACTATATAGGGGATAGGGAGCGATTCAGACAGTGTAAGTATGCTTTCCATTGGGGCGAATGAAGTCTGGTTTCACGTTAGTGTCACGCGAACCGCCGCAGCTCCGGTCCAGAGACACGATACACAGAGCGGATCATATGATCGAGTCGCCGCAGAACAGAAAACGTATCGGAACATTTGAATTCTGCAGAATGCTGTATTTTAAAGCGATATGGAGGAGAAACGGTTAGAGATTAGAAGGAAACTGTGGCTTTATCGAGCTCAACGGCTCTGGCCAAGCTTAGCCATTTTAAAAAGGGGAGGAGCTGCTCGATGTGTCCCGCCCTGTCTTCCTGTTTCAGTGGAAATTACTTCAACACATTGAGTAATACTGTGCATTTCAATGCACTTCAGTGGGACTTTAAACGTTTCAATCACATGCTTGCAGATTAAAATATCCAACTTGAATATTCCAGTAGAGATCCAAGGTTTATTTTACCCTGAAATATATTTAGCTAACCATTTATAGGTCTTTGAAAGATAAAAACTCGCGGTAACCTTTTACAATAAAGTTCAGTTATGACAGCAGTCATGCAATAGGTAACATGAATTAACAATGAACAACATGTTAATTTATAAGCAAGCAAACCAATATGCAAAAAAAAAAAAAATGAAATAATTAACTTTGAAAAATAATTCTGTAAAGGCATTGGTTGTTGTGGGATGTTAATGAATTAAAGTCCATTTTAAGTATTAAAAGCACAAGAGCAGAGACTCTTTTAACTCTATTCTTTCTTTTTCTTTCTTTCTTTCTTTCCACAGTAAAGCGAACTGATGCTTTCAGACGTTGCAGTCAAAGGTAAGATGACAGAGAATGTCAGAGACAAAAGCTTTCCTAAAGCGACAGACTCGCTTCTCAGAGACTCAACACTGTGTTTGCTTTAAGTCAGGAGGCACATGTTACAGCAGGTGCTGTTATTTTCACCTGCGGAAATCAATGTCACTTCGTTTCTCAGGGTCTCGCCTGTACTTTAGCTTGCGGAGGGAAGTTTTTAGATATGAGGTGTGAAGATGTGTTTTAGAAATTGAGGGCAAGCAAGAAATTATGTGTGATTATCACAGATCATAATGTTTACCTTTTTAAGTAATACAGCACTATCAACAGATATTCAAAGACTGCCGCTGCAGATTGGGTTCATTATGACTGAATGTACTGGGTGGAAAAATAAGTCATTACTTATAATGTGTATGATTTCTTTAAGAATGTCGTCTTTGGAGCTTTACGTTTTAAAACAAGGGGTCAAGGTTTGTATAGACAAAACACATCTTTCTCCATTGATAGCTTTTCAAATATTGCAATGCATTTTGACAAAATACATGTCTGAAATAAAAATACAGTTAATTTAAAATAGTTTTTGCCTATATTTTTTCATAAAACGGCTTTTCTGCTTTCCCTGTCTGCCAACTTTGAGATCGTATATTTTGTCTTTAGGATGCACAGATATTGGTCAAATAGTAGAACAAAAATTGTTTGTTTTACATATTATTATTATTATTTTCATGTTCATATTAATAATTATAGTTATGCGTACAGTCAACATTTCTTCTTGCATCTGGTATTTATTTTTATTTTATTTTACTATTTTTATTTAATTTTTCTCTATCCATCCATCCATACATCCATCCATCTATCCATCTCTATTGTCATTTTTAAATAAGTTTAAAATCCATCAATCCATCCATCGTAATTTTTGCAAATCCATCCATCCATCCTTCGTAATTTTTGCAAATCCATCCATCCATCCTTCGTAATTTTTGCAAATCCATCCATCCATCCATCATAATTTTTGCAAATACATCCATCCATCCATCCATCATATTTTTTTGCAAATACATCCATCCATCCATCCATCATAATTTTTGCAAATCCATCCATTCATCGTATTTTTTGTAAATCCATCCATCCATCCATCCATCCATCCATCCATCCATCCATCCATCCATCCATCCATCCATCCATCCATCCATCCATCCATCCATCCATCCATCCATCCATCCATCCATCCATCCATCCATCCATCCATCCATCCATCCATCCATCCATCCATCCATCCATCCATCCATCCATCCATCCATCCATCTATCTCTATTGTCATTTTTAAATAAGTTTAAAATCCATCAATACATCCATTGCCATTTTTGAATATCTATCCATTCAGCCATCCATCCATCGTGATTTTTGCAAATCCATCCATCCATCCATCCATCCATCCATCCATCCATCCATCCATCCATCCATCCATCCATCCATCCATCCATCCATCCATCCATCCATCCATCCATCCATCCATCATAATTTTTGCAAATCCATCCTTCCATCTCTATTGTCATTTTTAAATAAGTTTAAAATCCATCAATCCATCCATCCATCGTAATTTTTGCAAATCCATCCATATATTCATCCATCGTAATTTTTGCAAATCCATCCATCCATCCATCTTCTGTGATTGATATTGAAGAAAGCTTGATGCTGACTACACATTTTTGGTTGAGAGTGTGTGTCGGTGTTGTCTAGCTCTAGCCAGATATCTCACTAGGTTTTGGATGAGAGCTTGAGTATAGTGATGTTTTAAATCATACAATCATCATGAACTGCACCTTGCAATTGCAGCGGTTCCACACAATTCCGGCAGCCTTTTGACAGCACTTTTATTGTCGTGGAGCTTTGCATTTTTATAGCGTTATTGACTTTAGGTCCTCATCTGCTGCCTGTGTAGAAATGGAGGAACATATTGTTCTTTGAGTGCCATTTTAGGACCTTTCAGATCAAAGGCACCTTTTGTAGAGCTCATTGTCCTGCAGCAATTATTTAGCCCATAATTACACATGGTGCCTGTCTCTCTCGCTGTCTCTTAGCTCACAGTCATATGCCGATTGCCTGCTGGCATCGGGTCTCATATAATCCCTCATTTGGCGAGTCACAGCGGGGTTTTGACTGAGTTTGTGCCTCACTGGCATTCGCCTGGAACCAGATTACACAACCAACAACAGGTCATGCACTTTATTAGCATGATATAGTTTAGAAGTAAACCGCTGGGTGACATCAGCTTCATAAAGCTAGAAAATACCATCACGTTTATTCAACATCTGGGCGACATTTAAGTGGCATCAGGGATTACACGTGGGATGACTTGCTAACAAAATGAAGTCCTTATCAACCATTTTGATTTCGTTTAGTCTTTGTTAGTTTTAATTGTCTGGAAATTCTTTGTAAAATCAGGTGTTGTAGTTTTATTTTGTTTCAGTATTAGTTCATGATGAATAACGACACGACACCTTTTCAGGAAAAACAGCAGCAAGTGATGTTGTTTAACATGTCGATCAAACAGACTGTTTATATGTGCTGTTTGTTTTCAATTGAATTAAATTTCATTATTTAATTTCATTTCATTTTGAAGGCTATTTTTGGACTATCGGTTGTGATAGTTAGCCTTAAGAGATTAAATAAATCAACATTAATTGAAGGTCAATGTTAATTTACTAGCATTAGTAACCTATTTTTGAACACATTTATAGTTCAAGTTTAGTTCTTTCATATTTCAAAACCGTGATTCCCAGTTAGAATATGCTATAAACTGAGATCTGATAGTGGAGGGGAAGCATTTCCAGTGAAAAGTTTTTAAATGTACCTTTAAATCTCATGTCATGGACAACCCAAGGTCACTCTTCACAGTGTGTGGTTTTGCCCTCAAATACAGTTTCCCTTGGACTGTCTGTCTGGAAAGCCTAATGCATTACAAATATCCCAAATCTCCACACAGGAATCTCAATCGTGGCACTCAGAGTTTGAAGGTATTCTATCAAATATTCGGCATCTCATCAAATATTTAATATGTAGCACTCAACACAAGTTATCATTACCATTAAAGTCATTATCTCATCTCAAAAGCACTTTTGCCAATCCATTCTGCTTTTTCTGTTTAAAACAAACAATTAGTGACGGATTTTCATTCAATCGCTCTGATGTGTTTTTCTACTAAATTAGCAGATTGGATTACAAAGTGAGAGGTTATGGCGGTACAAGGTTAGATGGCCAGAAGAAATGCAGTCCTCCAGCCCTTTGTGTTAAATATGATTTAACAAGACAAACCTGCGAGCAGCGCTGAGGAGCACTTCTAAAGGGCAGCGCACCGCAAATTGAAAGCGACGGCCGACAGAAACCCACTGCTGGTAAATCAGTGCGAGCTGGTTGATTGCAGTGTTTGCGTTCAGAAAGGCTGCTTTTTTATTGGTTTACATCAGACAAATATAATACTAGAGGCCCGTGGGAGTCACGGCACAGCTGGAAGCTGTTGAGACGCAGGTTTGGTTTGTGCTTCTCTTCCTCCAACTTACTGTCCGCTCCTTATTATTCCATCCAATTAAGGCACAATTCCCACTGAAATGTTTTTACAAATCTGAAGTCTAACCAACAGAAATCCAATTGTATTCGCCGTGTTAAACATCACTTCTTGATTTTACAGAAAAAAAGATATTTTTGATATTTAAAATTGATATTTTTAATTTTTTTAATAATTTGATATTTATAAAAATGATATTTACAAAATGATCAAAAAGTAGAAATAGGCTACAGGCTTTTTTTATGTGTCAAGTTTGAATATGTGCGAGTGAGATTTGAGAGCTTTTAACGGTTTTGTTTCAGTCTGTTTCTCAAAAAGACATTGTATGACTATATAAATTATATATACAGTATATATTATTGCATATATTATAGATGTACAAATTCACTGTCGTTCAAAGATTGTGGTCTATAAGATTGTTTTATGTTTTTGAGAGAAGGTTGCATTTATTTGATCAAAAATACAGTAAAACAATAAAATTTTGAAATATTATTACAATTTAAAATAGCTGTTTTCTAGGTGAATATATGTTAAAATGTCATTTATTCCTGTGATCAAAGCTGAATTTCCGTTACAGTCTTCAGTGTCACATGATCCTTCAGGAATCATTTTAATATGCTGATTTGCTGCTCAAGAAATATATCTTATTATTATACATTTTTTAAGTTTTCCTGCTTCATATTAAGATATCTTTTGTAATATTATCTTTACTATCATTTATTGTCACTTTAATCTGCCTTGCTGAATAAAAAATATTGATTAACAACTGTACACTGTACTGTGTTCACAAGTCACATTGAGCATTTTATGGTACTTTCATGCTGCTTTTTTGTAGCTTTAAAGCCAGTGTGAACATGCTTTCATGCTTCTCCTTTAATTAATTATTCCTTTAAAGCAACAAATGGAAGTCCTTTGAGGTTTGTGTGAGGTGTGTTTATGAGCAAAAGCATATACTGTAGGGTTTGATTAAATTCGGAATAAAAATGACAGCAGGCAAGTTTAAAGGGGTCGTGATATGGATTTTATTATTTTAATATGTTCCTTGAGGTTCACTTATAATGTCAATAACGTTTTTTTGCACCAAAAATAAATATATGTGTGGAAAACCTGTTATTTTCACCTCTGCTGGGTTGACTGTTTTTAAGGCGCAGCTCCTCAGTAAACAGCCACAGTTATGATTGGCTAATGTCATTGCATGGGAAACAGTATCAACGTCCACTCACTCTTACACGCGAGTAAGTGTTTTGAAAATATTATACAACCCTCATTTACAGACAAAACATTTTTAAATTGTTCATTTGTGATGCAGCTGCTGTCAGATCTAATACAGGTGACTGCTTCATCTGTCAACAAAAGTGTCTTTGCAAACTCTCCATTACACTGTGTCTGGTTTACAAAGGTCGCTGTGATTTTGCCAAGTAAGACATGTTTGTTGATCCTGGAACAACATTCCTGTCCCTACCCCTAAACCTAACCCAACCCATCATTATCCCTAAAACCAGAGGGAAACGATAGGGGAATAACACTGATGTAGAAACAGGTAACCCTGGTTTTAAGCCTAAACTATAAACTGGTTCCTCAAATCTGATTGTTGTTCCAGGATTAACACAGATGTTGATCCAGAAACATGTTACTTGGTGAAATCACGTTTACTTGATTACAAAACAATCCGCAGTCAAATGCTCCGAACAAACATATAATCCTCCGACTTGTTCAAGAATCCATCCACTTATTCCTGATGAGGGAATCCTTGTGAAGTCTGTACAGAGAAGCAAACAAACTGTTTAAATTGGACAATATCCAATATCGCAATATCCAAATGAGGTGTTTTGGAGCTTGATTAAATAAAGGCTTTGTTTATAATGAGGATCTGAAATTTGCTGGATGTTTTAATGGTACAAAGACCTCTTTTATATCAAAAGATCAAGGCAAATTTGGTTTCTCATGTCATGACCCCTTTAAGTAAATTATGACAGAATTTTTGGGAACTATTCCTTTAAATTCTACACAGTGAGATTCTTTAATTTTCCTTTTCTCTGAAGGCAGTATGAGTAAGCACAATGTCTTGGTGCAGGCCTCATTAAAACAGCTCAGCTTGTTGCCTTTAATTGTAGACATTGTCCTTGTACTGTGCCCTACACACTTAAATAATTATAATGATCACAAGAAAAAGAATAAGGCAATGACAAAGATTTTTCCCTGGATAATTAGGTTTCTTCTCCTCCGGCAGCCTGTCTGTTGAATTTGAGAGTTTTAGGTTAAATAATGGATAATAAATCAAGCATGACGCATTCAGTTCTCTTACAGTTTGAGCTGGATTTCACTTATTTGCATTTTTTTTCTTTTTTTCTAGATAGACGCCCTCCAGAGAAGCGAAAGCAGGAACGATCTTATCATTTCCTCCCGTGTTGTCTGACTGTAAAGGAAGACGCATTCTGATGTGAATGGAGACAGCAGTGCTTTCCTCACAAAGAGCAAATTAACAACCGTGAAGCCGAACAATCACACTGTTGCCATTGGAAACCGACCACTTTATGAACTCGCCTCTGAGAATAAAACCACTTTGCCATGTTCACACACATGAGAAATCGATAAATGGTGGAACTGTGGAAGAACGTCTTGGTCTTTCTTGTTTGGCCAAATCCAATCATGATAAGGTAACTGCATTGGAAGTCCCATCAAGTTTAAGAAGGATTCATCCAGCCACATTTTCAGGAGACAGACATTGAAACTAGAAGGTTCATCAGTGTTAGTGTACTGGTTATGCTGTATAAATATTATAAAAAAGGAAATTTTAGGTTTGAAGTTGATCGTTGCGAGGATTGTTGTGAGGACAGTTTGGCTTTGTGAGGCCAACATAAAACGTTTAAATGTTGCTGTCATGATTCTGCCCTCTTGTCATTTAATTTCTCTAGTCTTGAGGCAGGATCATGACAGACCCATGTTTTGTTTGCAAGCACATGGTCTTGTGTTTTGAGCCATGTGCTTGTGTTGTCTCGTAATGTTACCCCGCCCCCTTGTTATCCTCGTCTCGTCATTATTGTCTAGTCAGTTTCACCTGTCCTTGTCTAGTCAGCCTCACCTGTCTTTGTCATTAGTGTCTCCCTTTTTAATCCCATTGTGTTTGCTGTCCTGTGTCGGTACATTGTCAACCTGTGCGTGATATTCTTTGTGAGAGTCCTGTGAGTACTTTGTCTGAATGTTGTATTAAGAATTGTGAGTTTATGTAGTTGTTTGTTTTCTTCATCTTGTCTTTATCAGTCAGTATCTAGTCCTAGTTTATTTCCTGTCTTAGTCTAGTTGTACTGCCCCATCTGTCCTGTTTTGCCCCCTCGTGGGTTTTTGTTTTCTGTTTTGTCCTCAATAAATTGTGTGTAGAGCAATCAGTCTGCTTTTGGGTTCGTCTATCCTGCAACATCATAACAGTTGCCAAATGTAGTTTTTTGAACTGAGTAAACTACACCAAAGTTTATTTTGTATGGTTAGGGATTGTTAACTTTTCTAATCTTGACTATAACCAACATTAATAGGCATGCTAGACTTTATTCAGCAGAGCTATATTACTCAAGATGCCTTTAAAGGAGCTTAAGATGAGCATAACAGATGTCCATTGCATATGCAGATTGATATCTAAAAGTTTTTGTTTTTTCTTCTCCCTAACATTTGGATATTAAAATTGAATAAACCAAGAATATAAATAGTTCAGGGTCCAATTCTCACCATTAACTAGTTGCTTCTTAGCATGCATATTAGAATATTGGCTGTTTATTAGTAATTGTAAAGCACATATTATTCTGCATGACCAAATTTTACATCCCTTAATACCTAAACAACTACATTACTAACTTTAAATAAGCATAAATTAGGAGTTTATTGAGGCAAAAGCAAGGCAGTATTTGAGTCTGGTGAGTTTATCCATAGCAGACTGGTGGGAGTGGCCTTGGATGGCACAATGCCCAGTGCATTGTGGGTGTTGAAGTTTTCATACCCATCCAGCAAAAGGGAAGACAACACTGTTTTTTTCTTGTTTGGTAGCACCAATAAAACACTAAAAAAAACTAAATCACCTTTCTACTCTATAGGCAGACATTTTATCGAAAGCCCATTTTTCCAGCAGTAACACTTTGGCTCTGTGATTCTTTCAAAACATTGAACATAATTGAACTTGTGGCTCAACCAATGGGATGCGTTTGTGGTGGGATGATCTATTTGTCAGGACATTAGGGCGGTTTTTGGATTGCAATTAATTTAGCAATTTCGTTTTTGTGCAGTTCAGTATTACACTCTTCCCCTTCACTTGCCGTCACTTTCCAGCAGAAAAATTCAATAGAAAGACGTCAAAGAGAGTGGCTTCATTAATTAACAGCCTGTCTCAAGAGGTAATTACACGGCGTCCTCCTCCCAATCTTCTAGTGTAATAAAGTCTGAAGGTGATCTCTCAAACAAAAGCTAAAAATCTCAAGTACTATTATGGATCTTGTAATAGCAACAGGAGGATTATGAAGACCTTCAGGGACAAGGGATCATCAAGGGCAAGAAAGGACTATGGAAAGAACGCAAACGTTCCAATTAAGATGAAATGAGAAAATAATTAAAGAAGACTTTATGAAAAGCATTAGTAGAGGTCGTTCACTTGTTGTTGACAGAACCATCCAATGATCCAACACTGATTTTGAAAGCTGTTGCCTATTAGAAATCCCATTCGGCCTTGTAATAGTGGTGAGCATGTGCCCTATCTGGAAGCCAACAGACGGAGAAGATAAAGGGCTTGTTTAAGTAATGCTCCAGTGCTTTAGAGCTTCCCAGAAATTGTCCTGTTGTCTCTCCAGGAGAATGATAATGGTTCGTATTTAAGATGTTCCCGCCTTAATAAATCATCTAACAAGGGTGTACAACGAGATGACGAGGCAGAATTGCAGATCTGAGACAAAAAGGTGATCGAGTTCACCTCAAAGTTTCCAGGGTTGATGGGAACTCTTCGGGGAATTGTAAGCATGCTAATGGATGAACAAGGACCGAAGCTGAATTGATTGTTTTTTTTCTTCTTCTTTATTTTGTTGCATTAGCACTAAAAAGCTTCCTGTTTTGTCAGGACTTTTTAAAAAAAGTCACTGGAGGACACATGAAATTGAAAACCTATAGGTACAAATGACTTTAACGCAGCGTTATGATCTATTCAGCGCAGTAGAGACTCATCGTCACTGATGAAGAAAAGCTTTTGTGCATGTTCAGATACAAGTTTAAGCAGAGTTCATTTTGTCGCCGCACTGTAGATGGTTCCCTCATTCTGGTAGTGAAGCATAAGAACACACATCGCACTTCTGGAGTCAGCTTCAGTGACAGTAATACTTTCTCATCTCTGCTGAAGGCCATCCAGTCAACACACCAGACCTTCAGACCTTGCACGGCGCCATGATAATAATGTATGCATTTATTTATGTTGCACTGTTTGCTTTAATCCAAAGTATGGGTTTTGTCAGTATGTCTTCATAAAAAAAGTCTCTTTCTGAAATAATTGTGTATAGTTCATGTTCATTTTTACTAAAAATCCCATATTTAAAAAGTTGTTCTAGTTCAAACACACACACACACACACACACACATGCACGCATTTGCATTGGTATCTGAAATGTATTTTTGATGTTGGAGATGCATTTTTTTCCCCCAAATTACATTTTGTAAAGTGAGGGTTTAAATATATTTTCCATTTTAGAAAACACATGTATACTTTGGCCAGAATATAGTCATTTAGCAGGTTATTTTATTAAGTGTCTGACAAATGAATCTATATTACATATATACACACACATATATATATATGTATATATATATATATATAGGAATGTGTCTGAAGGAAAGGCACGGATAATGAATAAATGGAGCCCCTTAAGGGATATAATGATGGGGAAAATATGAGATGGGAGAAGAAATTATATTTTAATGCTTTTGCGTTCACTCGCAAATGTTCACCCTGAGAATCTTGTGCAAGAGAATGCAAAAGCATCAAAACTTGGCTCTATAGAATGTGTTATTCGTTGTCCGTGCCTGTCCAAATAAGGTACTTTAGAAAAGCACTTTCTCTTTTATATTGTCATTGCTCTGAAGTAGCATTGGCCAGTGCAGTTCATTATTGCTTCACCAGTTCACTCAACTCGCCAGTAAAAAGCTTGATATGGTCCAGTTTCCAAACCTGACCCTCTGTGTGAAATTGAAATCTGTTCAGTGGTTTTGTAATGTTCATTGTGTTGATCAGTAGATTTGCATTTAGGTTTGTTTGGGGAAGATTAAATTGGATTTGCATTGAGAGAACCCTTTAACCTTGTGCGTTCAGTGACGTGATGGAGGTTCTGAACCAGGAATCAGGGTTACGTTTTATAACTGGTGTTTATCGTCATCTCAAGAGCTGCATCCAGACACTCATCATTATGTTCTGCAGATGTGTTAGCTGTACCTTCTTCAGAGGTAAAGGATACGACATGTGACATAAGACTAAGAAGTGTGTATGTGTGTGTGTGTGGGTGGTAGCAATGAATACATCAGTACAGGGAAATATACACAATGAATAATACATGATATATATTTTTGGTTTCTTTCTTTGCTTACACATTATGTGCAAAACAGAGCAAAACATTTGCCTAATACAAATGAGCTTGATGTGTGTTAAGTGTCTTGTTTGTGTTTGCATGGTTAATTCTTTTTTAAATGCATATTTAAATATGCATTTTTTTTTGTTGAGAAAATGTTATTAAAGTATAGAATAATGTCTCATTTGCTATTACATTAGTTAACATGAACTAATAACAATGGGCAATATGTATTTAAAGCATTTACTCTGTTAACATTAGTTAGTAAAAATATTCATTGATCATGTTACAGTGAATTAACACATGCTAACAAATACAACATTGAATTTTAGAAACGTATTAGTAAATGTTGAAAGTAACCAATGCTGTAGAAGTGTTAGAAGTTCATGTTAACTAATATAGTTCATTAATGTTAACAAATGAAACCTCATTGTAAAGTTTTACCAACATGTTTGTCTTAAAATGTAATGCTCATGGTGCAAGACACTGAAAAAGCAGCATCTCTTAATTCACCATGCACCAACTAAAAATATTAAAGGTAAAAAATAACTTGTTTATCTCATTATTGGAGCACCTAGTTTATTTATATTCTCTTTTTTAAGTATTGATATTTGAAGCAGTGGTGCTTTTATAGAATTAGTAGATGCAACTCTACCAACCCCAAATTAAAATATGATAGGGCAATAAAAAAAGAGCACTAATGCTAATGGGACAGTGACATTCAACAAGCCGTCGAGCGCCATCATAACTATGCCAAACCTATGGGCGGCAGTGTAGGGAGAAGCCATGCAAGCCAATCAGAATCCTCAGAATGTGACGTTTGAGAACCTAAAACCCCGTTTCTCCCAGTTGACACGGCAACACATAACCGGCTTTATCAGAAATCTCCACTTTGGTCGGAGTTTTTAGAAATAATCGTTTTCTGTGATAAAAACTGGGTTTTCGTGTAAATGAGAGGCCAAAGCGCAGGGAAATATCTGTCAAGACAGACAGCTAGACAGTCAACAGGGGCACGTTCAAGTTCAAAACGGTGCGCAACGTTTTGCTACGGTTTCCGGGTTGAACGTCATGTTTCCTGGAAACGGCGTGCACCGGTGTGTGTGCAACGGGGTTTGAGATGCGTTTTCTCTTGTTTGGTGGGTGTGTCGGAACTGCAGTCCAATCAGCAGCAACATAAAGCACACGGTATTAAAGAGAACTCGCACAATGGGTTCAAGGAAAGTAATTTACAAATGTGTTCGATGCAGCTCGGTATACGCAACAACTGAGGATATTAGAAGACATGCTTGTCCTAATTTTTATTGTAAAAATATAGGATATCAACATAATGATGTAGTTGTTTCTATTTTTAGTTTCATTGCAAGTGTTTGATATTTGGTATAGAAATAAACAATGGTAATTAAGTGCTTTTCCTAAAAATGAGAAAGAAAATACAGGGTATTAAAACAGTATGAACTACAAATAAAGTCAGTGTGAGGCTAAATAGATGTGTTTTAATCTGAATTAGGTAAGTGTGCTTCCATTTCAGTTTCCACAAACCCCTTCACTCGATTGGGATGTTCTCTTGTGTTGGGCAGCAAGTGCAGTAACTGTAACATCGGGCATATTTTGTAGTATTAAACACATATTGATACCGACTTCATCAGGCTCCGAAAATTCTTCACAAAGAATGGCCTTCTCAGCTGCCATAGTTGCAACTCTTGCGTCATCAGAACAGTGTGTTCAACGCTTCACCGTTTCGGTTTAAAAAACGTTGTGCAACATTTTGTCGGGGCTGAACGCATGGTGCGTTCTATTATTGTCAACAAACCGACTCGGCCCTCGGATATGACGCCATTTCCACACTTGAAGCGTTCTGGTATGTTTTGCGCGTCCGAGTCGGAGAAAAAACATGGACGCCACCCGGGAAGCTGTTGCTATGGTAGCACTGGCCGAGTACCAGGCGCTTATCAAAACTCAGCCATTCTAAAATTGTCACTTTATTTCATGTTTTAGTTTATCTTCTGTTAGCAACGCTAGCCACTTTAGTAACACCCATTTGAAACAAGGCTTCATTCAATATTGCACTCACAACAAGACCGATTCCCATACCCACAGGCAGTGATACGGACGCAGTAAGGTATTGCAGTAATACGAGTGATTAAAATCTTCATTTAAAGGATAATTCCGGTATTTAACACTTTGAGTCTATTTTCTAGTTTGTTTTGGATGAACTAGAGTGGTGGACTTCGAAATTTTGACGATGGGTCCTGTCTCGACTTTTTTAATATTTTAGAATCGCCTCTGAGCGCTTCAGAGTGGATGTCTATGGGCATGCTCAAACATGTCCTTAAAACAACCCTTAACGTTCGTTTTCAAAACTGTGCAACTCCCCGAGTGGTTAGTGGTGTTCGTTGATGTTCCAAAACAAGTAGCGTAGCGAAATACAGTTTCTGTCGTGTTTTATTTGCCATTTTTTTAAATCGCATGATGTCTGTTGGAGGACTCAGTGCTCGTTGATATTACTGCGCTACCGGAAACGGAAAGGGGTCTGTTTACATTTGGTTGTAGTCTTTTCGCTCGGTTCTCCGTCTCTCAGAAGGCTAGCGTGAGCTGAGCAACTGCGGCAAAGTGGTTGTCGCCATCAAGTGGTCGGGGGTGTGCTAACGCTTCAGACTCAAATATCGAGCGGAAGTTTATACGCGGTTGTGAGGTATCTGAAAAAATAGTTCCAATATAGCAAATAACACGGATTGAAAGCCTACATTGCGCCGATATATTTGTTTTTAATCATCAACGAACACCACTAACCACTCGGTGAGTTGCACAGTTTTGAAAACGAACGTTAAGGGTTGTTTTAAGGACATGTTTGAGCATGCCCATAGACATCCACTCTGAAGCGCTCAGAGGCGATTCTAAAATATTAAAAAAGTCGAGACAGGACCCATCGTCAAAATTTCTAAGTCCACCACTCTAGTTCATCCAAAACAAACTAAAAGATAGACTCAAAGTGTTAAATACCGGAATTATCCTTTAAACAACCAAAGCGGTCCAAAAACAATGAAAACAATTCATACTAAGTCACACAGGGCGCAGCCATCTTGGATACCGTATCAGAATTCTTGCTCGGTGTTCTCTCGGTTGTCCGAAATCCGAGCGGGAAAATCCGAGGAAAGGGGGCGTGTTGGTGCGTGTTGCTAGGCAACGCCTGTCTTCCTAGTCGGAACTCCGACGCGGATAAATAATAGAACGCACCAGCAGCCCAGGCTATACCAGTGTCACAGAGTCAGCCACACGTCACGGCCCCAATCATCAGTCAACACCAGGACCGGCCCACTCGTTCACAATCACCAGAGTACTGACTCGCTGCACCTGCACTCCCTCATCAACACAGTTTATATGCCCCTTTCACTCCTTGTCTGGTCTCGTTGCAGTATACACTGCTTTATGTCAGACTCCTTTCCAATCTACTCACCTGAGATCATCTCGTCCTGTATCCAGCCTTGTGTGCATCTTCCGTCCGTCATCCTGATCCAGATCGCCAGTCTTCAGTACTTCAGTCATTGCCAGATAAGTCAGTACCATCATTCTACAAGTCTCCATCCTCTCACCATTATCTGGCTCCCGTTGTTCCACCACCGCTCTACTTTTAATAAACACTGTGTGCACCTAAACCTGTCCGTCTCCTCCTGTTTGTGACAACCAGCAACTAGTTGTTTAGTGAATTAGCAATAAACCAGTGTTTCCATATTTCATGACAGACTTGTCTGTTTTACATTCCTGTCTGCTGATTTGGGATTTCTGGATTGAATTCTATTGATTTCTTAGAGTTTATAGCAAAACACAGTGCAGGGGGGTTATAAATTCCTGCGGCATTAAAAGTTAAAGAGCAAAGTCTGTCGGTGATCCTCTCAGGTTTCGCTAAAGCTCTTCACACATCAGCAGAATCACAGATGAAACGTTTCAGCGGAAATTATTATACGGCAGCAATAATTAGGCCTCTGTTTTTGCTTATGAAAACTAAGCAGATACAGTGATATGTCTAAGTACCAAGTCATGTAGAGCTTCTTTCATTTGCAATCTTCACCTGTGCTTTACATGAAAACTGTGTTCATTTAAATCTGAGACATGAATGTCTCACTATAGGGTATTTTTGTTCAGGTGGTTTGTTTTTTCAATCTCAGAAGTTTCTCCTAAAATCCTTATGTTTGATCTTGGAAAAATTTGATGAGAAATGGCAAATGTTTTTTTTTTTTGGCAAATCTGAGCACAGTTTCAGACATGTGAGATCACTAGGGTCTTCTTCCCACGAGAAGAATTCAGTAAAAGTCTCCATTTGAGAATCAATGGAAATATTATGTCCATCTTAGTGTGAAACCACAGCTTAATGTGTCCTGAATTACAATCAATTTAGACGACATTTTCAATATTTACACACTTTAAAATGTGTAAATAATATGAATAGTTTTGTCGGACTTGCTGTTCAGTATAATTAATGCTGGAATTACCCTTGGCATGCATCGTAAAGTACAATATTACAAGGGCAAATTATAATTTAGATGCATAAATTGCATATAACTATTTACATGCATTACATTAAATGCATGCAAATTTGTGGCTGGCAGGCTGATGGTCTTTAACTCATTTGGTAGTGATCACATTATTATTTACATAGCGCTGCTGATTGGTTGCTGTTGCATTGGCGTCCAATGAGCTGCGGCTCAACATCCAAACAAATACTGGTAGTGTTGCTGTTAGCAGTGCAGCACCTTTCAGAAATCCTCCACCCATGTGAATGTATTGGCAGTAGCAAGTCTCAGTACTTGCTCTGCAGCAGTAGCATCGTAACAGATCTATTCTGCCAACACAAAATACATTAACATTGCAGTGTCCATTACCATGCCAATCTTCTGAGAGTTGTCATGACAGAAATAATATTATGCAATTTGTTGATGTTGAACACGCTAGGGTAAGTTTGATGTGTTAGGGTGTTTTACACATGCATTGTCTGTTCTGATATTAGTCACTTCTGTTGTGTCATGTAAACTCTCATGAATAGAAAGGAGTTGAACACATTGTAATGTAGTGTAATGTAGCATATGTCTCCTGATGTGACTCTTGGATCACTGTTTAATCAATCCGAGACGCACTGAAGTAGGTTGAGTCCTCCAAGTGTTCTTCTCAAGGACTAGTGACCGTAACCCAGATCTGAATGGACTGATGGGTCACACTCCATTTAAAGCCTTTACTTCCTCAAATGTATATGTTTTTTTTTTTCTTTAGATGGGCTGGTAAAAATGTATTACAAGCCTGAATACTTAAGATATAAAAAGGAGGTGCACTCATATTACCATGAATGGAAGACAGTGCAACTCCAATTGGCATGTCATCGCATTACTGTTGTCGTCAGATTTCATTGGTGATTTCAAATATGAAATTTAACCAAAAGCTTGGTGAGAATTTGATGTTTCCCCATTCAAAAAGATAAGATCTGTACTTGCATGACTGAAATAGCTGCTCGAGAGGCGTTTCAAAGATGGCCGCTGAGTGAAATGACTTTCCTTCAAGGGACTTTTCCTGATTGATATTTTGAATGAACTCTTTAGCTTTACTGAGGCACAGATGAGGGTCGAGGTATCTGTCAGATAAATACTGCAAGGATGAAGTGTTTCGTTTAGTGAGTAGTTTCTTAGTCTTTTTGATTTCACAGCATGTATTATCGTTGATGTTTTTTTTTACAGACAAGTAGATTTAGTCATATTTATTCTGATACATTCTGGGCTACAGCAGTTACTTAACATTTGTTCAGTCTGGTAACATGACATACAGTATAATGCAACTAGAGTGTGGTCTGTAGGACCAAGTACCATGAAATTTCCGGACCTCTTTCTGTCAAATGTTGTTCTTGAGGGCATATCTTCACAGAGGACATGTCTGATGATGAAGACATTTTTAGACAATGTAGAACTTTGTATACCCAGGCTAATACTCTTGCACGAAGTTTGGACACTATACAGTCAATGTTAAGATTACTCTGTTTAAGACCTATTGTACATCTCTGTACACGGCCCATCTTTGGACTAACTATAAAAAAGCCAGTCTGCAAAGGCTGCCAATCTGCTTGTTGTGTGCTTTTAAAGCGACCAAGATGGACTAGTGCTAGTGAAATGTTTGTCACAACTCGAATTAACACTCTACAAGCAACGTATAGCTTTATCTGTAGGTTAAAGAAATCTGAGAATTAAATAATTATGTCACTAACAAATATTAGATTTAGTGCAGTCCGCTACCAGTCCAAGCTGTTGGACAGGTATTTAATTGTTGTTGCTTTTTATTTGGTGTGTGTGTGTGTGTCTTGTATCTATATTGGACCACGAGATACTCTGAAGCATTGATAATCAGAAATATTTAGAAGATTCTTTAAAGCAAAAAACTCCAATTTTGTTTCTTTAATGTGACTTTTCCCCCCCGAGTGCTACATGATATTTGTTGTGATAAAACAACATTGGTGTGGGATTGGATTGTACTAAGTGCTTTCACACTAGAATAGAGCCAAAAATAAATGCAAGTTTGCCAAAACAACGCCTAAATAGATGTTGGTTTCAGTTTGAGTGCCCAGATGGCGTAGGTGACATCAGCAGAAAAATTAATTTCAGAGGTGGCAACTTAGCAAATTTAGTTGAAAGATTATGAAGACAGACTTTCTTTTGAATAATGAGCAATAATCAGTTTTTCACATGAGCAGGAACTTGTGTTAAAGGGATAGATCACCCAAAAATGACACTTCTCATTTACTCACCCTCATGTTGTTTTAAACTTAAAGGTGCTCTATGTAACTTTTCTACTAAAATGAATCCTTTTTTTATTGCCTGTGTGTGAAGGGGTTGTAATCACACATTAAAATGATCCACTTGTCGAGTTTTGCTATTACCTCTGAAGGCCAGTATTCCTATTTCGATGTGAAGTCTCCGGGTCGGGTTTACCGCGAAATCCAACGGATGTGACGTGCATGCGCGCTCCCGAGCCTCTCTCCTTATATACAGTAGACGGTCAGGGAGTTACGTCCGGTTAAAGGCGCACGGTTTTCGGCTTATATCTCAGTCAATCTTTGATCAATATTCCCAAGACTCTAATCGTTCGTAGTGTTGGACGGGGCCTTTCGAACGAGCCCACCCCCGAGGTCCAACTCGCCCGGCTCCCCGAGTTATAGCCGTTCGAAATCGGGGGTCCCAGCGAACGGCGATCCGGTAGGGCGTTCGGGCAAGGGTTCCCTGAGAGCAAGCTCTCTGGGTCTTTGCGTTCCAGAGATACGAGCGATTTTCTTCAAAGATCGTGACGTCACCGGCGCCCGATGGTTTTCTGCTAATATCTCCGCGAAAACACCACCAAAAACTATGGAACTTATATGGTTCTTTTCAGCTCGACTAGATGGTCCCAACGAGCTCGGTGCTCGCCGAATCCGTCAAGTATTCCCCGAGATATTTGCGTAATAGACGGTATTGTCTATGAGTTCGAGCACGAGCGCTCTTGTAAAATTTGGTTGCAATCTGAAACATCACCACTAGAGGCCGCTAAAAGTCACATAGAGCACCTTTAAGCTACTCTTTAAAAAGTTTGGGGTCAGTAAGATTTTAATATTTTGCATTAAATTGGTCGGAAATGACAGTAAAGCCATTTATAGTGTTACAAAAGATCCTAATTCAAATAAATGCGTTTCTTTTGAACTTTCTATTCAACAAAGAATCGTGAAAAAAGGATGTATCACCATTTCCACAAAATTATGAAGCAGAAGCACAACTGTCTTCAACATTGATAATAATCAGAAATGTTTCGCAGCAAATCATCATATTTCTCAAAACCAAAAAATCTGAAGTCCCCTTTTTCACATAAGTGGATGACGACTGTTTAAAAGTAAAATTATTCCTTCAGCTGTCCACATAGATTCAAATATGGTGCACAAAGTTTAAATTTTAATTATATGAATATATAACTTTGGGAATAACGACAGTTTTCTTTTTGTGTGCACTGTTTCTTTTCAAAAGTACAGTTGTTCACTTTGAAGAAACACGAACATGCATTTCGTTGTAAATAAATTCGACTGCTGCTAGTAATTGGTGCATTGCATGCATTGTCATTAAAGACATCAATGTTTTCTGCAGAGCGGCTTTATTGCCAAATTGAACTAATTTAAAAGTTGGTGATCTTTACGACTGAACTGAATCAACACTCACTTAAACTGAACAATGACACTTTTTTTCCTTTTGCTTTACAGCCGAATTGAACCCTGTTTGCTTAATTGAATCATTAATCATCAATGTAAAGCTGCTTTGAAACAATTTGTATTATGAAGCGCTAGAAAAATAAAGGTGACTTGACTTAATTAGAGACCTAGTTTGTTACCGTATCTAATAATTCATTTGCGAAGATTCTGCTTCTCAAATTTAGTGGCGCTCGCCACACAAGTGTTAATTTACTTTCAGTGGAATATGTTGGGACAGCATCCGCAGAGCCGTGTGGGACCGCATAAGAGATGAGCTCAATCTAACAGCCCACATGCTGCCGAATGGAAGGATCTGTGCTGGGCTTTTAAATAAAGAAGATGCCTTTAATTGGCTCGCATTGATCTCCAGCTCTTTGTGGTCAGGGGAGATGAGATGGATGGTATCTGTGGCTGTGGGAGTGAGGAATCACTGCGCTGGCATTAAGAGATGGCTGAAGTTTGTTTAAAGTTGTGGGAGGACTTCTGAAGAGTAATTGTGAGGATGCCGTAACTCTTTAATTAGGTTGCTGGCCACACGGCACGCATTCTTATCACTTTAAGTGAAAATTAGTTGAGCGCTTTAATTAAGAGATATGTTAGAAATGTGGCACGCAACGGCCCCACAAGATGACAATGACTGTAATGCAAAAAATATTTTCTAATTCAATGTCTCATTTATTTGCGTAGAAAGTTGCATTATCTTGAATTAAGTTTGCATAATTGTTTACAGCATGCACTTTGCTAATTATTCTTCAGTTTATGCTTAAAACACCAACTTGTCTAACTCCTGTCATAAATAAAGCATGTAATGCATGAGTTGCTCTGTGTGCATCTCTAAAGTGTGAAACTCTAAAAGCCTGTGTCACTCCAGATAAGCAGTGGCTCGTGCTCGTCTATGAGTTTTATGATCCCTTTCAACGATGCTGGGGGAAATTAATTGAAGAGGGATTCTTCAGAGGACTCTAGAGACACGAGAGCTTGTTCTGCAAGGAAATTCTTGCAAGGAAGAAAAGCCGGTATAGTCTCTAAAAAATCCCATAGATTGTCGTTGAGGTGGTCAAAAATCTATCTATCTATCTATCTATCTATCTATCTATCTATCTATCTATCTATCTATCTATCTATCTATCTATCTATCTATCTATCTATCTATCTATCTATCTTATCTGTCTATCTGTCTGTCTGTCTGTCTGTCTGTCTGTCTGTCTGTCTGTCTGTCTATCTATCTATCTATCTATCTATCTATCTATCTATCTATCTATCTATCTATCTATCTATCTATCTATCTATCTATCTATCTATCTATCTATCTATCTATCTATCTATCTATCTATCTATCTATCTATCTATCTATCTATCTGTCTGTCTGTCTGTCTGTCTGTCTGTCTGTCTGTCTGTCTGTCTGTCTGTCTGTCTGTCTGTCTGTCTGTCTGTCTCCAGAAACATGTTAAAACATGCTAGCAATGTGTTAAATTTTGCAAGCAATGTGATAATTGTGCTAGAAACACATTAGCAACGTGTTAAATCAAGCTAACGACATGCTAACACATATCATCACATATCATCACATATATTAAGACATATCATCATTCTAGAAACATGCTACCAACATGCTAAGTAATACTAACATGTTAAAACATGCTAGAAATGTGTTAAATCATGCTTGCAACATACCAAATAATGCAAGCAACATGTTAAAACATGCTACCACTGTGCTAACTCATGCTAGAAACATGCTAGTAATCTATTAAAACATCTTAGCAACATGTTAAAGGGGTCATATGATGGTTCTAAAAAGAACATTATTTTGTGTATTTGGTTTAATGCAATGTGTTTATGCGGTTTTAGGTAAAAAAAAAAAGTCATTGTTTTACACATAGTGTACATTATTGTTGTTCCTCTATGCCCCACCTTTCTGAAACGCATAGATTTTTTCAAAGCTCATCGTTCTGAAAAGCGTGGTGTGCTCTGATTGGCCAGCGATCCAGTGCATTGTGATTGGGCCAAAAACCTTAAGCGTGTGACGGAAATGTTACGCCCCTAACCATATTTGGAACATCAGCTCTCAAAGCAATGACAGGTGATAATGTCGGTACTACCTTAACAATTCGAGCATGAATTTGAACCGGAAAATGCAGATGACCAAGCTGATCAATCAACTTTGCCAGCGTGACTGGACCAGATCGTATCAGATTGGTAAGGTTTTATTTCATTGCTGACAATTATTACTGATTATAATGACTTGTACTGTCTTTTTACGCGCCGCGCTAAGGGGGGGAGAACACTATGTAAACATAAAACTATGTCTGCATTTGTGATCGAAGAAATGACAAGAAAGTGCTAGGCTACTCTACACTGAAAACTCAAAACTCGCGTTTGAATAGTCAGTAGCAAATTCTTAAAATATGAAAACATACTTACAGGATGTGTCTGAGTCAGAAGCGCCAGAATGTACTTGCAAAGATGTACTCCCCAAAACAGTGTTGTAAATAAAGCTTAAGCACTGTTTTCTAATTGTGTCCTCTTTTGGAAGGCCAAACAAAGTAGTTTGACTTTTGCAACG
Source organism: Rhinichthys klamathensis goyatoka (assembly GCF_029890125.1). Classification (NCBI taxonomy): domain Eukaryota; kingdom Metazoa; phylum Chordata; class Actinopteri; order Cypriniformes; family Leuciscidae; genus Rhinichthys; species Rhinichthys klamathensis. The sequence goes on from NW_026606692.1 coordinate 954,988, forward strand.
AAAAACCCAGCATCTATCTCCATGACATGGCGGCGCCGGCGACAACAATTACACAGCGAGAAGAAAAGTTACGCCTTCTTGCTTTGCATTTACATTTGGGCAGTGTTATGAAACTCTGCCCCCACACACTGACGTAGATTTGTTGGGGCGTGTTTGAATGAAGCGTTTTAGGAAGGTGTGGCTGAGTCTTAAATTTTATAAAGAATTTCTCTTTAGGTTTGAGACTTTGAGCTTTGTAACTCTGCAGATCTTATACTTGCACTAACAGCTACATGACACACTAAAAGAACAAGAAATCGCATCACATGACCCATTTAAAGAAGGCTAATGTGTTAAATCTTGCAAGCAAAGTGATAATTGTGCTAGTAACATGTTAAAACATGTTAACAATGTGTTAGCTACCTCTTTCTAGAATAAAGATGAAAAACCACACTCTCTAGTTATATCTCATATCTTTTTTATTATTACCATGTCCACACAGACGCGTTTCAGCCTAAGCCATCATCAGTGTGTGAAAACATGCAAGCAATTTGTTAAATCATGCTAGCAACATATTAAATCATGGCAATAACAAGCTAAACACGTTAGAAATGTGTTAAAGAAATCTAGCAACATACTAAATCATTCTAACAAGAGGCTAACTGTTAGCAAATATGTGTAATCTAATGATAGCAACATGCTGGCACCATGCTAAATCATGCTAGCAAAGGCTAAATCCAGTGGCGGAGCCAGGGGGTGGCCAGGGGTGGCCATGGCCACCCTTGGCTTAAGCTTGGCCACCCCTTTGGCCACCCCTCTCACAACTGCCGTTTCTGTCTCTCTCTCTCTTTTTTTTTTTTTTTTTTTTACAAGAATTGCGTTTTTAAAACGCAGAACCGTATCTTACGACCACAAAAAACGTGAGACTTTTCAGACGCGCACTCCAACTTCACCTCATCGCCAGGCGCAAGTCAAACGAGTGTGGAAATGTACAGGTGCCGAATAAGCTTCAGCAGTGATCGGAGCATAGTAAATATAGAGTCGATGTTCCTCAACTGGTGGGTTGCAAGACCGTTTTGAATGAGTCGGATATGTCCAGTCAAAGAAACAACAACGTAATACTCTTTTTTTCTGATTCTACTTTTATTTTGAAAGATCTGTGTGAAAGCCTGTGACACTTCTGTCAGATACGGAGAAAAGCGCGTTGTCCTGAATCAGTTGGCTATCTGCGGTAAGATGAGATGTTGCAAGGTCAACAAATGTCAGTAAAACTAACTTTTTACTGTCCTGTCAGACGTTGTACTGTACTTGCACATCACGCGCAAATGTGGCGTGCTGTAGCCGTAGTTCTGTCGTCAATTAACTCGTGAAATAATCAAAAAGGCGATAAAATCTGTGTCAAAACTGCATGCATGTATGTATTTGTTATATATGCGTCACATATGTCTAGACTAAAATATTCTGCCATGTTTAAGGCACAAACTGATAGGCTATGTGGTTTTTTAATGTACGAATAAATGTGAGCACTTTGCATTTGTACTAGAAGATAGGCGGTAATTTTGCGTTAATTTGTAAAGGACAAAATAAAATGCATAATTTTTAAATCAATTAAAATAACTAATTTTACATTCTGCCATTTATGTGCATGTTGACTTCCGCCTTGTTCACATTCTTGCACATAGGGATTCAAAAGAGATGTTTCCCCCCCCTTTTTAATTGGGTATGATAGAACGGTTTAGATTCTTTATTTTGACTACTAATATAGAAAGTTGAAGAGTTAATTGATTATATAAAATTCAATGAAGGGTAAATAATCTTTGAACTACAGTAGTTATCTGCATGTCTCATCCATGAAGGTGGAACAATGTTGGGGGTTTTGAGAACCAGAACCATGCTAACTGAGCAAGTTTACTATATGACTAAAGAACTTTATCTATAGTGTGTGTCCCATTTATAAATATGCCTGGAGGTGGTAAGTAGCTAATAACAATAAAAAAAAAATCAAATTCACTCAGTATTCCATGATTCCTAATTCACTACTATCTCAATTACAATTGAATACAAATGAACTGTATTCAGTTGTGTAGGAATACATTATTATAGTCCAATACATTATTTAAACTAATTATTGTGTTAAAAAAAAATTAAGATTTATGTGCCACCCCAGACTGTTTGCTGGCCCCTGCCTGGCCACCCCTATGAAAAAATCCTGGCTCCGCCACTGGCTAAATCATGCTAAACTCTGCAGGACAGTGGCCCTCCAAGACCGGATTTGAGAAACCCTGTTCTAAAACATGCAAGTAATGTTTTAAATCATGTTAGAAACATGCTAAGAACATGCTAGCAAGTGCTAAATCATGCTAGCAACATGCACAAATACTTCCTTAAGTCCTTATAAATAGCCTTTTTTTTTTCTTCATTGCAAAATTATAAATTTCTACTATTGATTTATTGATATGTTGATTTGTGGGTAGGCCTATAATGTGAGTTGCTGTATGAATCTTGAAGTTCACTGTAGGTTGTTTGTTTCAGTATATGGCCTCTAGGTCTCATCTGTGAAGCCCTCCTGGTTTCTTTGACTTGCTAGATGGTTTACCAAAGAACCGGAGAACTTTACAAATATTTGCCTTGTGCATTAGAATCTGAAATGCTATTTGGAAACTTCTGTTGGCTGCTCATCAAACTGACCCTCTGAGAATTAACAACCCATGACTTTTGATGTCTAAAACACAATGCCAAGAAGATTAAAATTCTGACCTTGTGTGTAATGTCTCTGGCAGCATCAGCGTCTTAGTCTCGTCCAGCTCTGTTTGTCCTCATTTGGATTAGGTGGTTATAAAAGATGGTCCCACATTTACCCTTAATATAATTGAAGTCCTTGAGGTTATTAATAAGAAACAATCAATAAACACAGACTCTGAGTGCCAACACAATCTCATTCTTGGTATATATAATATTTATCTTGTGTAGAAAAATATTGACAAAGGAGAGCTGTCTTTAAGCGCCTGATGCTGGTCAGGGAGAGTCTACAGAAAGATCTCATCCATTTAGCTGATATAATGCTCCCTTTGGTGAAAATCAAGTTTGTAATGTTGTTTGTATGTCTATGTGGTGTTTTTAATATGCTTTAAGATAAACCATGTGCAAATTCATAAGTAGACGGCATTTCATGTTTTTTTTTTTTTGCACGTCTTTGACTCTTATTTTGCCAGCAATTTTGCAGAAAAACTCATAAAGCCGTTTTCTTGTGTTTTGTTGCCTGCTTATTGATTTGGATCTATCAGTTTTTATAATGAGCTGTTTTTTTAATGTTCCTCAGTTTTTAGTTGTACATGTAAACAGGATCAGCATGCGTTTATGCTGAACTCACCTCACCTCACGCAAGCAAAATCTTTCATTTAACCTTTTGCAGCACAACAATTGTAACAATTGTCATTTTGAAAATAATATATCATGTGACGACGTTGCTTATAGAACTTTATTGAAACACTGGACCTGCATTGATCATGCAAATAATTTTTTTTGGCCCTGCACTGAAATTCTCCTCTGAGAAAGATATAAATCATCCAGGCCGTAGGCAGAGTAAGATGAATATGATAATATAAAAACTCAAAGTACGAGCAGCTTCTAACATTTGTTGAGCCAGACAGTTTTTGCGTTAATGACCGGACTGAGATCTATTTTAGTCTCAGTGTCAGACGGCTCACCCACAGGCCGACCGCTCACTGACCATCTGATGCATAACGCTCACCAGAATAGCAGGAGATTTCTCAAAATGAAGAACTTTTATCTGATTGGCTTTTTGCAGTTTCTGGAAACAATTCTTTTTGTCGACACGTTTTCTGTGCTGCAGATCCACTTTGATGCACTTCCAAAGGATGAGGACTCATGCTGGAATTGATACGGTAAAACCAACGCTATCATTACTGTTGGAGCTGAAATCCAGATATGGTAATGGCCGTTTGGTTTCCGACTTGCACAGTAAGCGGTCGACCAATCATAACAGACTGGGCCGTCGAACCAATCAGAGCAGAGCAGGCTTGTGGAAAGGAGGGGTTTAGAGAGATCGAATCCTTTATCGAACCGTTTCAAAATATATACTTGTTTTGTTTCAGCTAGCTTAACTAAAACTTCAATAAAACATAATAAAAACTATATAGGCATATTTATATATATATATAAATATATATATATATATACATTAATATAAAATGACAAAAAATACTAACACTTTAACTAAATTAAAATGGAAATGTAAAAATAAAAAGGACAAATGCAATTGAAATAGTAATACTCAAATAACACTGTGGTTTGCATTGAGATTATTTATCTTTGTGGCATTTGTTATGAATACCTAAGAACATTTGCAAAAAGCATTTTGAATCCAGTAATAAAAGTGCACATTAATAATAAAAGTAAAGTTTGGCTAGACAAACTTTTTTGATAGTCTCCCTGATAAACAGTTTTAAATCTTGAAGTTTGAAGGTTATACAGGCTAGAGAGATGGATGGATGGATGGATGGATGGATGGGTGGATGGATGGTTGGGTGGATAGGTGGGTGGATGGGTGGATGGGTGGGTGGATGGGTGGGTGGATGGGTGGATGGATGGATGGGTGGATGGGTGGATGGATGGTTGGGTGGATAGGTGGGTGGATGGGTGGATGGGTGGGTGGATGGGTGGGTGGATGGGTGGATGGATGGGTGGATGGATGGGTGGATGGGTGGAAAGGTCGATCGGTGGATGGGTGGGTGGATGGATGGATGGATGGATGGATGGGTGGATGGATGGATGGATGGATGGATGGGTGGATGGATGGATGGGAGGATGGATGGGTGGATGGATGGATGGGTGGATGGATGGGTGGATGGATGGATGGATGGATGGGTGGGTGGATGGATGGATGGGTGGATGGGTGGATGGGTGGGTGGATGGGTGGATGGGTGGGTGGATGGGTGGATGGGTGGGTGGATGGATGGATGGGTGGATGGGTGGATGGATGGGTGGATGGATGGATGGATGGATGGGTGGGTGGATGGATGGATGGGTGGATGGATGGATGGGTGGATGGATGGATGGATGGGTGGATGGATGGGTGGATGGATGGGTGGATGGATGGATGGATGGATGGATGGATGGATGGATGGATGGATGGATTTGTAAATATGGTACGTTATAAGATGTTTTATTTAATTTTATGTGTGCCGTCAGATGATTATTTTGTGTTAGCCGTGCAAATGCTAAAATTTCAAAACATTTCAAGAAGAAATTATTGATTTGATTTCTATCCAGCACTGGCAGTTGTTAAAGTGCTGAAAGCTTGTGAAGTGAGGAAGTGTGTGTCTGTCGCTCGCTGCCATGACGGGTAGCCGACTCTGTTTGGCTGATTTGTGAGATGAGGATGTGATTTTATGTAAACATAAAGCTGCTGGAGAAGTGCTCACTGTTGTGTAGAGCTCAACGTGATCTCATAAACAGGACAAATGTCTTCTGAGTCACACATTATGCAGCTAAATGACAAAAGCAGCCATTGAGAAATGACATTTCCATTCAGTCTGTTATTTATTGCTGTCCTTCCGTCATTTACACAAGGCCTGATCTTCATTTTCAGTTATTTGCAGATATCAACCTTTATTCAGATCTACAAAAAGTCATGACCAAAACGACACAAGTCTTCGACATGCACCAACCATCTAAACACAGCTATTTTGATTGTTGCAAAATGCAACTTTTATTTTGTGTTAAGTTAAATGTTTTTTGTGTGTTAAACGATAGATTTGCAGCATCACCATTTCATATTTAGAAGCTTAGAGAGTCTCACATCGCTAATGCACAACACAGCGCTAATGTCACCTAACTTTCCTCTTCCTTCTGCTGAGAAATGCCAAATTTACACATGAGAGATTTAGTTCTGAATATGAAACCGTTTGAGTCCAGGGTACAGAAAGCTTTTTAATAGGCTGATATTGGAGGCAGATTAGTATCACATTTATAACACTGAAAACAAGTTGAGGTAGGATTTACTTTGAAACAATTTTCACTCAGAATTGCTGGTCAATTTCACAAATAATTACACAGAAATGCATCTTGTACAACATAATCCAAGCATCTTTGTTTTATTTACAAGAAAAGTATTTTTTAATTGTAGCTTTTCCATAATTTTTAAGCAAATTATTAATGTTATGAGTTCATTTTGATGGTCATGCGGTGTAACAGCTAAATGTTTAAAAATAGAAATATAAAATATTTATACATATGCATAATTACTTATCAGTAATTATTTTATTTTCATGTATGTTTTGTCACAAAACATAATGGATTTTGTCTGTTTTTGAAAATAGACCCCAAATAGATAAGAATACCATATGTTTAAATTATATTTCTATCAATGTTTTGATACATTTCTTCATGTATATGACAGTTTATGATGGTGACAGTCACACAGCTGGGCAATTTTCACATAAAAAAAAATATATATATATATATATATACATTTGTATTTGTTATTAATCTGTGTTCTTTGTTGTCCAGCCAACATATACGAGAAAAAAGGCTTGGCCTTCTCCATTATTATAGATGATCATGTTCATCGTCACACTGAACTCTACGTTGCAGATTCACCATCTCCGGCTGAACACAAATATCTGTTTTTATGGTGTCCTGCTGCTACTGCGGGGACTAGAATCACGAAGAAGGAGGTGACTGAGGTTTCAACAGATAGATCAATGAGCTGATGTGGGATCAGCGGACTGTGTCTCTGAACAGTCCTTTAAACCGGCTGTCGGGGGCTTCAGTGCAATAGCAGGATCAATAGCAGTTGATTTCAGTCCACAGACTCACACGTGTGTGTGTGATGAGAGATCATGCGTCACTGGTGCTCTGCTGGGAGGGAGGGAAGCTCTGACACCGCGGTAAAAAGTCATGATGGACAGAACCAGTCTACTCTTCATATTAGTTTGTTGTGAGTTTATTCTAGCTGTTGGGTAAACAAGTTGTTTCCTGTGTTTTAAAGTCACCATGAAATCAAAATGTAAAATTTGTATTATAAAGGATTGTATTATAAAATTCATGTGCCCTAATAATCTTTAATCAAAATAACATTTTAGTGATGTCTCTTCTCTTCTCTGATGATGTGTTTAATGGTGCGAGGAAGGGGCAACCTGTCAATCACATGAGATCCACCAATAGCAAGCCACAACCATCCAATCAACATCAAGTCCCGCCCACATTTGTTTTGTATCCCTATACGTCACAAAAGGGAGAACAACTTCCATTTTATGCTGATGTTAAGTGTTATAAATGTATACCATTATATTTCAATATCTGTTGATCAAAACAATTGTTAGATTTTTTTTTTACATTTGATATTTTAATTTAAACTAACTATATAAAATAAATTATACAAATAAACAATATACAGTATATATATATATATATATATACAGTTAGCTATTTAACTATTGAACATTATACATATATTTTAAACAAGTTTATATATATATATATATATTTTAACTGTATCAAACGTAATTTAATGAAAAATGTCTAATCATTTGGGAAAGAATTGTATTCTACATATTACGAAAAAATACAGTATTAGTAATATTATAGTATAATTCAATGGCACTGTTCTCAAATCTGTGAATGAAGTGGTAATTCTGTTAAACCCTAGCCTGGTTAAAACCAGACCATTCTCAGTTGTAACTAAGTTATGGTCTGGCAAAGCGCCATAGACAAATCATTTCCAGAGGGGCGTCACCAACTGACGTCGCGGATAGACCTAAACCCAATCAGAGCGATGAAGGAGATGACGTATGCAGAGCGGCGGAGAAACATCTCCGAGTGTTGTTCTTTGCTCGGTTTTTAACAAAAAGGAAACGTTCAAATCGCTTAAAACAGACGCGATAGCTGATTGGAACGAGTGATGTTCGACGGCGGCATCCATCTTTGTAATGTAGGCTACAAAATCTGCTTCAAAATCCCAGCGCTGTCGTCATCGTATAAAGCCGCCCCAACGTTTCTGATTGGTGCCTCGATTTCGACGGATTGGAAATGGGCTTGAATGAGCTCTCTGCCAGACTAACTTTCAGAGCAAATCTAAATTTGCCAGAAGTTGTCTGGGTTTTCCCAGGCTAGTTAAACCCGATTCCAACACCGAAATGTGATCTGATGAGCCGTAAATAACCTGTTTTATTTATTGCTGTTTAAACAGGCAAGATCATCTGTGTTTCCCAGACATCTGTGAAACAATCCGAATTCTACAAATGTGTGTAAGTACGGCCTGAAACTTTTTCCACATTGTTCACGCTCTCTTCCTCAAGCACACACTTCTTCACAAAAGTGTCTAAAAAGAGGTTTTTGAAAGCACCTTCTTTTCCCTTGTGTACCACACAACACCTGCCACAAACCTCCAGTCTTTGCTTTAACTCCAGTCAACGTGTACCTACTTGATGAAAGTGTTCTTAAAACTCGATAAAGTCGTGCTAAAAATAGATTGGGGAAACGACCTTATTATCATCCGCTCTTCCCAGCTTCTTCACAGTGATTGTTCCTGGTGTTCAAGGTAGAAACTTTTTCCTTCATTTGTTGCTTCAGAGGAGCATCGCTATATTCACACCATTAGACTTCACAGAGGAGACGATCGAGCAACCTGCGGTTTATTCACTGTAAGACGTTCTAATTGAAGTCAAAACTGACGGTTCATAGAGAGAACAGTGCATGAACCGCTCGTGTTTAATGAGAGATGGGAATATTACAGACCAGTGTTTCTCAACTGACGGGTGCTGACACTAAAGTGGGTTGCAGATCTAAAGTTACTAATGCAAAGAAAACACCTCCCATATTTTTAGTTGTTGATGTCCAATCTAGTCTGTCATTTAGAAGATAATTCTATTAGACAGATGCTAATGAGGACAGATTGTGTGACATGCTGTTATTCTCAAAAACATGAGAAAAACTGCACAAGGTCAAAGAAAATGACAGACCACACTGTCGTCAACAAAACTAAATACGGGAAGCGTTTTCCCTCCTTTTCTGTAACATAATTTCATACTTGTTTTTGCTATCCTAATTAAACTGTTTTAGTTAGTTGTTAAATTTCAGTTTCAGTGCCTGCAACTCAAAATATACTTGGATTTTGGATGTGTCACAGAACACAGACTCAGGACAACGGTGAGGACAATGATGAAACACGGACAGGGTGAATGAGATAATGGCAAATGTAGATAACAACAACCAGAGTGGATAAAGAATATAACAGTCCAAACAGGTAAGTTGCACCACACAGACCTCGATGATCGCTAAAGAGGAAGATAATAATGTCTCTTGGTTTTGTAGGAGCAGAACAGACGATAATGGAGGAGACGGGAATCCAGGGAAACAGGAACACAGATGAATGGAAGACGATACTGTTTAGTAGATGCAGGTTTTTCTCCATTCTGTCACCGGATGGAGGTTTGGTTCCTTGCCACGGTCGGCTATTTGGCTTGCTTAGTTGGGGACATTTAATTTAATATTCAACAATATTCTGCCTGCATTGACACCATTATATGAGAACTGAATTGAGCTGGACGATGACATCACGGGTTTCTCTAGAACGGTTACATATAAAAATGAACTAAATTAATAACTTTTTTACAACAAAAATGAACCATCACTGAACTTACTTAAGCTGGACTGTGACGATATTTTCTTCTAGAAACAAACTTTGTTGCATTATTTTCCTGTTATCTTTGTAAAGCTGCTTTGAAACAATCTGTATTGTAAGAATCACTATATAAATAAAGGTGACTTGACTTGACTTGACTTGACTTGACTTGACTTGACTTGACTTGACTTGACTTGACTTGATTTGATTTGACTTGATTTGATTTACTTGGACTTGGACATGGACTTGACTGGGCTTGGGCTTCGGCTTGGGCTTCGGCTTGGGCTTGGGCTTGGACTTGGACTTGGACTTGGACTTGGGCTTGGGCTTGGGCTTGGGCTTGGGCTTGGACTTGGACTTGGGCTTGGGCTTGGCTTGATTGGGCTTGGGCTTGGGCTTGGGCTTGGACTTGACTTGATTGGGCTTGGGCTTGGGCTTGGGCTTGGGCTTGGGCTTGGGCTTGGGCTTGGGCTTGGGCTTGGGCTTGACTTGGACTTGGACTTGGACTTGGACTTGGACTTGGCTTGATTGGGCTTGGGCTTGGGCTTGGGCTTGGGCTTGAGAAACAAAGGCAGTCCAAAACATAGACAGTGAAACAATTCAAGTTAGCAAGGACGAGCCCAGACAACCCCTGTGTGTGTGATGCTGGCTTTTATTAAGAGTTGATGAGTGTGATGGCAGACAGGTGTAGTGATAAAGAAGAGTGTGCAGGGGATGACCAGGGAGGATTATGGGAAATGTAGTGTGCAGAGGGAACAGGCATGGTGACTGGTGTATGGTGATCATGACAGGATATTTCTAAATGTTTTTTTGAGACTTGTGACATTTAACGTGTCAAATTAAATCCTGATGTTGTTAATTAGAATTTTCAGTTATAAAAATCATTGAAACAAAATCATTTTATTTAAGAAGCAGCATAAGGTCATTTTCAGAGATTTTATCCTTATTGATATATACTTGGAAAGACATGTTTGCAGTGTAAAACACTTCAGTTTAGGGTCCAATTCTCACTACTAACTATGACGTTTGCCTTTTTACTGCTTATTAATAGTTAGTAAGGTAGTTGATATTGGGTAGTATTAAGGATATAGCCAAGAATATGGTCATGCAGTATAAGGCATTAATTTGTGCTTCTAATAAACAGCCAATATCCTAGTAATATGAAACATAATAGCAACTTGTTAATATTGAGAATTGGACCCTAAACTAATGTTACCCAAACTTCATATCTTAAACTCTCCATCACATGGACTATTTATTTACCAAAACAAAACAGTAAAAGTGTGATTTGTGTGTAACCTAATTAATATTCATAAGCTGAGCTGAGCCATGCTGTACTGTCACAACAAGCGCATCTGTAAATCCCATGGTTAAAACGAGTTCTGAAAATTAATTGACAAATTAATAAACAAAAGAAAGCCCCCCCCCCTAACAAGTATTGTAAAATTGCATATCATGAAACCAAAAGCAATTAACAGCAGTCACTGTTGTAACCTGGAAGGATCCCGGACACGTCTGCATGAAAGCCGGTGAGCGCTGTGATCAGGTATTATGATTGGGAAGAGCAGCACTCAGGAAATGAGTTTTATCTCATAAGGTGCTGCCCAATAAATCCTAGTGAGTTTTATTAACAGTGGCAGCTGGGGTTACAGCAACAAGACAATCATTTCTCCATAATAGTAACTTCATTTTTATATGAACCATCTGTGCATTAAGAGAAAGCTTGACCCAGTGGTCACAGGTTTGAAGTTGTATGATTTGGGCTGCTTGTAGAGAACATGTCTGTTGCAGGTCTGAGGCTCTAACTCAAACTAGCTTGATTCGAGATAGTCTACCAAATCAAGACCAAGACATTCAGCTGATACTGAACGATTAAACCAGCTAGAACCAGCTAATGATCAGTTTAACCACATCAAATTCAATATAAAATGGCAATCGAAGGACATTTGTTTCTGAGTGAATTAGAAGAAAAAAGTAGAGCATTACTTGATTTATCTATCAATTCATAAACTTTTATTTTGTTAAAGAGGATCTTTTTTTTCCATGTTCATCTTTCGTCAGTGTGTAATGTTGCTGTTTGAGCATAACAATCCCCTCTCTATATCAGTGTCAGTGTTTCTGAACTCCCTAAAACGGCTCCAGTGTAGACTTGAGTTTCTTCCGGGAATTAACACATCACAATATTCCTCATTTAAATAATTCATATGCAGAATAGAGTGGCGGGGCCTGGTTGAGTTAGTTAGTAGTGTGTTGAAACTCCGTTATGAGCGCTAAGCGCTCAGATAAGGGGCGGGAACACGATTGAAGCGCTTGACCAATCACATCACACTGATCCAGCCGACCAATCAGAGCACATTGCACTTTTCTCATTAATATTAACCAATATCTTAGATTATGTCAACTAAACATGACAGTCATTTCAGAAGCAGAGTATACTATTACATTTAATTAAAAGATTATGTAAAAACATTTATTTTTATTTTATTTATTTATAAATTACTAATGTATCGTCAATAAAAGCAGGACAGGTCATTTTGATTTCATGTTGACTCTAAGCTGGATCAGTTTTGCTGCCCATCATGTAGCACTTACTGTAAGTTGAGGTCTTGGATGGGTAAAGCTGCTTCCAGATCAGCCTTAAAGCCCCTCCAGCATCAGCGTTTCGAGACCAGGCCGCTTAGCGCTCAATGCCTCTGAGTTTTGCTCAAAGCTATTATCATCGGCTCATTCCAACTTGGCACCAGAGGTGTTGCGAGAGGCCGGTCAAGGTCAGCTGAACATGTTGACACATAATGTATTAAATGAAGAGGCGTTTAAGATGGATTAGTTTGGAATGATAAAGGTTGGGGGATGAAAACATGATAAATAGAAGGAAAGCAGAGGGGCCAAACCTGCAGATTTCTGTGGTATTAAGCCAGCCTGGATGGGCTCCAGGGGAGAGAGGTTAAGTCCCCCAGTCTTGCTTATGTCAAAGAGCTGGAATTGAGCCAGCCGGCTCATCGACAGATGGAGAGAGAGAGAGACAGAGATAGGGTTGTGCGAGGGCATTGTTTCAGAACGAGCTGCAATAAGGATCTTTCCATAAAGGGCTGTAATAGAGCTGTTCTTCTTTGACAGAGTCAAATGTGCAGCATCACTGTAGACCATTTCCACATGCAGAGTTTCATTGAAGGATCAATTCTGTGCCAGATGTTTCTCTTAAACTGAAGCAATCTTTCACCGGCCGAGAACATGTGTACACTGTGATGTTATTTTTTATGACAATTAAGCACATTTTATCATACTTACCATATTTCTATATAATTTAAATATTAAAATATTTATACATAGTACAGTGAAAAAAAATGGTGTAGAATCAATTTTCGCACAGAAATTGGAAGTAAATTTCCCAATTAATTACAAAGAAATGAAAAGAAACACATTAAATGTTACATTTTAAAGCAGAAAGACTGAAATACTTTTTTTTTTTTTTTTGTAAAACGTACTCCAATAATCTTTATTTCTTTATCTTTAAAATGTACAACTTTGAAATATTTGTTTTACAGTGTAGTATTTGATGCACTACCTTTAATATACAGTATGATACAAAAATATGTTAATGAGAATCTAATGCAATCAAATATCGAAAATAATGGAAAATAAATGGCTCAAAGTTTTAAATATTGAAAATAACTCAATTTGAGCATTTTGGGAGAATATGCGAGAAATGTCAGGATTCTTTGAGTAGAAAGTTTAAAAGAACAGCATTTATTACAAACATATGTTAACAATGTTAATGTCTTTACGTTCAATTTTTTAAAATCAATTTAATGTGCATGTCTGCTCATTTCCATTTTCCATTAAGGTAACGGACATTTCCTTTACCTCTAAACACAACACAATACAATGCATAATTCAAAATTTGGGGAAAACACCTGTGAAAAATCGATGAAAAAAAAAATAGCGATAAAAATGATACAAATTTAGCTATGAAAGCAGTATAATAATCCTCTAGGTGTTTTTCTCCATTGGTCTCTCTGAGAAACCGTTTGTTCCTTGTGAACTGCAGTTAGTGTTACAGTACCTCAGCGATCAAATACTTAATCCATACACCGATATTCCCATTTTTTTGACATCATCCTGCCTTTCTCGAGTCGTTTGCTTTTCTCAAAGGTGTGAGTCTAAGGAGAAGGACTTCATCAGTACTGGTGTCTCATGCTGTGTCCTTCCCACTGCGCTTAAGCGCTCGCATTTGCCTACTGTTGTGTTTTCAGACAGAAGTTTGTTCCTCCATGATCTCAGCTGACAGATTACTGCAGGCACACTCACCCAAGACCCGCTCATGTTCAGCATGGGGCGAGAGACTTGCGTCTGAACGGAGAACAAACACATTTGAGTTGGTGGCAAAAATAACAGCGCCTAACTGCATTGACAGGTGAGGACGTGTTGATAAGAATCGCATTCACAGTCACGCACGGTGATACATGAAGAAAAGAAGTGTGCAATCGGTACAATGATAAAACTTTCCTATTCATTGTGAACGCTACCAACTTTCACAGGATTTGATAAGCCATTGTCAAGGTGTTGTTATTTGCTAAGGTGATATGGGCGGTTGCTAAAACACAGGAGCTTGTTATATTGTTCTTAATGGTTGCCAATGCTATAGGTTGTGGACCAGATTAAGGGCGAGATGGTAAAGGCCTGTTCACACCGGGACGAATTTCGCGCGCGATATTCGCCGGCGTTTAACGCCTTGTGACTAAACAAAGGGCGCCAATGTGAGTGTGCACACCAACACGAAAAACGGCACACGTAAAAGCGTAATTTTTTAAAAAACGCCTCGGGTTTGTTTTTTTGGTTTGACGCACCGCGTCAAAAAACATCCGACCAATGAGATTGGCGCTTTTGCTCACATGTCTGGAGCTTCTGAAGTTACAGTAAAACACAACTTGGGGGCGCTCAAACACAAAACGGTCTTGCCGAGCACACATACGTAACGGCGAAGAAGACATACGCCAAGTAGCGTCTACACTGCCGAGGAGAAATAAGACGAGGAAAATGCAAGGCAAGATGAATGTAGAGCTGCTGGTCTCGTTGGTGTCGGAACATAAAGAACTATATGACAAACGCGACAGCGACTACAAAAATCTTGATAAAAGAGAACTGTTATGGAGTGGTATTGCAGAGCAAATGGGCGCCATCTAATGTCAGGGAATGAATTAGCATGTTCACTCGGCTCATCGTCAGCGAAAATCGCTTGGGTGTGAACACAAAAAACGCGTTGAAAAACGCCGTGAAGAACATGCATTAGTTAAACATGAATTAATGCATATTAGTGCACCCGTATTGTAAAGTGTTACCGGCGAGATTTACTAAACTGGGAAAATTAGTGTGAGGGTGCAATTCCAAAAAAGCGCTAATGGGAGTGAAAAGTTCTGCACGTGAACTAGTGATGACGCGCAATTTAAAGAACTCAGACGCAGTCAGATCATTTCCACGATGACCAACACAATCCACCAAGAGCAGAACAAAATAAATAATGGCACAAACACCAGTAAATTGACTAGCGCAAACCTTAGTAAATTGCATGATTCTTTTACAGACTCTCCTCCCATACATTTTGCGTCTGAAAGGGAAACTCCTACAAATGCTTATGCAATAAGATCAGCCGCAAACATAACCCTGTCCATGCCTTTTCAGCGCTAATTTTAACTTTAGTAACTCCTGACAGTAGTTTTTTTAACGCCAAAAGAGGGTTTGCACTGGCCCAAGCTGTTAGTAAATCTGACCCTATACTGTATGTGTGCATGGTATGGCTAGGTGTGCATTAAACAATTTGGTTGCGATTTATTTTACATTACGTGTACTAATTGTACTTAACCAAGAATGTACTGTAAAATAAGGTACGGCATGTGTTAAGTTGAGGTTTAGGGTTAGGATCAGGGTTGTTATAACCAAGTTATTGTAATTGCTATAATAAGTCTCTCTCAACGAAGCTGTGAGTTTAATTACTTCAAAACCAGCGATGTTTCCTCCTCGTTGCTGACAAATATAATGCAGTGTTTTAGTAATAAAAGTCACAGGGCAGCGTTGATAAAATTTTCTGTGCTCCTGAATGTTAAATAATAAATGTATAATAAACTGACTTGGAAATTACTGTGGATTAAACGGTTTTATTGCACACCTTCCAGCCAATCAGAATACAGTTTTCAGACAGACCCTGGTATAAGTACTGTATATATTAGGCTTTTTTGAAATTGTATTACCAAGGACTAAAATGTGCACAAGTCCGTCTCTAGCTGTATTTGCTGTGTGCATTAAATCCAGGCCCATATTTCCCACTGATCCACGCTTGAGCTCAAACAGTCATGCTTGTGAAATGCTCCCGTTCATTTTCTCCTGACGTGTGATTGGCTGCAGAGGTTTGTCAGACGGGTCACTAGAGACAGACAATATTACCCGACTGAGAGACCAGACGAGCCTCTAGAACAAAAGGTGACGTCTGGGTCATCTTGATTGTAGTGGGACATCGGTTCATCAAATCACTTTGGATTTTATCAGCACTCAGCCTCTCCTGTGTGACTGAGCTGTTAAGCTTTCATTCAACTTAAAATAAATCAATAACATTGCCAAAATTGCTGCGGTTTTCTTAAATGAATAAATAATTCTGCTTATTGAAATCTTGGATAATATATGTGCATTTTTGCCTAATTCATACCTGTTACCTGTTGTAATTGCTCGCCATTTTTTGTCATGTATTCCAACAAATATTGCCCTGTGGTTACATAATGATTGGCTACGTTGATCAAGTAAGTGCATCTACCAACAAATTGGGTATAACAACCTCTCAATGCGTCAGCTGATAGTTTTTAACGCTGTATTATCAGCTGTCTCGACACCTGTAGCGGCCCTGACCCGCTGCAGATAAATCTTGAGTGCTTCTAAAAGCCTGATCCTCTCTTTGATTCATTATCTGTTCCATTATGTTCCACATTCAGCGTCGGCAAGGCTTTGCCACACCGCACGGGTGTAGACGCCTCTTCAAGATGAAGAAGACTCGCTGTACCTCAGGTTCATCCATTCAGCTTTTTTCTTTAAAAGCGCTCCTCTTGTACTCTATTAGTATTAGCATGACAGGCTCACAATGAGGGGTTTCTTTATCGCTGGTGAAATTTCTGAGCGGCAGATCTACACTGACATTTCTAAATTTCTCTGAGAGAAAGAGACAGAAATAGAGAATACATTCAGAGAATAGAGACCTCGGCATAGAAAAGACAGAGCAAGACCCCATTTCAGGTGAAGTCTCATAGGTCGTGAACAAGCCGTAATTTGTTTCAAACGAGTAGTGAGATTTTATTGTAACAGAACAATGTCCTTTACTTTTCACTGTTCTGAGAACAGACTGAACCTTGATAATGCGTGATTTGTGTTCAATGGAAAATGAACCAGCCCATTGTTGATGGAACCATTTCAATGGCTCCAGGAAAACATGGAAAATGGATTTCAGAACGAGCACATCAGTGTGATGTTTAATGGGTATCTAGAACATATTCAATATAGGAATATACCAAATATTCAATAAGGAACTAAAAATTAAGATGCCAGGAAATGATTGGATGGTGTAAAGATAAACAAAAGGCCTTCCTACTAAGAAAACGTTTTTTTTTTTTTTTTTTTACTTAATAATGTGCATTACTAATTATTCAAAATAACACCAGGGATTGTATTGTACATGGATGTATTAAGATTTTATGACTTTAAAACGAACAGCAGATGATAGATTCAGAAAAAAAAGTCTCTATGTCTCACTTGAATGTTCAAAAAACACATTATTTTTCACATATTCTCCATTGTTGCAGCTCCTCTCCTCCCAGGCCGTCGGTAACGCTCTGTTTACTTCCTGGCCGTTTCTCAATATGCGTTCCTAAGAGATCTTGTGTTCTCGTACTCATCATCGTCATCATCAACCGTCGACGTTAAATTCCAGTCCTCAATAAGGCAAGTACAGAGGACGCATGAAAGTACCCAGTGTGTTCTTGATATCGAGGATGCAACGAATGCAGACTTGAGAGAATCGAACCGTTCGAAATCCCAGAAGGCGCTGCGCCCGGTCGATCTACGGAAGAAGTTCTGACTTAAGAGATTCCCGCTGAAAGCTCAAAATACGTGATGGCTCGTGAAAGTACACATTTGTCTGTTTGCTTTGCTTATTTTTAATAAAGCTATGACCTGAAGAAAGCCTGCAGTATTTTTATTGACAAAGACTCTTTTTATTGACAAAGCATATAGGTAAACATGTAGGCTGCTCATTTTCATAAATACTCATGGTAAAATAAAAATATATGAAAATAATGTCTATAATAATATGAAATGTTTTAATAAGTTGCGGCATTTGTTTGTGATGTTTGTTTGTGGTCCTCTTGTCCTTCCAAGTTCGTTCTTTCAAGGTCGCCTGGCAAGTCCATTCCTTGCGTTCCTGTCTCTATGAAGCCCCTCCTTCTGAAAAGCACACTGTGCTCTGATTGGTCGGCTGGATCAGTGTGTTGTGATTGGTCAAGTGCTTGGAGTGTGTTTGGAAAATGTCCCCCTCCTTACCATAAACGCCAGTTTCAACACACTACTAACTAACTCAAACAGGCCCCGCCCCTTTATTCTGCATATTAATTATTTAAATGAGGAATATTGTGACGTGTTCGTTCCAGGAAGAAAACTCGTTTCAGGGAGTTCAGAAACAGTGACACTGAAATAGAGAATAAGTCCCGCTGGAGGAACTCTATAGCTTTGCAGAGCTTTTTCATACTTTTTCATACATTATTTTTCATAATAATGATGCAACATTACACACTAAAGAGTTGTAAATGTGAAAATCATAATAGGTGCTCTTTAATCATCTAATGCACACAATCAGTCTGTTGTGATGCTGTATCAGAGCCGTTGTTTTGGTCTGTTTTAGACTGGGCCTTTGTTGCATTCATTTGCATTTTTTTTCTTTGTACCAACAAAGACAACAGATCCGACACACATGCTCAGATTGCTGATGTTCCCGGGTGAGTTAGAGCTACCTCAGTTATCAGGAGAGACATGCTCAGCATTCACTAACTAAGAGCCCTCATGCACCAAGTGCAGCGTTACCATTTAAGCACATTGAATGCAATTCACAAATATTATATATATATACACACTCACCTAAAGGATTATTAGGAACACCTGTTCAATTTCTCATTAATGCAATTATCTAATCAACCAATCACATGGCAGTTGCTTCAATGCATTTAGGGGTGTGGTCCTGGTCAAGACAATCTCCTGAACTCCAAACTCAATGTCAGAATGGGAAAGAAAGGTGATTTAAGCAATTTTGAGCGTGGCATGGTTGTTGGTGCCAGACGGGCCGGTCTGAGTATTTCACAATCTGCTCAGTTACTGGGATTTTCACGCACAACCATTTCTAGGGTTTACAAAGAATGGTGTGACAAGGGAAAAACATCCAGTATGCGGCAGTCCTGTGGGCGAAAATGCCTTGTTGATGCCAGAGGTCAGAGGAGAATGGGCCGACTGATTCAAGCTGATAGAAGAGCAACTTTGACTGAAATAACCACTCGTTACAACCGAGGTATGCAGCAAAGCATTTGTGAAGCCACAACACGCACAACCTTGAGGCGGATGGGCTACAACAGCAGAAGACTCCACCGGGTACCACTCATCTCCACTACAAATAGGAAAAAGAGGCTACAATTTGCAAGAGCTCACCAAAATTGAACAGTTGAAGACTGGAAAAATGTTGCCTGGTCTGATGAGTCTCGATTTCTGTTGAGACATTCAGATGGTAGAGTCAGAATTTGGCGTAAACAGAATGAGAGCATGGATCCATCATGCCTTGTTACCACTGTGCAGGCTGGTGGTGGTGGTGTAATGGTGTGGGAGATGTTTTCTAGGCACACTTTAGGCCCCTTAGGGCCAATTGGGCATTGTTTAAATGCCACGGCCTACCTGAGCATTGTTTCTGACCATCTCCATCCCTTTATGGCCACCATGTACCCATCCTCTGATGGCTACTTCCAGCAGGATAATGCACCATGTCACAAAGCTCGAATCATTTCAAATTGGTTTCTTGAACATGACAATGAGTTCACTGTACTAAAATCGCCCCCACAGTCACCAGATCTCAACCCAATAGAGCATCTTTGGGATGTGGTGGAACGGGAGCTTCGTGCCCTGGATGTGCATCCCACAAATCTCCATCAACTGCAAGATGCTATCCTATCAATATGGGCCAACATTTCTAAAGAATGCTTTCAGCACCTTGTTGAATCAATGCCACGTAGAATTAAGGCAGTTCTGAAGGCGAAAGGGGGTCAAACACAGTATTAGTATGGTGTTCCTATCCTTTAGGTGAGTGTATATATATATATATATATGTAGCATCCTTACATAAATATAATGCATTGATGTATGCATGCATTTCATGAGTTGAAGAGGATTAGTGGGAGATTTCAGTTTCATTTATATGGGACAAGTCTGGTTGTTCATGTTTGCATGTCTGAAAGAGAATGTTTTGTTTTACATGCTGTGATACAATGTAGATATATGAGTGATTCAGTTATCGATTCCATGTTGTTTAATAATTTCAGAAACCTTGCACGTTACCATGTTCTTAGAAACTCTATAGTGCTCAATGCTACATTCTGCATCTCATGCTAAATTATTTTAAAAGTTGTTTTAAAGAAAATTCCAATTCTAGGAATCTAGAAACAAAGAACCACAAACTTCAGTTGAAAAAACGATCATACCTTTAACATAAAACTGCTATTTTCTAGCTTGACCTTGACATGTTCCTTTTGGCATATCATTTATATCCAAAAACAGATAGATTTAAAATGAATCAATTCACTTGAAGGCTGAATCAATTTAACACCAAATAATACAACTTAAGAAGTTCTTGTGCAATTGAGAGTTTGAATATGTTGCATAAGTACGGATAAATGCTTACTGAAATCCTCTGGTGGAGTCATATGTTTTCTGTGTTTGACCCTGGACTTTTGTTATACTTTGTTTCCTATTCTGTCGGCCATCTTTGTAGTCCTTTCGTAGTTTTGCAGGTGGATTAGTCATATTTTACCCAGGTTGTTAGCCCTTGTGTATAAATAGCTCTTGTGTTCCGTGTAGTCGTTGATTGGTGATAGAGTGATGTGGAGGCCTGTTCTCTTTGCTCTCCATGTTCCTGGTTGTTGTTTGTTCTTTTTCATTAAAGCTACCCACACTTCGATCCTCGCCTCCGCCTGCTTTCCCTTGCTCTCTGTATACAGATGGTGTTGAATTGCATTAGTTGCTCTGACAAGATAACTGTCCAGTGACATTTTTTAGACTTAATTGGTAGTTGCACAAAGGAAAACTGTCACATGCTATATTTAAATATGAGCACAAATAAGATTTATGAATTTTGGTCAATGAACACTTGAGTTTTGGGCAGTTTTGGGGCTTGACTCAGCCTTAAACATCACAGCCACGGACGGTTGGCTGAACAATTGCAAAAGGCATATAAAATGGGAAACACTTCGGGAGTTTCAAAGTTGTCATCTTATTGGTTGAATTCTACAGTATTTCCGGGAGACGTGTGTATCACGTTCTTTAACGGTGCGCCTCATGAAAGAAGAAAGCCGTTGTGTTTACAACTGTGACAATTAACTCCTATCAGGATCAAATAAACACTGAATTTTCAAAAGTTTGTGAAGTTAGTGGAGCTATTGTTGCAGTAAAATTGCACATCATTCTTGAATTAATCATTTATTTAGTGATTTATTGTTGGGACTTCAACTTTACATTTTCATGCCACCAAACATGATGCGAACAAAGCGAAATGTGATTGGTCCTCTTGGGTCGTCCTTGGCCAATGAAAGCTGTGATGGAGTCCAGACCTTCTGCCGTCAGTCTGAAGGCCTGACTACGTAAGACTAGACAACCCCAAACTCCATTTGTTTTCTTTGTATGGAAAAAAAGCAGCTTGGATGATCGGCAAAACATCTCCAGTGAAAAATACAACTAAATAATAAAAATAAGTTATCTCAAATCAATAAAGGAGCCCTACACTCTAAAAAACACCAAGGGCTGGGTAAATATAGGACAGAGCACATGTTGGGTTCATTTAACCCAGCAAATTGGGTTGTTTATTTAACCCAGCATAGTTGATTAATTTTGACTATAATAATAGCTTTTCTTTTTTTACTTCATACATTAATTAATGTCTACGGATTAACTTAAATCCTCTAAACTTTTTTCAAATACTCGATACAACCACTATCTTGCATGATAATTCCTTTATTTACAATCATATTTTACAGTATATTTTATATCATTTTAATACATATTGCCAACATTTAAGCTTGTTTAACAAATATTAGAAGTAAAAATTAAACATTTATAAGTAATTCAAGTGTAATCAACCAGTCTCTGTTGTCCCGTTTCCACTGCGCTGGATCTCATGCCGGCACTTGTGTCATGTTCAGCGGGGGAACTTACTTCGATAAATAACTCAATCCATGGGTTGTTACGTCTGACCCAAGATCTGGGTAACACAAGAAAACTACCCGGGTTGTTACGTCTGACCCAGGAGGGTAACACAAAACTACCCAAATACTGAAAAAAATAACCCCAAAAAATAACCCAAAAGGCTCAAGGCAGGATTTGGGTAGAAAAAAATAACCCAATATTTTTTAGAGTGGCAGGATATTTCTTTTCTAAAATCAGTCCAGGATCCCAAACAGGTTTAATGCAGATACGAAATTGCAAATGACATCATTACAGACTATTAAAATTGCAGTATTACAGGTGAATAAATTACTAAAAAAACCTTAGGTTTTACCACAAGCTACAATGGTTTGAACTCTGCCGCTGTCAATCATCACACTGAATAGAGATTAAGAGCGTTAGTCGAGCTCCAGTGACGCTCGCTGCTTCTCAGCCCACCTTTTAGGATGAACACTGCTGTGTTTGCCTATTCCCAACACATTAATGCATAATTTGGGGCCTGTTGCCCATGAGAACTGCACAATGATCAGTTTCTGTGCTAATTTAAATATGTCACCAGCGTGGTTCAATCTGTATGCCCACCAGCAGTAATTACTCTACGATAGAGCCTCGGACACTTTATATCATAAAAAGATGCGATCATATTTCTTGACAAGAAGAAAAAAAAAGCAATTTTTTAAGCATTCTTGTTTTGTGAAGCGTGATTGAAATCAAATGATGGCTTGATTGTTTTTTGGAATATGTAGAAATCTGTAATTAGTTCCATGTGAAAGGACAAAAAAAAGGTATTTAATTAATTGTTAATACTTCTATATATGGTTGCTACTTTGTTGAGTTCAGGTGACTCTGTTTGTTCGTTCTGCTGTTTACTGGCATTTTAATGAGAAAATAAAATTCATATCCTGCATGTGTTATGTTGTAAACACTGTAAATGAATAAGCTGGAAGACAATTATTCACAAGCTATGGAATCTATGATGACAAGAAGTTTCTTCGACTCTTCAAACCTCCATGAAACATCCTCCTGTTTCCGAAATAAATGAAAACGAGATCTAATGGCTTAAAAAGGTCAGGACGGTTTTGCTCTGCTGCTCGACTGTAGAATATAATTGTAGCTAATGTAAACAACTAGCGCAGCATCCAAGGATCAATGTTTGCCTTGTGTGGCATTTTATAGGTGATGTGAAAATGATTAAAACGAAGACACACTGTGATGTAACATTTAGACAACACGCTACTTATTGATCCAGATCTTTACTGCTGAAGACAACAGCCAATACTGCTCACTTGTGATGAATTTCAGAGCCATTTCGTTAACCTGCAGGTGCTCTCGAATTCACAAATTATAAGATAACAGCTTTCGGTAGAGAAATCGTCATAGATATTTTAAGAGCACGTTGAAGAATCTGGTCTTAAACCATAAATATATATATATATACACAATGATGCTGAATTCAGCAATATGGCATTTTCTAAAAGTCATTATTTGTGTGGTTTAGCAGTCAAAAGTTGTTTTTTTTAAATGTTTCTGAAAATATTTCTGAAGGATCATGTGAGACTGGAGTAATGATGCTAAAAATTCAGATTTGCACCACAGGAATAAATTACCTTTTAAAATGCACTCACATAGACATTTCTTATTTCTTATTTTAAATCGTATTGCTGTTTTTACTGTATTTTTGATCAAATACATGCAGGTGAGCCGAAGAGACTTCTTTCAAAAACATAAAAAAATCGTAATTATTTTAATGTTTTGACCTGTAAGGTTATAGATTTGAAACAAACTCCTACCCCTAAGTATTAAAATGCAGTATAGTTTGCAAACAGCAGCCCATATAACTTTGATAGTTCATTACCCCGATTCTTAACTAGCCATCTCTCTCAGATGTATCCATATGGGTAATGTTCGCACATTTCTGCTGTAAAGGTCCACTTTGCCTTTGAGATATTAGGCGTTTTGCAATTTGTTTTTAGAGCGATATGAATCATAGCCTGACATAATCACTTAACCTGCTCCAGAGATTTGAGTTTCTCCCCGCTGACAGCCATTTTCCACGTTCTTAATCATTCCTCCTCAAATCAATTTAATCTCCGGGAAACAATGTGCTCAGGCGTACCCAATAGACACTTTGCTGCCAACACCATGAGAAATGGCCTCCATTGAGGGATGGTAAAAAAAAAAAAAAAAAAAACCTAAGCGTTTCGACCTCTTCCATCTCCCCTCGGGCCCTCTGATTGGATGCAACCCTCCGGTCGGCACCACGGGCGTCGTGGGTATCTTCAGGCCTGTGAATGATGTTCTTGCAGGGAAGCGATGGATTATTTTTAAGGAGAAGCTGCCTCGTGGGTACAAGTAGCTTTGACAATATTGATTTTGGGGCACGAGGACTTGGGCTAACAAAAAAACAAACCTATTTTAATATTTAATTGTTGCCCTCAGCATGTACTGATGGGATTGGCTTTTGCCGTAGGTGTTCTTTCAAATTAAAAGAGGAAAATGCAAAGCATATTTAAATAGGACTGTCATTTAGGGAGTTTGAGCTAAAGTCAACAAGTAAACTAATGGTAGAGCAGCTCCTCTAGGGCAAAGCCAAACCAGGTCACTCACTATTGTGAGTTTCTGCATGGAAAATAAAAGCAAATGTTTCACTGGGGAAATTGGCAAGTTTGGAGGAATTACTTGTGCTCATTAATTCCAATTCACCCCACAACGACAGATGCCAACACACACTTTGAGTTTTGAGGGATCAGTGCGTTACTCTGGGTCTGTTGGCATTTCTCAGCGCTCGTTTTCACTGAATTAACATGTTCAATTGCCGTTTGTCAGGCCGTGGAATGTCTGAGAATTGACGTCCATGACTGTCCATGTTGGTCAGTGTCTGTTGGTG
>NW_026606692.1:985000-1092500 GCF_029890125.1 Rhinichthys klamathensis goyatoka
TTATGCCCTTTTACAAAGTCTTGATTTTGTGGGCTCTACTACTAGTATAGGTTTTCATTCTTGAATTTTCAAAATACATGATTTTTCCCATATTTGTCATTGTTGCGGCTCCTCTCTACCCGGTCTGTCAGTAACGCTCTGTTTAGTTCCTGTCTCTGTGAAGCCCCTCCTTCTGAAAAGCACACTGTGCTCTGATTGGTCGGCTGGATCAGTGTGTTGCCTCAAAATAGCAACGCGCCAACAATGCGTCTGAACACACCTGATAGGCGTGATAGGTCCTCTTTAAAGGAATAATTAAAGGGTTAGTTTGAAAAAAAGAAAAGAAAAGAAAAAGGGGAGGAGGGGTTCAGGATTTGGCTGGTTGGACCAGTAGATGCTGTAACTGCACCATTACGAGGAGAAATGCTTCTTTCTGTATTGGCAGACATTCAAAACTGGCCGTATATTCTGACAAAAAATAAAATGTTTGCAGCAACCTGTAAATCACAAATACTGTAGTTCACAATATTGTAGTAGATGTTTTTTTGCCAGTGATCGATATTTATTGGAGGCTCTTAAAGCATGAAATGGACTTATATTTTTCCCTGTCTGCCGTCTTTGACCTCACAGCTCAAGACAGTGCCTCTTATAAATTACTAAGATAACTTAGCAGACTACTATGAATACCCTTCATGCTATTAATGTTATTAATAAGGATTTTATTAAAGGTGCACTTAGTCTTTTTTTTTTGCTAGGTTTTTAAAAATAAGAAATACATAGTAGAGTTGAGAAATATCATTAATATGATTCTAGAATCAGTTGCATCCTGATGGAGTCTAAAAGCGTCTTTTGCCTAAAAGTGTCATTTTAGTATCATTGTTAGTTTTGGTTAAAGCTGCAGTCCGCATTGCGTGACTACATGTAATGTCCTTCCGATATTTATCCTTGTTTTCGCATGGGCCGGTTGCAGTCTCTTTTTTTCTGTAGCCACTCCGAAGTCCGAACGAAGTCTTTTGCATTTTACAGCGGGTGAGTCTCTAGTTATCACTGGTGATCGTCATTTGAACCTTTCTGGATCCGCTTAATTATATCAAGTGCTGTGAGAAAAGGCTATACATCTCCACCTCCAACATCCTCACACGCAATATAGCCTACTAGCCGAGACTCCTTCTTTATGTATACAGATGTGACGTAATGACATGCAAAGACATGCTCGAATCTCCCGTGGAAATCCATCAGCACCACTGGAGTTAAAAACATTATTACAAGCTTACCGTTTTGAATCGAGCTACGGCAAGCAGATAGTCTGAACACTGGCTGGTTATGTATTTTCTCAAATATGTATTTTGGATCATTTTTAACCCCAAAAAAGTTACGGACTGCAGCTTTAATATTTTGTATTTTATTTTATATTAACTGTTTTAATTTTAATTTTAGTTACATTTTTGCTATTTTGTTGTTTTAAATAGGTTTAAACAGATTTTATTAAGTTTTAGTTATTTATTATTGTAGTATTTTAACTTATACTAAATGAAGACAACAAATGCTGTTTAAAAGTTTTACAAACGTTGCACTAATTCTGTGTAAATCTATAGTTCTCTGTATTTCGTGTGGGGTTGATGAGCAGCGTTTGTTAAGTCCTAGAGGGATGTAAATAGAAACTCATTGAGTGCACCTTTAATTTAAGAAGATTGTTTCAATCGAGTCTTGAGCTTTAGTCACTTTAGCCACAGGCTGCTTTAAGACGACACAACCAGGTTAAATGGACAGCATTGCAAATTTCATTAGCATTTTCACATCCTCTAAAGATTGTCCACCTGGAGTGGAAGTCAAAAGAAGACCTGACAAAATATCAGACTATTGTGTCGGGTGGGATTTGCAGTCTTTCCAGTTTTTCCACAATGATGAATGAAACATCAAAGGCCATTCACAGCTGACTTTTGCACAGAGTGGACCATTTCAGCCAGGATCAAACATATATTCTCTGACTGCTCGTCTCGTGTGTGTGTGTGTGTGTGTGTGTGTGTGTGTGTGTGTTCAAACAGGAACAAGTTGAAGCAGTGTAAAGAAAGCACTAGCGCTCATGGAGTTTCATCGATCCAGGAATTGCAGCTCACGTTTGGTGGTCAGACTGCGTCATTAGCCGTTAATTAACAAGGTGATTGTAGTCATCATGACTTATTTACCATGGCCAATTAAGACCAGATGGCGAAGAACATACACTCTGAAAATGTATGATGTAATACGTTTTTTTTATTAAACATTTTTACACACACTGTAACAAATTGCTGTAGATTCTACAGCAAAATTCTACAGAAATTTATTGTTTTATCATTTTACAAGTTATTACTGTAATTCGCAATGCATTATGGGTCAAAAAGAGTATTACAGTTGTTAACAGTATATTTCCCTATCAACTGTAAATTGATTTACAGGTAAGAGGTGTTTTCACTGTAGTTCATACGTTTTACAACAATTTACTGTGATGTGGCATTATGGGATTGCGCGGGCTGAATACAGGTTTGAAAACTGGTGGACTGGAGCAGGGCAAGAAGCGCTGAAGATAAAAGGCACTATTTACTAAATTTTTGGTAAGTTAACTTAAATGTACATCCATAAATATTACAATCTACTGTATTACTTAATGCTGTTTGAGCGATTCATATTTTGAACAGAATTCATCATGTCAGATATGCAATTAATTTTATCGACTTGTTAACAACTGCGTGTTATCAGGACATTTAGTGTGATGTAAAAGTGTTTGATTCCAATATTAACGTTACGTTTATTTAGTAAAGGAATGTGTCTTTAATTTTAAATGTATTGTTTCAGGCGAGGCATAGAATCGCGACGGCGCGCGCCATAACAGTGGTGAGACGAAGCTGAACTGTTACAAGGTAAAACCATCGTAAATGTTATGGACGAATGCTGCCGTTTGTTACAGTTTTATTCGCAATCCGCATATATTTGCTCTCAAGAGAGTATTTTTAGAGCATTTGCTGTTTCCAAGACAAGACAAATCCACTGAAGTGTTGGTGAGAAAAAACTAGTAACGTGGCCTATACGCAGTTAGCTTTCTTGACGAAAAACATTAGAATCTATGATATTATTAACATCGTTGCATGCTGCTATTTTCTCATTTATTTCACCAGTTTTGATTTATTATTGAGAGCATGTAAAACCAGTGTTTAACAAAGGCCTGCGTCATAACTAAATTGAACGCAAAGCAATTTGCAGTTTGGAAGACGAGACATAATTACTGATGTGCTGTTGAGACAAAACTACATACAGTATACGCACGTGCAGTTAGCTTTGCTGATTAAAAACATTACAATATGATTTTAACATCGTTGGATGCTGCTATTTTCTCATTTATTTCACTAGTTTGGATTTCTTATTGAGAGCATGTAAAACCAGTGTTTAACAAATCCCTGCGTCATAAATAAATTCAAAATGACTGGCAAACGATTTGAAAGTTCATTTTATTTTCTGTTCAAAGTTCCCATAGTTATTGTTTTCTTAATATAACTTGAACCTAAATCTAAATGAGAAATGTATTACTGTAAATTGTGTCAACATGAGAGCAATACCATTGTAGGTTTTACTAAGCATATGAAAGGTCACAGTAATGTTCCAAGCTGCTGTTTTACCTGTGGTGTACCTGACTGTTCCCGTGCATTTACAAAATTTGCAGCTTCTCATCTATATAGAGACCATACAGGATATCAGAAGTCTCGTAAAGGTTCCAGATTTGACCAAATAGACACAACACTGATTTGCCAGATTGGATATTGTCATTTCACATGCACAACTCTGAATGACTTAATTAGGCATTTAAAATGCCATTTTGATGAGGGCAGGGAAATCGGTCTGTACTGCATTTACTGCATACTGCATTTAATTACATTTACAATGTTTTCCTTTTATATTTTTTCTTGTAGATGTCAGCAACAGCAGCTGATGTAGAAAAAAGTTCTACACTTCCAGACTCTCCGAGACTGATTGTCTTAGGTAATGTATGTTCCAAAATCTTTAGTAACTTAATACATTTTGCCTGTTGTATGTTAGCATACATGTTTATAAAGTGTTTTCTTATATTTATTATTTTTAGGTGAAATTCTCACTGCAACCCAGTGGATGCTGAGTATTGAGGGTCAAGTGTTTATGAATCCACACCCCAATTTCATGGCTGGAATTGCTGCTTTGTTTGCAACTTATACTACAACTTTAATCTGGTGTACGAGCACGAGGCATCCTGCACAGTTGAATTTGTTCAAAGGTAACAGTTTACTTAAATATAAATGTGTATATGTTAAAGGATTAGTTCACCCAAAAATTACATTTCTGTCATTAATTAACTACTGACCTTCATTCATTTTCGGAACACAAATTAAGATATTTTTGATGAAATCCGAGAGGTTTCTGAACCACACATAGGCAGCAAAATCATTGCAACTTTCAAGGTCCAGAAAGGCAGTTAAGACATTGTTAAAATAGACCATGTGACTACAGTGGATCAACCTTAATGTTATGAAGCCACGATAATACCTTTTGGGCGCAAAAAACCCCCAAAATAACGACTTTATTCAACAATCTCTTCTCTTCTGTGTCAGTCTCTGACGCTGTTAATGTAATAAACACAGTGCAGCGCTTCCAGGTTCTACGTTAGAACAAAAAGTATTCTCATCACTTCATAACATTGAGGTTGATCCACTGGAGTTACATGGACTATTTTAATGATGTTTTTACTACCTTTCTAGGCCCTGGAAGTTGTAATGACGTTGTGGTCTATGTGTGGTTCAGAAACCTCTCTGATTTCATCAAAAACATCTTAATGTGTGTTCATGAAAATGAATGTAGGTCAGTCGTTAATTAATGACAGATTAATAAGTAATTAATTACAGAAATGTCGTTTTGGGGTGAACTAACCCTTTTTAGTATTGCAGCGAATGCTTAATGTAAAGTGGTATATTTTCATTAGTCTGCACGTGATCCTAAAGCTTCTGCTTGTGTTTTTCTGACTAATTTTTGTGCAGATGTTTTGTTGGAATCAACCCATCCGGTACCAAGACAGTCAAAAAAAAGTGGAAAGACCTCAGAGAAGAGGAACAACAATATCAATCCTCATGTGTCTACTCTTCTCAGAAGGCTAATGGACTTTGAGTTGTTAAGCATGTAAGTTGTCAAATGTATATTTAAAAAAAAAGTACTTTAAATTAAAATGGTTTAAATGTTTTTAGAGAGAATGTTGTCAATCACCATTGTTGTTTATCACAAACATTTATACCAAAAATAATTAAAAAAAAGGCAGAAATGTGAGTTTTAACAGGAGATGTAAGTTAAAGGGTTAGTTCACCCCAAAATGAATATTCTGTCAGTAATGACTCTCCCTCATGTTGTTCCAACCCTCTAAGACTTTCGTTCATCTTCGGAACACAAATTAAGATATTTTTGATTAAATCTGAGAGCTGGATCACTCCTCACACACATGATCAGCGTTGGCCAATAGTGAGCCTACGTGTGACGTACAACACAGAAGCGCTGCGCTGTTACACTACGTGAAATCTCGAGGCCCACAGAGAAGGAAATGAATTGTTGAATAAAGTCGTTATTTTTGTTGTTGTTTTTTGTGCACAAAAAGTATTCTCGTCGCTTGATAAACTTCAGATTGAGCCACTGTAGTCACTTGGACTATTTTAACGATGTCTTTCATAACTTTTCTGGGCCGGCAAGTTACGATCCCTTAGAAACCTATGGAGGAGTGATTCAGCTCTCAGATTTAATCACAAATATCTTAATTTGTGTTCCAAAGATGAAGGAAAGTCTTACGGGGTTGGAACAACATGAGGGTGAGTAATTACTGACAGAATTTTCATTTTGGGGTGAACTAAACCTTTAACCATAATGCCATTCTGTTGGTTGAGCTTAAAGGAATAGTTCATCCAAAAATGGAAATTCCGTCATCATTTACTCACCCCCATGTTGTTCCAAACCTGTATGAGATTCTTTCTTCTGCTGAACACAGAAGATATTTTAGATATATTGAAGAATGTTGGTAATCAACAGTTGATGGTAGCCATTTACTTTCAATTGTCTGGTTACCAAAATTCTTTGAAATATCA
This sequence comes from Rhinichthys klamathensis goyatoka, assembly GCF_029890125.1. Taxonomy (NCBI): domain Eukaryota; kingdom Metazoa; phylum Chordata; class Actinopteri; order Cypriniformes; family Leuciscidae; genus Rhinichthys; species Rhinichthys klamathensis. The sequence continues at coordinate 991,102 of NW_026606692.1, forward strand.
TATTTTGTGTTCAACAGAAGAAAGAAACTCATACAGGTTTGGAACAAATTGAGGGTGAGTAAACACAATGATGACAGAATTTTCATTTTTGGATGAACTGTCCCTTTAACTTTTATTGAACCCAGAATCTTGCTTTTAAGTCTTACAAGTTATTTGTAGTTATTTTGTGACTGATTTTGAAAAGATTTTCGTACTTGAAAAAGTAAAATTGTTGTTACCAGTCTTGCAGTTATTTGCTTAATATTTTAATAAATATTTTTCAACAACAGCTTTGACTTTGTGTTTGTTTTTTTAAATGTTTATTTTAATGCATTTACATCAATATAATAAAGTACAGTTTACTGTTAAAATGATTCTTTTCAGCTTTTTAAATGTTAAACTATTACAGCATCTTCTTAAATTTTGTGGGTATTTCCAGGATTTTATTGGCAACTTTATTGCCATGTTAATACTGTACTTTAGTGAAATTACAAAAAATTGCTGTAAAATATATTTACAGGATTTTATTGGCAACTTTATTGCCAGGTAAATACTGTACTTTAGTGAAATTACAAAATATTGCTGTAAAATAAAATACAAGTTTAATTCAATGTTACTGTAAAAAAAACTATAAATTACTGTATTTCATATACAACAATTAACTGTAAGTTGCTTTACAGTCTTATACTGTAATCAATTTTACAGCAATTACCAACATTTTTACAGGACTTTATTGGCAACTTTTTTGCCAGTAAATTCCTGTAAATTCTACAGGAAATTTTTTACAGTGCAGATAAATATATTTAAAAATATACTTCAAATATTGAGTAAATTTTAACATAAGAAAAAAATCAATGAAATATACCCTATGAATTGAGTAAATGTTAGTAAAAAAAAAAAAAAAGTAGATCTGAATAATGACATTTTGTACCATTTAGTACAATTACATCTATTTAGTATTTGACTAAAAAATTACATTTTTAAATATACTTTATATTTGTGTTTAATTTCAATCAAAATAGAACAATTCTAGCATAAAAGGCCTGTCAAAATATACAAATCCAATCGCAATTATGCAAATAAATGCAAGAAAAAAGACCAATCACCTTTTGAAATTCAAATATTATGCTGACATCAACACAATCAATTAAAATGGCAAACATTTATTTCCATATAAGTCAATAAATGCATTTTAATCTTGATAAAAAAAACGTTATTTACAAAATAATATATGAGGAATATCAATACATGGCATGCTGTGCAAGGACTAATCATTTGCAGAGTTTGTAAATAAGTCAGAGCTGTGGTTCATTGGTTTGTGGGTGCAGGTTTGAGTGTCATTTGACCCTGTCTGTCTTACAAAAAAAGAAAAAGAAAAAGAAAAAGAAAAGGCCATAAATAAAAGTAAGTAATTTGCACCACAAGTTAAGAAACTCAATACTGGCGCAGGATACGACTCGACTGATTTTATTCTCAGCCTCTGAGTTTTCTGAGCCACCGCGACCAGTCTCAGAGGAGACACATGTTGCTGAGACAACAGGCAGAACAGCGCGCTACTTCCTGTTACACACACACACACACACACACACACACACACACACACACACACACCACCTGCAGTCACTGGAAAACCACTGACCTTCCATGTGGTGAAACACTACTAGAGTAATCCATCTTCAGGATGCTGAGCTTCAGACCCTCGCTGTTGCTTTGCTCCAGAATATGCTGCATTATCACACGGACAGTGCTTTGAGATTTGAGTTTGCATCACTCTTGAACATCTATTTCTTTTGTCATTGTAGATTAGAACATGGATAAGAACAGTGTGTTTGAAACCAGGTACAACTGAACACATTGCGATGCTATTCCTCACATACCTTAGATACTTAAAAATAAAATTACACAACATTTGCATTTCTATAATTCCCTCTGTTTATGAGGAACAGGTTGACCGTAGAAACGGAGCACTGACACATTAAAATGGATCCTGTTGAGTCGACTCTCACGGACCATTGGGTTTCCCTCACATTTGTCACCATCACTTTTTTTTTTTTATATTGTGATGCATTGAACTGACGTGCAACAATTTGAGATAGTTATAGCAATACCAAGCCCCAAGTCTGAATTTTGTGCACATGCACATTTTCTGTATGTATAAATGAGCATCAATTTCATGGTGATGAATGCAGTGGAAGTGATATTAGCTTTTAACATTTCCTTTCTGATTCAAAATTGGATTTTAAAAACACTATACTTATTTAATTTGTTAATCATTTTAAACAACAACAAAAAAAACTTTTCTGAGCTAAACATGATGCACTTGTAAGGATACTGTAGTTTTTCTTAATGCACATACCAGTTGGCTGTGTGATATTTGCCTAGCAATGTTAATTATCATCGTTTAAATGACAGCAGTCATGTGTGACACGTGGAAACCTCATAGTTTTCAGAGCAGATACATTCAGCATTTATTGAGAAATAAAAGTGCATGGTATTTCAGGGAAAAAGCATCCTCATACACATATGAAAAAAAAAAGTAAATCAAAGATGAATAGACTGAAAAAGGCGAACTTCGTGATCCCCGGGCAGTTTAACGATTCATAACCTGGGAAAGTCCCGGCTGTTTTAAAGTGATGCTGCTGGTTATTACACTAGACTGTGGTGAGTCACCGGTGAGAGTTTCCCTCAGGCGGGAGCGACTCGTACAACCGCAGGCTCACGGAGAAATACTGCACTGTGATATTGAGGTTATGCATGCATGGAGGAACATGTCTTTCTTGCTAGTGTTCTATTGGGAAAGATAAAGCGATACAGTATCTTGAGAGAGAGAGAGAGAATTAAACTTAAGGCAGATTAAGGAAGTTATTATTTTGACCAAATAATGCAGTATCATATTTACTATTGCACAACCTAGAGCAACATGAATAAATAAATAATAATAATAATAAAAAAGAGAAAAGTTAAGAAATGGGAGTAGTACAATAAAAGTAAAAAGGTTTAGTCTTGTTGATGTCATGCATAATTATACTTATAGCAAAGCTAGTGAGTGATGTTTTTGTAAATAACATTCATGAAAAACATATTAAAACCATTACAATTTATATATACTTTTAAAAGCCATTAAAGTGAATGATTTTTTTGAGGTTTTCTCTGATTTTAATCTACTTCATTTTATTTTACACTTGTTTATTTGTTAATACTTTTCGTTTACTCTGTTTCCACTATGTTCATGTATGTTATTTTGGTGATTTTTGCACTGCTTGTTTGGCCATACACACGACAAGTTATTGTCATTTCAGTCTAGCACACATTTTTCCCGTGAATTGCACAAGAAAAGGGCAGAACGTGATGAATAGATTAGATGATGACAGCTTGAACTTTGAGATCCCAGATCCAGGAGCTCCTGAGGCAAAACTGCATGAGTTTTAATCCAGTCCGTGTTTTCTCTATTCTGATACTGGCCACTGGGCCGTGCGGTTTCTTTCTTTCTTTCTTTCTTTCTTTCTTTCTTTCTTTCTTTCTTTCTTTCTTTCTTTCTTTCTTTCTTTCTTTCTTTCTTTCTTTCTTTCTTTCTTTCTTTCTTTCTTTCTTTCTTTCTTTCTTTCTTTCTTTCTTTCTTTCTTTTAAAGTTTAAATATATACATACATGCATGCATACATACTGACAGTATAAATTATGTTGATGTTAGATGCAATTAATCGATATGACAGCCCTATTTTATATATATATTCTATAAATATTATATATATATATATATATATATATATATATATATATGTATATGTCAAAAAAGGCATTAACACCATTTAATTGATTAAATGTATTGTTGTGTATTTTAGATTGTTTTATTTCATAATATTATTATAATTTTAAATGTGATTTTTATAGATGTTTTCCTCTAAATTATATTATTGTTGACTACTAAAACGAATCCGCACTGTTATTTATATATATATTTTTTCAATAAAAGTAGTTCGAGTTTTTGCTTCAGCATCTCCTGACGGCAAAACGCCATGCGCCTCCATGAATCCACTCCGTGTTTTTCCATGTTGTCATACTCACCACTGGGTTGTGCGGTTTGTCTGTCTCTCTCTCTCTCTCTCTGAGTGTGTGTGTGTGTGAGAGAGAGAGGGAGAAGGAGGATTGCTACTTTCTCTCCACTGATAGAAACACAGAGCAGAAGTTGAGAGCGCGCCGCTCCGGATCTGTTCTGGAGGTTTCGCCGTTGTAATCGCGCACGCGTTCGTTCTGAGAGGATCCGTTGGAGAATTCTGCAACGAGAAGATGCGACAGAGCGCGTGATTGATCATTGATGAGCGATTGCATGATTGAAACATTCGTCCACCTGCAGCTGGAGACGCCGGTGCGCTGAGCGCGTCTTGTGGGTTTTGCGCTTTTACGCATCGGCTGGATTTGCTCGCAGGAGGGATGTGGAAGACACCTGTCGTGGTTTTCACTTCTTTATCGCTTCTATTGTCGCTGTCGTGTGCTGGAGATGTAAAATCGCGCAGCTGCAGCGATGTGCGCCAGGCGTTCACGACCAAAGGCTTCAGTCTCCATAATGTGCCACATCAGGAGATACAAGGTGAGGACAAGGTGCCAACATGGTGCCACATCACAAACTCGGGGTAAAAGAGGATTTCTGCTTACATGTCAGTTAGAAAGCCTACGCTCGGGTGGAGAACAGCTCGCGCTCATGCAGCAGGTTTGCCTATTGATCATTAATGGGGTTGATCAGTAATGATTTGTAAACGATTTACATGTAAACTCACTCATGGAATAACCTATAATGAATGAGAAAATCTCAATAATTGATCTTTGAAAACTTTTACTGCCACATTTGTCTTCAGTCTTCATGGATATATAGACCGCATGATCTCGATTAGCTGTTACACTCACTGAAGTTGGGTTACACTTTATTTTAAGGTGTCCGTGTTACAGTGTAATCATCCATTTTGGGACTGTGTAATAATAAATAACTACATTACTATAGAGTAAGGATTGGGGTTCGGTTTAGGGTTAGTTGCATGTAATTCTGCATAAGGTATAGTTATTATTACAGTAACTCCATGTAACGTGTAACAACGACACTTAGTTGTTATATAGTTGTTATTGAGCTGATATTATTGAACTGTTGTGCATCTTTGAGCATCGAAGTTGAAGAAGTCAATCTTACAGCACATATCAACTTTCAATCATTGTAATATTTGATGTGGTGTGATGAGTTGCAGATGGTTTTCATGTTGTAAATTATTAATACTTATATCTTGGTAAAAAAAATAACAGTTTTGAGACCAAATTACATTCAGTTTAAAAAGATAATATTATTAATGCTGAGGTTCTTTGTATGTGTTGGACTGTTAAACTTTGGTGTCCTTCTGCATGTTCAGAGACATTGACCAAATTCAATTGCAGAAATCATAAATTAATAAAAGCAATATTTTCTTCTGAAATTGACTGAATACGTTACTGAAAGCCACAGACACAGAAAGATAGTTATATTATAACAATGCACCTTTTTTTCTTTCCTCCATTTAGTTGAATCTCAGCAACTAAGAACACATAATTCTGCATCATCACACACACACTCATATAAAACAAACAGGTGTGAGTAAATCTCACATCTACCTGTGCATCACTTGCTTGTCATGCTCAGTAAACTCTCCAGTGAGTTTAAGGCTCATTGTAAGAGTTTTACTCCAATTAAAATCCCTTCATGCAATATAAACAGCCCCAGTAGGTGGCCCTGCTCACCCAGGAGGACGAGCCCCTGTTTAGCATTGGATTTATGGAGTCCTTAAGGCCATAGTGTAGCTTTAATTCATACTCCATGCTGTGGCATAGATAGGGTTTTCCCCCCTTTGTTATCTGTTGTGAAGTAATCACATTTGAGGGCTTCACCCAGTAAAAGCAGATTACTGTGGCAGGGACATAATGCAGAGGAAGAGAGAGCGTTTGAAAGGATAAGATAATACAATCATAATGTGTTTTATCCCACAATACAGTTGCATTTGCCTTAAAATGACATTTGTTGCTCGTTCAGATGGCAGACGTAGCATGACGTTTCGTCTTTGGTGAGATTATTCTGGTCCTTTAGTGATAAATTAAACAGGCACATTGATTTGAGCAAAAGTTTGATGATGAATAAAGCAAGAGCGCTTGAACACTGGGGACTGCAGGATGTGTGTACGTGAAGTGTTTTTATACATTTCTAAAATAGGATTATTTTCTCTTGTCCCTGTTGTCTCACCTGTGAGATGGTTCTCCAAGGGCTCGATCCCCATGAGCATCTGTGGTCTCATTGGAGGCAGCATCTCTTGTTGATGTTGGTGCACATCTACAGTATGTATTGTATGCTGTTGCATCACTGATCCATAATATAACAGCATACAGTAGCGTATACAGGAACTCTCATGCAATGCGAGTCCAAATCAGTTTTTTCTTTTTTGTTGACAAAAGCAATGGTCTTTTTTGCTCGTTTTTATTTGATGTTTTACGCTTTTCTAGTAACTGTTGAATATGTGTGTGTCAGAGGCTAGATAGATAGCGGGGCCAAAAAAACATTTTGCCACTGAAGTCAAACTTCAAAACGTTTGAATGCAATTGCGTTTGATACAAAATACCAAAGTTATTGACCTTTGTTTGAGTGAAAGACTGCGCAAGCACTTTTCATGCTAAACATTTCATAGTTTGTTCGGTCTGAAATGATAAGAAAACAGTGTTGCACATGAAGATGCACGTCATGATTTTGCCAAGTTAGACGCATTCCTAAGTTTGTTGATTCTGGAACAACATTTCTGTCTGAAAATGTTAATCCTACCCATATATCTACGCCCCTGCGATTCATAACTTATCCCTAAAACCAGAGGGAAATGTTGGTGAATAACACTGATTTAGAAGCACCTAACCCTGGTTGTAAGCTTAAAGGGTTAGTTCACCCAAAAATGAAAAATATGTCATTAATGACTCATGTCGTCGCCTGTAAGACCTCCGTTCATCTTCAGAACACAGTTTAAGATATTTTAGATTCAGTCCGAGAGCTTTCTGTCCCTCCATTGTAAATGTATATACGGTATACTGTCCTTGTCCAGAAAGGAAATAAAGACATCATCAAAGTAGTCCATGTGACATCAGTGGGTTAGTTAGAGTGTTTTGAAGCATCGAAAATACATTTTGGTCCAAAAATAACAAAAACTACGACTTTATTCAGCATTGTATTGATCTCACATGGACTACTTTGATGATGTCTTTATTTCCTTTCTGGACAAGGACAGTATACCGGACATACATTCCCAATGGAGGGACAGAAAACTCTCGGACTAAATCTAAAATATCTTAAACTGTGTTCTGAAGATGAACGGAGGTCTTACGGGCTTGGGACGACATGAGGGAGAGTCATTAATGACATCATTTTCATTTTTTGGGTGAACTAACCCTTTAAACATAAACTGTAAACTTGTCCCTCAAATCTGATTGGATGATTGGAATGTTGTTCCAGCATCAACAAAGACGTTAATCCAGGAACATGTTGCACTTGGTGAAATGAGTTTCTGCCATGAAGACAGTCTTTATTGTTTGTGGAACTTGGACTTCTGATACATCCACTAAAATCACAGAAGCACCAGCTGATTTAAGACACTGAGCAAAAATGACTCATAATTGGAAAAAACACCCTGCTTCAACCAGCCTAAGTTGGTTTGCTGGTCTCTGCTGGCCAGTAAGATGGTTAAGCTGGAGTGATTTAGAAGGATGTTGGGCACTTGTCAGGCTATTACTATGTGGCCTATCAACTAAACCAGCTAAACCGCTTAGCTAGGCTGGAAGAGTGATGTAACCTGTCTTCAGCTAGAAAAGATGAAATTATTGCTGAGAAAAGCTGTAGCATCATTTGTCTGAAGATGACATTTGGTGTAATTGTTTAACCATCTAATGCAATGACATTTACACATTTTTGAGTGTGGTGTGTGTGACCAAATGAAGGTACGTTTGCAATTCCTCCAGCATCTCTCCACTTTATCCAGTGCTTTTCCTATCTTTTCTGTCATTAATACTAATTATGTATACATTAACATTGACATCATCATTTTATCTATTCAGAAATGAGCTGAAATCCCTCAAGCATGAGCATCATCTCCCAGCTATCAAGGAATGTCCTCCCGAACTTTAGCTAACGTTCTCTCAAAGTTATGAGCAAATGTTCTTCCAGTAAGAGTAATAGAATGTTTTTTTCAAAGTTATCTGGTCTTTAAAAATGTTCTCAAAACGTTAGCTATTTTTTTTTATTGTTACATCGTTCAATGAAGCTTTTTTTTCTGAAATGTTTTAGTTGGACGTTCATCTAACTCTTTTTAAAATTTTTATTTCATTTCATTATTTATTTGTAGAGCACATTTAAAAACAACCCATGGTTGACCAAAGTGCTGAATAGGACAGATTAATCAGTAAAAGGATAATACAGTATAATAAAATTAATCGATACAATTACAAGCAATAGAATAAATAATACATTAAATATAATACAAGTGAAGGTTAATAAAGTGCATTAAGGATCTACATTTAGAAAGTGTTTTTTAAGCTTTAATTTGAAAGTAGCAAATGACAAAACTGTTCTGATTGATAGTGGTAAACTATTCCATAATTTGGCGCCTGCTACTGCAAAAGCTCGGTCACCTCGATGTTTCAGTCTCAATCTACGCACAGAGAGCAATCCAAGGTTACTAGACCTACTGTAAGTGACCTGGGTGGATTGCGGTAGTGTATTGAGTCAGATAAGTACCCAGGTGCTAGGCCGTGTAATGATTTAAAAACAAAGACTAAAATTTTAAACTCAATTCTCTGTTTGACTGGTATCCAATTTAGAGAAGTTAAAATCGGAGTAATGTGATCAAACTTTCGACTACCAGTCAACAGTCTGGCAGCAGCATTTTGTACTAGTTGAAGGCGCCCGATGGATAATTGTTAGCTCCGAGATAAAGTGAATTACAATAGTCAAGTCGTGAAGTGATAAAAGTATGAATGACTATTTCAAAATTCTTCAGAGAGAGAAAAGATTTGACTTTTGCAAGACGCCTTAAATGAAAAAAGCAGGATTTAACGACGGAATTAAGTTTGATTTGTTGATTTGTTGGTCGAACAGGAAACCTAGATTTTTTTGCAGATGAAGTAACATGAGGATTTAACTCATCAAGATCTAGAGTACCGGAGTCATGACGATCACTCCAAACAATATTACTTCAGTTTTGTACTCATTTGGTGCTAAAAAAAATGTGTGCCAGCCATAGCTTCACTTCCTGGAAACATGCAAGCAGGACTCCTAAAGAGCTTGAATTATTTTGTTTAACTGGAAAATACAATTGGGTATCGTCGGCGTATACATGAAATGAGACTCCGTGTTTAGAAAAGATGGAACCCAATGGTAACAGATATAAAGAGAATAATATCGGAGCTAGAATAGATCCCTGTGGTACCCCTGTGGTATAATTTAACTTAACTACATGTTTCAGGTTTTTTCTGCGAACTTTCAAAAGTAACGTCCCTATAATGTTTAAAGAATTCTAAAATGGAATGTTTCCCCCAATGTTTGAATAACCAAGAAAAAACTGTTTCAAATATTTATAAAACTGGGCTTTTTGAACGTTCAGAGAACAATCAGAAAAACATTTCATTTGAAAAACATTCTTAGAACTTCTGAGCTCAAAATACAAAGTCTTACAAAACAAAAGCGAACAGCTTTTTTTTTGCACTTGACTGGATAAGTTAATGGATAAGCCGTAGATTTCAGAACAAGCTTAATTTAAACCAGACACATGTGGGGATATTATATCACAGTTGGAGACACATAGAGCTAACGAAACACAGACATTTGAACATCATAAGTTAAATCACTCCCTGTTCTCCCCTACTATATCAATGTCACATCAGACTCATGGGTGTGTGAGAACATTCCACATAACACGGATCATACAATTCCCAAATCATGAGATTAGATTCCCATCTCTGGCCAGAATAAAAGAGACAAACCCAATTAAACTCTGTTAGTCAAAGCACACATATTTTAAGAGACATGTAGTGGGAAATACGGCTGGAACACACACACGTTGTGTTTTTATGTTCTATGGGGGCTTTTCATGCACATAATGATTTTTCTACTGTACCAATGGCCTGGTAAACCCTACATTATGGGAACAAAATGTCCCCACAAAGATGGTAATATCCGAAATCATTGTCCTTGTGGCGACATTTTATTCCCATAATGTAGGGCTTACCAGGCCACTCACACACAGTAAAGTAAAGCTTTTGTCCTCAGATAAATCATCCGGCTGATTAATCACACAGGTCTGATTGTTGCTCCTCTCATGAGCTCATTTGAGATCTCAACGGACCGTTGTTTGTGTGGTGAGCGTTCAACGGGTAAATCGCTGCCTGACAACACTGAGGTCATCCGGCGAGTGTTACATTGCATTGCTCCAGCTTCATCATAAAGAGATTTATTTGATATCGAAAGGGTTTGAATTGGCCATGCATTGTATCGTTTGTGTTTGCTTCTTCGTGTATATTTATCTTCAGTTTTGTAGTGTTACTTTCCTCAAACATTCTGGTTAGAGAACCGCTCAATACTGTACGTCAAGCTAAGTTTGTCATTTAAACTTTAGGCATTGAAATTTAAAATTTAAAATTCAAAATTGATGGAATGTTCAGAATTTAGAGTCAGCAGCGACGATGCTGTGTAATTGGTCTTCTTTCATGTATTTATTTGCATACTGATTTGTGATTGGTCTTTTTCAAGTGGAGCGCTGAAAAGGGGCGGGGCTACATTTGTAACTAACTTTTGTTTTTACCATTGATTTTTTGCTATCTTGAATTGTCTACAATTACAATAAAATGATTACTTTAAGAACTTTGCAGCTGGGTTTAACTACTGTCAAGTGTTTTTGCAGTTAGAACCCATGGTTAACTCAAGATCATTAGTTTAGTTAGGGCCGGTAGAAGTTTTGTTTGCCTGTTTATACCGCGGTCGATGTATTTAGTGTCCAGGACTGCGCTACATTATTCATTACTTGAAAGTAAGGGATAAATGTACAGTATAGAGCGAATGTGTCCCGAACGAGGGAGAAGGACAGAGAACTTATTAACTGGGTGTTTGTTCGGTACAATGTGAGTTTAGTTGTTTTCAGTTGCTTAGCAACATCATAACTTTTACGTTTGGAAGTAACATTTGATCAGTTCTGAGTGATGTAAGAAGGCTTCTCCTCATTTGTTTGTTATGAAAAATATTGCTCCTGTTCATCATGTTCAAAATATATATAAAGATGAAGTATTATTTAGTCACTGGATTTCTAAAATAAAATTGGTATTTCCACATGGTTATGTAGTAGTGGATATAAACCATGTTGTCATTTATATTTCCAGAAAAAGTAACTATTCTATGATTAGTGTTATATAGAATTACTCATGCTGTGAGATATGAGATTTTGTATGTACCGCCCACTTCTTCTGCTGCTATTTTCTTAAAGCCCTGGGCAGTTTGACAGATAGGCCTACTAAATAGACTTGTTTTGCTGGAGGAAAGTTCCTCTGTCATGTCGGATCTCGCATGTTCAGCAAGATCTCCGTGTTTAATATCACATCCACCTGTGTCTAGGGCAGCACTGTTGATCCCATCTGTCTGTTCCGGTCTCTCTGCTTCACTCTTCACTTCTGTCTTTCTTTATGTCCCTGTCTGTCGTCTAATCACTCTGCTTAATGAAAATCTTGGCCTGTAAATGTCAGGCGCTGGTGTAAAAGGCTTTGATCAGTGTCGTGTATGTGCTCGGCCTGTTTGTCCAGCGCCGGCGCATTCAACCACATCCATTTGCATTCATTACGAAACACAGCCTGCTCAAACAGAGCGCGTTTGGCCAACGTCGTGCCAGTTAGGAGGTGAACAGAGGTACAAAGAGAGAACATGAGGGGGAAAATGCTAATTTATGTGAGAAGAATGAATTATGCTGCCGCTGTCATCAGCACCAGGTGAGGAAGCAAAGTGTTGCTTGAATACATCAGAGGAATATCAAAAGAATACCACTGAACCATGATAAATTACTGAACTTTTGTTGAAGAAAGAAACATGTTAAGCAGCAAAGTGTGACTAAAGACTCAACAATTAACATTTTGTCAGTTAATCACCTTCATATCAATCCAAACAAATTTGACTTTCTCTCTAACGTGAAACACAAAATTAATGTTCTGCTTTTTCAGCCATTTTAGACACCCTGCTTACTTTTATTACAAACAAAACAATGCAGGACGAGGGTTATTATAGTTAATATATATATACTGTATATATTGCCACTGATGAGAGGAAAAAATGAAAATGAATATATATATTTATATATATATATATGTATATATATACTGTATATATATAAATCAATAAGGTTTCATTTGTCAAGGTTAGCTAACTTGAACTAACAAAGAACAATAATTCTACACTATTTATTAATCTTAATTTAATGTTAATCTCAACATTTACTAACAGATTAAAAGTTAATGCACTGTGAACTAATGTGAATTTGAACATTTTATGAACTAACATTAACAAAGGTTAACCTAAGGTTAAATACTTGCTTAATGATGGTTAATGCATTAAGTAATGTTATCAAATGAAACCCTATTATAAAGTGTTACCAGAATAACACTGTCCAGGATATTCCTGAGAACTATCTCATTTTATTTTCTAGAAATGAAAATCTTTCATGTTTGGGAGCGACCTGAGGGTGAGTACATGATGAACTGTCCCTTTAAGGCCTCCATTGTTCATAATAGAAACACATTCTAGTCCAAACAGTATATGTTTCCATTTGATTTCATTTGATTTTTTCCTCTCATCAGTGGCAATGGAGAAATCTAATATCTAACAATACAGTAGCTCCGGGGCTGTATATAATATGGCAGAAAGCTGTGATTTCTAGTCTGGCAGTTGCTTGATGTAAGGACTTCTGGGAAATCCTCCTCCAGTGCCTCCCGTGATGTTTGCAGAAACAGACAATTATTTATAGATTGATGTATTTATATCAAAGACTTTTCCTGTTGTTCGTTGAGTTGCAGACGTGATTATTATCATCCGTCTAAAGGTCAAAAATTATTCTCACTATTGTAACTGCCAAATACTATAGTGAAAATTGGCTATTCGCATGTCTTTATCTCTTCCGCTCGCCAAGTGTTTATTTGATAAAAAAAACAACTGTAATATTGTGAAAAATTATGGCAATTTTAAATAACTGTTTTCTATTTAAATATATATGAAAATGTAATTTATTCCTGTGATCAAAGCTGAATTTTCAGCATTATTACTCCAGTCTTCAGTGTCACATGATCCTTCAGAAATCACTAATATGATGATTTGCTGATGATTATTATGAATGTTGAAAACAGTTGTGCTGAACTTAATGTTCGTTCAGGATTCTTTGATGGATAGAAGGTTCAAATGAACAGCATTTGAAATAGAAATCTTGTGCAACATTATAAATGTAATTACTGTCTCTCACGATCAATTCATTGCATCCTCGCTGAATATAATCATTAATTTCCTTTAAAATAATGGGGTTTGATGGTCAGTACGATTTTCTCTATTCACCTCATATTAGACGGTGTTGCAATAAGTTTTATTTCGACTTGCCTAATTTGCATTTTAGTTTACTTTTGCTGTCATTTTCAGGAAAAATAATGATTTCAAGTGACTGCATCTGACATTTGAGACCGTAATAAACGAACTCAGATTCACTGTAAGCCTCGACAAGCGTAATTGGTTTTTCTTTACGTCTCTCAAATAATCCGAGCATAAATATGCCGCAAACTAGCTGGTGCCCCCGAGGAGAGAGGCTGTAGAAAGCACTTAATTACTGCTAATTAGGAACACTAACACGAGTGCATCAGGTGCTGAACACACAGATCTGGATTAGAGATTTATCCCTTCAGAGGACGCGCCGTCACACCGCCATTCATAAATTCAACATTAATAAAGCTCAAAGACATGTTTTTATTAAATGGCAAAAGCCCACAAAAGTCAATTCACATAAGTTAATTATTTGGACAGATTTTTTTTTTTTTGCCACAAAACGTCTGATTTTGATTTATAGCGTTTGGAAGGTGGGATGAGCCGAATGGAGCCCTGAGAGGGTTCAGATGTACAGGAAATAATGAAGGCATTAATACTGTGGAAATTGACTGGTACGGGAAGTTGTATCTCGGACATAAGGTGTTTGTAAGCGTGGGCGAGGTGAGAAGAACTCAACGCTTAGTTTTCTCTGTCAGTCGTGAGAAGCTGATAGCTTTGCTCTCTTGTCTTGCCGTCTCCCCCAGAGCAGCAACAAAACCAACACTACATTATTCCAGCCTTGCTTGCAGCTCTTGTAGGAACTGTCAGCATCATTTGGGAATGTTGTTGTTGTTTTTTTCCCTCCAAATGTTCATATTTTCTTCTACTCGTTTGTTTTCCTGCGGCCTGACTTTGTTATCTGTGATGTTCTTTAAAGTAGTTGATGTCAAGGAAGACTTCCAGATCAAAACCAGCTTCACTATTACTTTAGTGTATACTTAAGATAAGATATATCTATCTATCTATCTATCTATCTATCTATCTATCTATCTATCTATCTATCTATCTATCTATCTATCTATCTATCTATCTATCTATCTATCTATCTATCTATCTATCTATCTGTCTGTCTGTCTGTCTGTCTATCTATCATTTTTAAATAAAGTTTATATCCATCCATCCATCCATCCATCCATCCATCCATCCATCCATCCATCCATCCATCCATCCATCCTTCCTTCCTTCCTTCCTTCCTTCCTTCCTTCCATCCACCCTTCCATCCATCCATCCATCCATCTATCCATCCATCCATCCATCCATCCATCCATCCATCCATCCATCCATCCATCCATCCATCCATCCATCCATCCACCCTTCCATCCATCCATCCACCCACCCTTCCATCCATCCATCCACCCACCCACCCTTCCATCCATCCATCCATCCACCCTTCCATCCATCCATCCATCCACCTATCCATCCATCCATCCATCCATCCATCCATCCACCCATCCATCCACTCTTCCATCCATCCATCCATCCATCCACCCTTCCATCCATCCATCCATCCATCCATCCATCCATCCATCCACCCATCCATCCATCCATCCACTCTTCCATCCATCCATCCATCCATCCACCCATCCATCCACCCACCCATCCACCCATCCATCCATCCATCCATCCATCCATCCATCCATCCATCCATCCATCCATCCACCCTTCCATCCACCCATCCATCCACCCACCCACCCAACCATCCATCCATCCATCCATCCATCCATCCACCCACCCACCCACCCACCCATCCATCCATCCATCCACCCACCCATCCATCCATCCATCCACCCACCCACCCACCCACCCATCCATCCATCTATCCCCAAGGCAGCTGACATAAGGCATTCATCTCGTAGATGATAAAAAAAGAAGATAAAATGCCTTTTGTGACTGTTTTAAAATCACCTAGAATAGCAACACTCTGGCAACCTTGTGGCGAGTTTTGCACGGGCAAACCCCATTAAAATATGAATATCTACTTGGCATTTCGTATTAAAGATTTACTAAACAGGGCAAATTAGCATGGGAGCACAATCCCCAAAAAAGCACAGTTTGTTATTTCATTAAGATATTTATTTTATTTTTGCAATGTTAAAATGATGTATAAAAGTAAAATGACAAAAGAAAATTGTCTTGGTGAGATTGTTTACAAAGGCCAGACGATTGTGGTTTCATTTCAGAACACAGAACATCACATTAATCAAAAGGGTTTAAAGTGCAGCTCTGACATCTAAACCGTGTGATACTTGGCTTTCAGATGCAGATTTGTTCAAGCTACACTTTATAGCCCGACCATCTGCAATATCTTGCCAACTCGCATTTATAGGGAGTTTATGGAAGTATCACCTTGGCTGAACTGTGCACCTTCTTTATTAACATTGGCCTGCAGTGAATCACTTATTGTTTAATTTTTATGCGGCATTCTTCGTCTGCAGTGTTGAACTTTGACACTTTTACAATCTGTAGTTTGCCAAGCTGCATGTTACCATATTTAAGACAGATGTTTAAAAAAATAGAATCTGTTGTTTGTGATATTTTGTAATATTTACCTGCCATAATATTTTTAAATTTAACATATCTAGGTCTAAAAATACAGTGTATCACACATGGTGATCAACAGCCATAATGTAAAACAAAACAATGTCAGTTGTTTGACTTAAGTTATTTGGTTAATGAATTAACCTTTTTAAAATTATCTAACATTTTAAATTGTCCTGTTCATTTATTTATTATGAAAATTGTATCAATGTGCTGCAAAATAATAGTTGGAATGGTATTGTGCATGAGTATATTGTTTTTGTCTCAATTATGTTGTATTGATTCACCGATGTATCGGCCAATAATCAGTATCGTCCGATAAAGCAATTATTTTCACTATTGGCCATTGGCTGATTGTTTAAAAATAGGTGATGATCAGGGCAGATTATATCCTGTCAATCAAAAGGGGGCAAAACTATGGAAGCTTGTTTCCGCCACTGAATAAAATAAATAAATAATAATAATTGCGACTTTTTATCTCACAATTGCGAGATATGAAGTCAGAATTGTGAGAAATAAAGTCGCAATTCTGAGAAATAAAGTCGCAATTGCAAGATATAAAGTCGCAATTATGAGAAAAAAGTCGCAATTGCGAGAAAAAAAGACAGAATTGCGACTTTTTATCTCACAATTCGGACTTTATATTTCGCAATTCTGACTTTATAACACATAATTGCGAGTTTATATCTCGAAATTCTGACATCTTTTCTCAGAATTGTGAGATATAAACTCACAATTGCGAGTTATCAGGCCAATTATAAGGGGGGAAAAAGACTAATTTTTCCCCCCTCAGAATAGTTTATTTCTCACAATTCTGACTTTACAACACGCAATTTCGACTTTATATCACGCAATTCTGACTTTATATCAATCAAATCTGACTTTATATCTCGCATTTCTGACTTTATAACATGCAATTGCGACTTTATATCAATCAATTCTGACTTTATCTCGCAATTCTGACTTTAAAACACGCAATTGCGACTTTATATCACGCAATTCTGACTTTATATCACGCAATTCTGACTTTATATCTCGCAATTCTGACTTTATATCTCGCAATTCTGAGAAATAAAGTCAGAATTGCGAGATGTAAACTCGCAATTGTGAGAAAAAAAGTCCGAATTGTGAGATAAAAAGTCGCAATTACCTTTTTTATTTTTCATTCTGTGGCGGAAACAAGCTTTCATACAAAACAACTCATACTATGTGTGTAGGAAATGTCTTTGAATTTAGGGCAAGTTAACGCGACAATAACGCAGTAACAGTTAAAAAATGATAAAATGATGATCATTGAATCATGCTATCACCCGTAAGAAAATCAAACTGTTGGTGTCGGTAATTTAGTATCGGTGCATCTCTACTATATTAATTGCTTCTCATTTCTGTTGATCCTGCGATAATTAGGGCTATTAGATGTACATCTCATTTCTCCATGCCTAGACAAGTGATGTAGAAAGTACCTCAGTCTCCCCGATCTATTTTATATTCCCGTCTGCTTTATCAAAAGCAACACTGCTGTTAAAAATAAGACTGTCTCTTGAAGACTGCAGCTGACAGTGTAGCACGTCTGTGAAGAAATCCTTTCTCAGCTGAAGAGAGAGACCTGTGAGCGTTTTCAAGTCTGACAGCGCTGGGTCAGGGAAGCGATGGAGAGATGCGGTGGAGACAGAGCCGAGACGGACTCCATCTGGAGTGTGTGGACCTGACAGACAGTGGTGCGCTGGTTCTCCTCCACGGGCACTTCATTACACACCAGTCAGTCTCTCAGCAAGCCTTGGCCTTTAGCAACCACCTCAAAACACACCTGTGTGTGAGATACTGAGAGACGTTCTGCATTGATGATGCATAGAGGCCATCGTTCCCAACACCGGCAAAGTCCTTTTAGGCAAGTCATGGCACTCGGCCGCCATCTTGGCAACGCCTCCGGGCAGCTATTTCGGACTAACAAGACCAGGCTTCTATCTAAATGAATGGGCAGAGAGTCAGAACTGCACTTTCACTGGTCACTCACCGGGACATAAAAACTGCTTGTATAGAAACAGCAGTAAAATATGATAAAAATCGCTGAAAAAGTTTGATGACTTTGCCCCAAAATAAGGTTTAAAAGGTATTTTTCCCCACAGGTTATACGTTTATTACGCATGCGCAAGGGTTCTCGTCTCCGCTGTCGCAAACCTCAACTGTGCGCATGCGTCAGTGGAACCAGACGATAGGCTTACATGTTTCCCGGCTTGACTGTTAAAAGCAGACGATTGGCTTTCCAGCGGGAGGGGCGGGGCATGTGCATACAACCGCCATCTTTGGCGTTACGGGTTTTCCCTATATAGTTGTATTGAGGATTGAGGAAGTGGCATGTCTCTATATAAATTGTCTCTGACACCGGTCTGCACTTAAAGCGGCTTCCAAAACTAAAATCTTATTGTAAGTTTATCGTACAGACAGGGCACAGGTCTTCTTTCCAGCACTAAAACTCACCAGTCGATTTAAAGCCTTGAAGAAGAAAACTGAACTTGATATTCAGACATTTTTAAGTGTCACTTACATTACTGTTCAATATATATATATATATATATTGTTTAAATAAACTTTATTTAGCGTGGAATCATTAAATTTATATTGACATTACAGACATTTATAATGTAAAAAGATTTATATTTCAAACATTCTGAAAATATGAATCAGCACAACTGTTTTGAAATGTTTCTTGGTCTTTAAATCAACATATCACATGTGACACTGAAGACTGAGTAGTCTAATGAGTTGTACCAGTGAGTTGTTTGAAGAGTAACGATGCTGAAAAATTCAAGGAATAAATTACATTTTAAAATATATTCATATATAAAGCAGTTATTTAAAATAGTAATAATATCTAACAACACTTTGATCGAAAAAATGCAGTCTTGGTGAGCAGAAGAGTCTTAGGATTTTGTTCAAATCTTACCAACCCCAAACCTTTTGAAATAATACTTCTTGAAGACACTGTGTATAAGCTGACATGCATATAGTTTTATTGTCCTCAGAGAAAAGGGCCAACAAATAATTATCTTGTATTTTCACTATTCAACTGCAAATAACTTTAAAATAAATATATATTTTCAAATCAATGTTGGATGAATCATTTGAAATAATACAATACACAGCATATTCACACAGAGCAACTGTAGAAATAACAGTTTTGTACAAGGTTTTAAGCAGCTAATGACATTATTATAGAAACATTTTTAAATCAACAATGATGATATATATAAAAGCCACATGATGAATTTACATGTTATTCTAAAAAGGGAAAAATACAACAAACAAACAATCAATCAAAGTTCCATGGAGCAGGCAGTCTCTTGGGAGTCCTAGGTCCTACTCAGGACCCCAACAGGAAGTAAAAGCATTTTCGAGCTGGTAAGCTAAAAAAGGTTTAATCTCAATACAGCTACTTGAAGTTGAAGTGTTGAAGGCTTTAATGACATGCTAAAAACATGCTGCTCTAAACCTTTTTTACACTTTATTTATTGCACATGCAGATTTCATGACCACATATTAATTGAATCTACATGGAATGTTTG
This sequence comes from Rhinichthys klamathensis goyatoka, assembly GCF_029890125.1. Classification (NCBI taxonomy): domain Eukaryota; kingdom Metazoa; phylum Chordata; class Actinopteri; order Cypriniformes; family Leuciscidae; genus Rhinichthys; species Rhinichthys klamathensis. Next base: position 1,010,819 of record NW_026606692.1, read on the forward strand.
TACTTTAAAATATGCAGTGTCACACTGCAGGAACATTTCAATGGAATTGTGAAGCCAGAAAAATTTAGCAAAATTGTTACTCTTTTTCATGACTTTGCTGTGCAATAAGGGCCTGTTTAATTTCCTATATGCTGCCATATTCAGTATCATTGCAATCATGGTTTATTTACCTTCATTGAATTCAATCGATGTGAGAAGCTGAGTTGTGCATAAATGTGTTCTTTTTTTAATGGATGCCAGTAAATTATGTTGGGGAAAATGTGATTCCCAAACTGGTTGAGGCTTGATTAATGCTGTATGTACTGCACATTGATTTGATTTGACCTTTGCCTCTACTTTTCTTTTTAGTTGTTAAGAAACTTTAAAAAAAAAAATGAAGTTGCAATCAGCTATCACAACTTAAAATTTTGTGTTAGAATAAATAAGGTTAAAAAAGTTTAATTTTTTTTTTAAATGATATGGTAATAATTGTATTATATTGCATTTTGTCTTTGTGTATAAAGTGTTTGATTGAATGCAAAATTTGACTTTTTGTGGCGAATTAGAACAATTATGCATTGATAACTATATGCATATGGGCCACTATGGAGCCACCTGGGTATACTGGGTCAAGATGCACGTCTCCCAGTGAGGATTATTTTATTTGTCATACTCTATGATGTAGTTGTGTACTCCGTGTATATATAGATTCACGACTTGTACCAAAGGTATTACTGCAATAAAAACAAGCAGTAGGCCTACTCGAAAGTCCATTTTAGGCGTTGTGCTGGAGGTGCAGAGCTGTCTAATTAGGCAGTGGGGGATTTCAAGTGATTGCAGACGGGCTTTGTATAGTGTTCCTGGCGGTGGAGAGGGAGTATAAAGAGGTGTGAAGGGCCACTCGGCACTGCTTTAAGGGCCAGATCTCCCTCTGAGACACGGCTGCTCACGAGACTTCATTAAAACAGCTCAGAGCCGCACCGTTCCTGTGCCGCTGGCGATTTGTTCACAACAAGTGCTCTCTGCATTTAACCATGCTGTGAAGGCCAAACTTGAAGTTAAACACAACTCCCATGACCACAAGTTGTTAAAGCCGGCATGAAACGGAAGTTGTGATAGTCTTTTCTTCCCTATTGTGACGTACACTACCGTTCAAAAGTTTGGGGTCGGTACGATTTTAAATACTTTTAAAATAATTCTCTTCTGCTAACCATGGCTGCGCTTATTTGATTAAAAATACAGCAAAAATCAGTTATAGTATTAAATATTATTCCAGTGTAAATCAGCTGTTTTCTGTGTGAATATATAGTAAAGTGTAATTTATTCCTGTGATCAAAGCTGAATTTTCAGCATCACCAGTGTCAGTGTCTTCAGTGTCAAATGATCCTTCACAAATCAGTATAATATGAGGATTTGATGCTCAAGAAACATTTATTATTATTATCAATGTTGAAACAGTTGTTGGTCTGTCAGTTGTACAGTTTTTTTTTTTTTTTAGGATTCTTTGATGAATAGGAAGTTCAAAAGACTTTTGTAACATTATAAATGTCTTTACTGTCACTTTCGATCAAATGAATTATTCCTTGATAAATAAAAGTATTGATTTCTTTCCTCCAAAAAATAAAAATAAAATTCTCACTGACCCCAAACTTTTGAACGGTAGTGTATATCTGAGTGAAACGGCTTCTGGAACAAGAACAAATGTGGGCGGGGCTTGATTTTGTCTGTGGGGAATTGATTGGATGGTTGTGGTTTGCCATTGGTGGATCTCGTGTGAGTGACAGGTTGCTCCGCCCCCGTCATCAGAGAAGAGATTAAAGATTATGAGGCACACAAATAAAAATATAATAATGATGTGCACAGATAAATCATTTATAATTGTGCAATATACAATATTTGCCCATTTTAATTTCATGGTGACTTTAAGATTACAGTTTTGTGGCTTAGTTGTGAGACTAAGATTTGTATGTTAGTGCACTCCTAAATTTTGAGACAATTATACTGGGAAATTTTTTTTTGTGTGATTTACTTTGAGACAATTTGTTTTACTTATCACAAAGAAAATGACGAGATAGGAGAAAGACTGTAATAATATTTTCTTGTAAACATTTATCAAAAAATATACAAACAACTATATATATATATATATACATGCTTCCCATCGAGCTCAGGCCATGTTTAACCTGTTATATTGCTTTAGAGTCTACATGAAATGGTGTTTCCTTGTTGTAGATAAATGGTATATTCAATAAAAAGAAATGTATGGCAGTTGGTTGTTGGGTAAAAAGGTGTTGCATAAGCCATGTTTGAAGGCAAAGGATTGAAAATTAAGAAGAAAATATGTTTTAGAGGCAAAGTTATTACATTCTGTTGAAATTGCCAGTGCAACATGCTCCACCTGACTATAGCTGGAGGAGTGAAGAAGAGTCTCAAGACCATTTCTAAAGCATGATCAATGTGTGTGTGTGTGTGTTCTCCTGTACGTGTGGAGTCTTGTTTGTTTTTATTTCTCGAGTGGCTACAAGGCATATGCTGCTACTTGATCTCGCTGCTGCAACGAGAGTGCTTTGTTTTCATCTGACGTGATTTGAACATATTGCAGCTTTAATTCAGCTCTCCTCAAGAGAGACGCCGAGGAACGCTTGCCCATTACTCTCTGCCTCTGCCAGTGTCATATTTGAAGTGCAGATGCTTCTCATATAGTGGGCCTATGGAAAGGTTTTTGCTCAGATGTACATGTAGCTCTTGATGTTTCTGCTAAAATGCCCCACGAGTAATTACAATTGATGCATAAAACACTCTTAATTATAAAAGTTCAATTATATAAATGTTCCATTGCACAAAAGGTTCTTTAGATTTTTTAAATGTTCTTCACACTAAGAAAAAAAAGGTTGCTTTAAGAACTGTTCTCTGAATTGTTCTTTGGGGAACCAAAAATGGTTCTCATATGGTATCGCTATAATAACCCCCTTTTGGAAGCTTTAGTTTTAAGAGTGTCGCAGTGTGGTTTATTGAGAATAGACAAAGGTGTTGTACTCTTGCTTTAATGGCTGTCATACCAAACTTAAATAGCCGTCGTGCAGATACCATTAATATAATCTATTCAGCCTAACAAAAGGATTGTTTTAAGCCTCTCAAACAGGGTTCAGGAAAGCTCGTCTTTAGTTTCTAGGGGCTTAAACTTTCCATCACTTCTCTGCGACGGATTAAAGCGGGATGCGAGCGTGGCCGCAGTGAATTTGACTTCTGTAAGCTTATAAGCATCCATGTGTGAAATACATGAAGTCAGTGGAGAGCCCTTCAGCTCCGCTCTTAAACTCTCATATACGGTGGTGAGAAAGCGTTTGAGCCTCAGGAAGAGTTAGGCGAGACATGGCTGTGTTCAATCACCCGCCTGCCAATAACAGTAATGTATAGAAGGAGGATTACAGCTTCCTTCCGAACGGCGTAAATATAAACTTTACAGAAGAGAAGATTGCAGTAAGGATGAGTGCAACACTGCTTATTTAAACCAGCATGCATTTCAATGTTGGTAGACATTGTGTTCACCATTCAAAGGTGGTTTGCATGGTCATACTTTTGAAAGTCAAGCTTCCTGATAGGAGCAAATAGAGATTTCCAGTCTGATGTCATTGGAGAAACTTTGTAGGTTCCAAAAAAAAAAAAAAAAAAAATGTATTTAGATCTTTAGGAAATCTTCTATTTACTAGTTTTTAAAGATCTGAGAAACCACAACACTGATCTAAAGAACATTTAGTAAAACACTAAAATTGGTTTGAATCTCCAAACAAACAAATTCATAAATATATATAAAGAACCACGGAAGAACCATTATTATTTAAGAATCTAAACTGTAGTCAAGTGAAAATATTTTATTTTATAATTTATTCACCCTCATGTTGTTTCAGATCTGTATGATTTTCTTTTTTTCAGATGATAAACTCATGTTCCTCATATTTAGATGTTCATTACAGGTGTGATGATTTACTTACAATTATTTATATAGTATAGCTTTTATATTTTCATTTTAAATGTTAGTCATTTTGTTATGTGCTTTTGTCATTTGTATTAGTTTTTGTTTTTTATTAATATTTTTATTTAGCTTTACTTTATTTGTATTTCAGTTTTAGTCATTTTAGTGCTGCAAGGCAACATTTCTAAGTTTCATTTAAGATTTTTAAGTTTAAGTTTTTGTTTTATTTGATTTCAGCTTTATTTCATTTACCTCAAATGATTTTTAATAGTTTTATTTTTAGCTTCAGTTCATGATAGCAACACTGTAGAAGCTGTCGAGCTGAACAAAAAAGACACAATAATAGCATCTTAACTCGTGCACTGTAAAAAGTGCTACACCCACAAAGTAGGTTTTATATATTTTAAATATTTGTAATCTAGTTTATTTTATTGGTTTTATACAAAAAGAGTATCAAAATACTTCCTCTTTACTTAAAATATATCAGTTTTTATATAACAATATATTTTAAATAAAACCCATGCAATTTATTTGGGTAGTTATTTGTATGTGGTTGTAAATGTTATAAAAGTGAGTTGACAATGCACAATTTATTTGAGCAGCTGTCGATGTGACAGGTGTGTTCATCAAACGTAAATATTTTAAATTTTATAAGTTGGCATTATCCCTTTTTCACTGGCGGGGACTGCAGGCAGATGCAATATCTTCCTCGGTACTTCAACTGTTTGGTCGCTGCAGCAGATCTGAATTTCAGGGTCTGATTAACACGGTAAGTTGAGCAAATTTAGCCGAATGACTGGTGATGTAAACTAAAGTCACGCAAAATCGCTTACTCCACTAGGGAGCTGAGTTTAGGTTTGCAAATTGTATAGCTAGCTATCCTGCACACATGGTAAGCTAAGATGGCTGCACAGTGTGGTCGATCGGCAGACAAACAGCAGCAGTGTTTAAAAACACATACAAGTTACGTATGTAATAATTAGTTGCACAAATGCCCTCGGTTATATTTTTAGATTGCACAGATTAAATTTCGGGATCATATGCGATCGAAACGGTCGCAAATTCGAGCCTTCAGGCAATAGTTGTGCGGGCAAATAAGGGAAAGTAAGATGTGGTGTTTTATGGACAACACTTTGTTTTGTGTGTTGTGTGTCTTTGACAGAACTCAGAGATTATGTTATTATACTTTTGCATTACTAAAGCAGATGCACAGATTAGACTGTAGAGATGTATGTTTAGTAGTCTGTCTGATTTTAGAGATTTGATCCACGATATTTTAATGCTGCATTGTCAATTAATGACAGATTTTTGGTCTAGATTTTTAAACTATTTCTAACCTATTACCTAAAGAAGTTTACAACTGATTTTTTTCTAACATCTAACATTTTCCTGGTCTTTAGATACCCAAGCACTTTTGTTACCTGGGGTCTTCGAGCTTCACATCCAGGTAAGACAAACTTCAGAATAGATTCAATTACAATTTGATCAGATTATACGTGTTCTGTAAGTCCAATAGACGTTCAGGGAACCTCCATACAAGGTTAAAAACTAGTTCAGATGTGGACATATTTTATGTAATTTAATGTCTCATTTAGACAATTTAAACTTTTTCTGGACCAAACACTTTCAGGATGCATTAAATTAAAACTCATGTTTATTTCAACGTAATTTCTAATTGCAAAGCAACTCTCAGACAGTGTGTGTTTGTCCAAAAATCATGAAATCATTACTGTCTACTTAGGGCAGGCAGCTTAAGGTCCCTGGTTCGAATCTGATTTCTCTCACGATCCAAATATGTATAAATGACAGATGCTAAACTGTCTAAAGGTGTCAGTGCGTGTTTGTCCAAAAATCATGAAAAGAAACTTCACTGTCTGTGAATTGCTTTGCAATTACACATGAAAATTACATTGAAATAAATGTGAGTTTTAATTTAATATATCCTGAGAGTGTTTATTTGGTCTAGAATAAGTATAAATTGTCCAAATGAGACCTTAAATGATGTTGAAAATTGTCCAGATTGTCCACATCTGAACTAGTTTTCAACCTTGAATGGAGCTTCCGTGAACGTTCATCACAGAACACCTCAAAAAAAGTCGTAAAAACTTTCATTCTGGCTCCTCAGTGGACGTCTTTTCAATGTACGTCTTTGTGACAAAGACGTTGAAAAGATGTCTTTTGGACATAATTTTGTCTGTAGCTTAATTAACAGTAATGTGATGACCAATCAGGTACAGGCAAGGACAATTGCATTTGTTTTATTGTAATTCATCCTTTGAACCAGAAAAATACAACACTCATGCTAGAGTAGATCATGATATTTTAGTACCCATGGCATTGTCATGGTAGACTTCACTCTGGTCACATGTTCTAGTCACAGTCTCCATCTTGTATCCACCACCTTTAGCAACAAAAGTACAATTTGGACTTTGTCTCTTATCTCTTCTACCTGTCTGCTAATATTCATCTCATTTCCTATGTGTCTGACCAAACTCTTGTTTCTTTTTTGTCTCCACCAATAGAGTCGGGCTGAAAAAGAGGTGCACGCTGAGCTTGGCAGTTGCCCACTGAAAATTTACATGTGCCATCACCCCGACACGATTGGGATTATCATATAAGGACAGCCCGTGGTCAGAGGTGTGCCAAACCTGTCGAAAGCATGCTGCCTCCTGTTGCTCCTCCTTACCTATGCTCTCGACCTCATGTATCCCTCAAAACTGGTGTATACTTGAGATATATCAGAGGCTTTTTGTAGGATTGGACCCTGTGCGTCCTAAACTATCATCATGTAATTTTTGACATTGCAGTTCCAGTGTGATACAATGTGATGTTATGGCTCACTTTACCTTGATCCAAACATTTCAGATTGGGCAGTTTGGATATTTCACTGTACTGTTCAGAACAGGTTGAAAATACACTTCTACAGTGTTTGTTTTATATTAGAGTGTACATGTGCGGCCACATTTATTTGCTGTTTTGTAGTCACTGTTAAAAGTGACACTGGTTGACATTGAATAAATTATATATTGTCTTCAATTTATCTTCTCATCTTTTTATTCTTCAATTGAATTTGTAATTGTTATTGACAATTAAAAAAATATATTAAAATGTTTATTCACATATGATTAAGTTAATTTTACTAAGAAAATAAAGTTCATAAAACCTAATTAAAATGAGTACAGGTTACTCGTAGCAACCCATAAATAAGTTACCTGTACCAAGAAAAGTAGGTTTATCCAACTGAGTAATACTAGTACTATTAGTTAACTCAACTTGATTTTTTTGCGTTTCTATAAAGTAATGTTAAAGTGTTTAATATACTTAAAAAAGGCTGCAAGTTGAATCAACATAAAACATCCAATGCAGCCACTTGCCTCACTTTTTATAAGTTAGATCTAGGTATTACTTTTTACAGTGTGGGCTATTTTGCAAGTCTTCTAAATTCATGCGATATATTTCTACGAGGAACAGCCTGAAATTGAAAATTCTATTTGCTGATCTTTCATTCAAATAATTAATATACACTCACCTAAAGGATTATTAGGAACACCATACTAATACTGTGTTTGACCCCCTTTCGTCTTCAGAACTGCCTTAATTCTACGTGGCATTGATTCAACAAGGTGCTGAAAGCATTCTTTAGAAATGTTGGCCCATATTGATAGGATAGCATCTTGCAGTTGATGGAGATTTGTGGGATGCACATCCAGGGCACGAAGCTCCCGTTCCACCACATCCCAAAGATGCTCTATTGGGTTGAGATCTGGGGTCTCATTTATAAAGCGTGCGTACGCACAAAATGGGTCTGGAAACGTACGTACGCCAGTTTCCACGCAAAGGTTGTGATCTATAAAAAACAAACTTGACGGGAGAATGTGCGCACCTTTAAGCAAACTTTGAGCCGTGCGTACGCACGTTTTGGAGACGGAGCAGTTTGGCGACACCGATGGTGAGCTGGAGCTAAATGTCTTTTTGGTCACTTTTAGACCGACATTCTAAAGAAAATTATACATACAGTATACAGAAAGATAATACAAATATAATTTCACTCACCAAGCCTATCACATGAAGCAAACATCCATCCCTTTTTAAATGTCCATCCCTTTGTTCTTTAGTGAAACTGACGCAGCCTATCTAAAACCGTAAATCTTCATTATAATCATAAATACAGTGTTCTGTGAAATATGTTCACAATAACAGTTTAAATAAATAAAACTATGTTTTACTTCTGATATAAACATTTAGATTAAATATGCCATTCTGATTAATGGAGTTAGACACTTAAATTACATGAAATCATTACTGAGAAGTTACAACATTTTTTTATATTCAATAAATAGAAATATTTGTTGTGGATGCAATGCTTTCAAACACTTTCCCTCTGTCATGCTGTGTTTTAATGCTACAGAGATAATTACAGAGACTACAGAGATAATTGCTTATCATGATAATAGCAGATTGTCTGAGAAAATAGTTTCGTGCAAATAATGCACTACAAGGTCTATCTGTTTCCATTAAAAATATAAATCAATTAAACTTTGGCCAGTGGAAAAGATAGAGAAAAACTTTCTCTGAAATGTATTTTACACTATTTGATTTATTTATTCAAAAACAAGGCAAGGATATAGGCTACTAAATTATTTTTTATTAATGTAACTAATGTGACGGCACATACCGTATTTCATATTTTCCAAATGTCTTGTACCGTTAAACATATGTTATCACGTGGATGAATAATCATATGCAAATGATATGCAGATTAGGATATGCATAGTAAAACTAGGCGTTGTAAGCTCCATACATGGTTATTTCGGGGTGGAGACGCAAGTGCGCACATTCTTCCGCTGACTGGGATTTATAAAGTGAATTCTGCGCAAGTTTTGGTGTACGCACGGTTTTATAAGTCAGAATATTTGTTTGCGTACGACATTTTTGGCTTTCGGACGCACGTACACTTTTAGTAAGGATTCTACACACAGTTTTATAAATGAGACCCCTGGTGATTGTGGGGGCCATTTTAGTACAGTGAACTCATTGTCATGTTCAAGAAACCAATTTGAGATGATTCGAGCTTTGTGATATGGTGCATTATCCTGCTGGAAGTAGCCATCAGAGGATGGGTACATGGTGGCCATAAAGGGATGGACATGGTCAGAAACAATGCTCAGGTAGGCCGTGGCATTTAAACGATGCCCAATTGGCACTAAGGGGCCTAAAGTGTGCCAAGAAAACATCCCCCACACCATTACACCACCACCACCAGCCTGCACAGTGGTAACAAGGCATGATGGATCCATGTTCTCATTCTGTTTACGCCAAATTCTGACTCTACCATCTGAATGTCTCAACAGAAATCGAGACTCATCAGACCAGGCAACATTTTTCCAGTCTTCAACTGTCCAATTTTGGTGAGCTCTTGCAAATTGTAGCCTCTTTTTCCTATTTGTAGTGGAGATGAGTGGTACCCGGTGGGGTCTTCTGCTGTTGTAGCCCATCCGCCTCAAGGTTGTGCGTGTTGTGGCTTCACAAATGCTTTGCTGCATACCTCGGTTGTAACGAGTGGTTATTTCAGTCAAAGTTGCTCTTCTATCAGCTTGAATCAGTCGGCCCATTCTCCTCTGACCTCTAGCATCAACAAGGCATTTTCGCCCACAGGACTGCCGCATACTGGATGTTTTTCCCTTTTCACACCATTCTTTGTAAACCCTAGAAATGGTTGTGCGTGAAAATCCCAGTAACTGAGCAGATTGTGAAATACTCAGACCGGCCCGTCTGGCACCAACAACCATGCCACGCTCAAAATTGCTTAAATCACCTTTCTTTCCCATTCTGACATTGAGTTTGGAGTTCAGGAGATTGTCTTGACCAGGACCACACCCCTAAATGCATTGAAGCAACTGCCATGTGATTGGTTGATTAGATAATTGCATTAATGAGAAATTGAACAGGTGTTCCTATTAATCCTTTAGGTGAGTGTAGATTTGATGTCACCAGTTTATGAACATGCATTATGAACAAGTATGCATGAGATAACGGTTTAAATTTCAGTCCGTTCCTCACACAAGTTTCAGAAGACACTGTAAGACACTGTTTTTTGTCCTTTTTGAAGTTTGACAGTCCTAGCAATTACTGCATCTACCTTCCAACGAAGAAAGACATATGGTTTTAGATTAACATGAGGCTGAGTAAATGATGACAGAATCAGTCTGTTCGGGACACCAGCATCAAAAGCACAACACATGCTGAAGGAATGAAAGGAGGTGAAACCACGGGCTCAGAGAAAGTGTTGTTTCCACGATAAGAGGTGTTGGTTATCTGAGCTGCGCTTTAAGGGATCGCAGCCTTTGATAAGCGTCTGTGGATATTTCCGGGTCATGGATAGCCCGTGACGGATCACAGGATACTCATTTAAAAATGTCTCCTGCTGTTCATCTGCTGGAGAGCTTTAATGCTGTAATGTTCATTTGTTTTCAGGGACGGAGCAACACCAAATAGTGATCAAGCTGAAAACACAAAGACGGGTCGAGAGGGTTACGAGATTAGACGAGATTAACGCTGAAAGCGATGGCTTCCGTTATTCAGAGAGCTTTACCGTAACCAAACACAGTTTATTTAATTGACTGACCAACATCTACAGGCACTGAAGTGTGTTTTAGAAGCTAGTTTTAGTGTCACGTTTTACTAGTCATAATCAGTATTGTTGTAATGGTGTTTAAAGTAATTTAAATAACATTAAAAATGCAGAAATGTACAGTCTTTTTCCATACTATTCGTTACATGCTACCAAACAACATGTGGTAAAGGAAGAATAATTGTGTTTAGAGATTATTGACTAACTTGTAATATAGAATGGAAATGGAAAAAAAGTTATATTGTTTTCTATTTTTTCCTGGTTCCTAATTTACAATCAAAAGTTTAAGGTTGGTAATAAAGAAAGAAAGAAAAAAAGGCCCCATCTTAGTGGATATTTAGTGTCATCTGAAAATTCAACACAACATAACAAGCTTTGGTCAACTTCTAGTTTGTGAAAAACATTCACTATTAACTATGATGTTCACCTCAATAAACGCCCCAATTTACTGCTTATTAATACGGTAGTTGTAGTGGTTATGTTTAGGTATTGGATGGGATTAAGGGATGTAGAATATGGTCATGAATAAGACATTAATATGTGCTTTTGAAGTACTGATATGCAAGCTAATAAGCGACTAGTTAATAGTGAGGATTTGTCCACAAACTAACAAAAGTCTTACATAAGTAATGTAAAAAAATATATATAATGCCTCAGTCTCATTTTAATTAATGTACAAGTTATATATGGACCTGGTCCAAAAGTACTGGTAAAATCCCTAGTTAAGGAAAACCATGTCCTGAGAATCCACCACACATTGGTTTAGAAAGGAAATTAGCTTTCTGATTGAGTGAAACACAAGTCTTCAAACAATGTGGATCTTTCTTGTTCCACAAGCTTCCTTTATCCGTGTAAATCTTGTTAGATTTCTGTGCTGATGTAGAAGATCTAAAAGTAAGCCATGAGATGTTGTGAAACGTTCTTTTACCTCTAATTCGTTGGAAGCTATACACGCTGACGTTTACTGTTGTTATTCGCCATTTTAGGGTTCGGTTTTTTTTTCCACCAGCATTTTGGCAGCATGTTTCGCGTCACTCGATATTCTTCAGAAAATGTAAAAAATCTAGTTTTATTAGTGTCTTCGGCCAAGCAACATCTGGATGCAAGAGCCTAAGAAACATCAGGGGAAGGACGAATATTTCATCCTGAAGAGTTTCTTCTAGCCCGGATTGAAAAGTCGCAGTTTTTGAAGCACCTTTGATTTGTACCGTCTTTCCCCTTCAAGAGCTCTTTGTAGTGTCCTTTGGGGCCTGACTGTATCTAAACCCCCATGGAAAGACACTGGAGAAGATTTGAAGGATGTGTTAGGAAGGCAGAGCAAGTTTCCAGCTCTCAAACAACACACCAAGGTGTCAGCCGCACAAATAAAGCTCCCCGCGGGACGGCTCTATTGTTGTTTACATAAGAAAATCATTACACGCTTGACGAAATTTGGCATCGGTCGTGCCCAGGGGAAGTTCATCAGGAAATATCTCCGTTGCTTAAAAACAAACAGATGACTAAAATTGCTGTGGTGACGCATTCAGAGCCGCTCATGCACACAAGATCACGTTCCGCAGCGTCTTCCGAAAGTTATTGGTGCCGTGCAGATTTGAAGAAAGCAGGAGTTTGTCGGGAGTCTAAATTAAACCCAAGGGTCAGTTCAAACGTCTGAAAGATGTCGTTTGTTCATGATCAGAAGACATTGTTCATAAGTCACCAGGTAAAGCATCTGACTTCATGTGAAGCATTTCTTGAGTCTGCATGCCTTTGAGGAAAACATGTAGGATGGGACTTGTCTTTTTCCATTGTGATTTGATTTGACGGATTTCTCCAGATATTATTTTAATGTTTAATTTAGCCACTTTTCACACTTGAAATAGTTAACGATTCTAAACAGAATCCTCTCTTATCTTGATTCATGTTTGACATTGCTCATAATTTACCCAGGGATGACAATTCATTCTGAGTATTCATAAGATGACGTTTCATAGTGTAAACCCGGGGTTAACGTCCTTATTTGCATATTTGCTGTGTCAGTGTCTTTAATTGGATGAACACCGCACACAGTATGTTTACATAAAGGCTCTAGCACTATGCATCCTCATATTATATTGCAGACAGTTTATTCGAATGGACTTTTATATACAGTATGTTTGGTAACACTTTACTTGAAGGGGTGTACATAAGACTGACATGACACCTTCATAACCATGACATGACATATGTCATGAATATGAAGTAGGGTTTATGCATGTTTATGACAACTGTCATTAAGTGTCTTTCGCTCAATAATGACATTTTGAATGCAAATATGACATTGTTTAAGATGTCTTTGTTATGACACCTTGACATAAACCATAACATCATAACCTGTCAGTGTCTTTGTCATGACAACTTGACATTAAATTAAGTTAAACTGTCATGTGGTTGGTTTTGACATTGGCTGTCATAAGGCCATTATAACTGTGTCATGAATATTTTTCGTGACCTCAACTACAGTGGTACAAATTGAATTTGTCATTAAACAGTTATAATGGCTTCATGACAGCCAATGTCAAAACCAACCACCTGACAGTTTAATGTAATGTTAACCGATAAAGCTAAGTGGTTTCTTAAGTTTGATAATTAATCTGCTATGTCATGTTTATGACAGGTTGTGTTGTCTTAGTAATGTCAAGTTGTCATGACAAAGACACTGACAGGTTATGATGTATTGGTTTATGTCAAGGTGTCATTACAAAGACATCTCAAACAATGTCATATTTGCATTAAAATGTCATAATTGAGCGAATGACACTTAATGACAGTTGTCACAAACATGCATAAAACTTCCTTCATATTCATAACATGTCATGTCATGATTATGAAGGTGTCATGTTAGTCTTATGCACACCCCTTCAAGTAAAGTGTTACCGAAAATTCACAGGAATACATAACATTTCATAATATATTCAAATAGAAAACAGTTGTTTTAAATTGTAAAAAATATTTCACAATATTACTGTTTTTAAATGCAGGCTTCGTGAGCAGAAGAGATCTTTTTCAAAAAATATGAGAAAATCTTTCCAACCTTTTGAATGATGTGTATTGGGACGGTATACAGGATCAGTTTTGATTTCATGTATTCTTGTATGATTAACAACCTTTAGTAACTTTCACTCTTCTTGAGTAGGACACTGGAGTTTATTACATAAACTTACAGCCTAATATGAATTCACACCCTGTCCTTTGGATGCGTGTTACTTAAAAATTCAAGGTCTGTTTCAAACGGCCGTTGGTGTAAAAGCTTATTTTGACAGACGCAATACCTCTTGAACTCGAGACAAATTGGATAACAAGCAGCAGCGAAGCGTATCGGGGAAGTCACCGCACTTCAAAAACAAACCAGCGGCCGAAAATAACACCTCACACGTTTCCCTTTATTTTCCATTTCTCTGTTTGTTTCCTTCTGTATGTTTTATTTCAGCACAAACACTTTTGTCACAAAATGTCACAGCCATCAAAGTCTTTTCACACAGTGCATTTGCTTTCGCTTTTTCTGATGGAAAGACTGTTGTTCTCTTCCCTCGCAAAAATTGCAGTGCTTTTACAAGATATTTAGAGTCGAAAATCCATGAAATAATCAAAATCTAGCAGACAGTCGCCTCAGATGGAGGAGTCACACACCATTACGTCTGTGAAGTCTGCTGGGAAGAGGAATGCCGGCTCGTAATGCATAGGGAATTAAACTAATATTTAAACAATGGCACCACCGACGAGCCCTGCTCAAACAGTAACCAATCCGTTTATGAGATCGCAAATTTACATAGGTGAGAGAAGATACGATTTGGAGTTTGCATTCTGGATAACACTTGTATTTGATCATGGGAAATGATTTTTGCATGCCATGTTGATACAGTTTTAGCTGCTTAAAGGGGTCATGATGTGCATCGAGGCTGTGATTTACAGTATGGGGGTTTGTGTGTTACCGCTGATAGAAAAGGTGATGAAGTTTTACAGTAGGTGCATAGATGAAATTGTCAGTCTTTTGTATTAAAGACTAGTTAGTGGTCAACCAATAAATGGTATTTCAATGGTGACAACTAGATCAAATCTGACCGATCACTCTAAAAAATGCCGGGTTGTTGTAACCCAAATTTGGGTCAAATATGGACAAACCCAGTCATTGGGTTACATTTTTTTTAATACAATTTTTAACCCAATGTTTGAGTTTGTCCATATCTGAACCAAAATTGGGTTAAAACAACCCAGCATTTTATTTTGATTATGCTGATATAATGTCAGGTGCTTTTTGTGCATTTAGGCAAATGTTTGTTTCTTTAAAAATAACAACATTGACCCATTCACATTGAGACCAGAAACATGTATCAGGAAAGTAATAGTCAATTTTGATGTTAAATGGACATTTACTTTACACAAACTCACAAAATAAAATGTAATAATAATCTGTTGTTTTCTGTTAATATTATAGGCCAATTAATCCGCCTGATTGATGTTTCAGTCCGTGATTTTGCCAGAATGTTTAGTGAAACTTGCTTTTCATCTAGATCAAATGTTTTATTTTTTAAATAAGTGGTATAATATGCATAATTATTCCCTGATATGTACAATACATTTTTTTATTCTCCCTCAGCTAAATAGACAGGTTTCACTAGTATTCAATCAGGCATTATTTAAAACATTATTGTATTAATATTTCTGGAAATACAGTACAACACATTCTATGGGTAACTGATCAATAATTAAGTGAGTTCATATGATTATGTTTGAATTTCATACCAATTTAATTCAGTTTCCGTGAATTCAAATTCTATATCCTGTTGTAACGTGTATGATCTGTTTTAGTTTAGTTTTCCCTCTGTTTCCCTGTTTGTTAACTAGTTTCCACAGTTCCTAATGCCACACACCTGTTCTGATTCTCTTTTGATTACGTTCTCGGTGCATAAAAGAGTTTTCTTTAGTTCGTCAGTCTAAACTAGTCTGTTATACATGCTCGTGTGTTTGTTAGTTCTCCAGTGATCTCTGTGAGAGTTTTCTGTTTTTAAATATTAAAGACTGTTTTTGTTGCCACTGTTTTCTCTTCCTTCACCCACTATGACAATACCTCATTTGAATATTAATTTAATGACATCAATTCAGTTCAACTTCTGTTAGTATTATAGGCTAATCGGCTAATATTTAGGCAGTGGTCACATGGTCAGTCTGATGATGAGTCGACATGAACCATATAAGTTACATTAACAGAAGCATTATCAAACAGTCTGAGGCGGTTTATTCGTGGTTGCGGAGAGCGCAGCGCTGCAGGCTTGTAGCGTCCGGATGACAACTGAGCCTCGGTGGCTTGTTTCAGAGGAACAGGTCAGTCTGTCCATTCAGATGAGTGGAGGAGACCGGCGGACGCCTCGGGCCGTTCCTGGACAAACTCCAAACTCCAGCAGCAGCTGCTACCTGTAATACTGCGGCACGCTCCAGTTAGCATCCGCGACCAGCGTTCTCCCTTCCCATTGCTCTTCCATTCCCATCATTTCCCAAAAATGGATTGAGTCCAATTATGGATGAATGCATTGCAATGTTATGCTTTCTAACTGTAAATCAGATATGATAACCAACTGAAAAAAAAAATATATATATATACACGCATACATGTACATATATGGTAATACTTTACAATAAGGTTCAGTTAGTTATGATACTAACAATGAGTAATACTGTACATGTTCCAGTAGTTATTAATCTTTGTTAATGTTAGTTAATTAAAATTCAGTTGTTCATTGTTTGTTCATGTTAGTTCACAGTGCATTAACTAATGTTAACAAATACAAACTTTGATTTTAATAGCGTATTAGTACTTTTTAAAATTATTATTAACTAAGATTACTAAATACTGAAGTATTGTTCATGTTAACTACTGAACCTTATTGTAAAGTGTTACCATATATATACACTCACCGGCCACTTTATTAGGTACACCTGTCCAACTGCTCGTTAACACTTAATTTCTAAGCAGCCAATCACATGGCGGCAACTCAGTGCATTTAGGCATGTAGACATGGTCAAGACAATCTCCTGCAGTTCAAACCGAGCATCAGTATGGGGAAGAAAGTTGATTTGAGTGACTTTGAACGTGGCATGATTGTTGGTGCCAGAAGGGCTGGTCTGAGTATTTCAGAAACTGCTAATCTACTGGGATTTTCACGCACAACCATCTCTAGGGTTTACAGAGAATGGTCCGAAAAAGAAAAAACATCCAGTGAGCGGCAGTTCTGTGGGCGGAAATGCCTTGTTGATGCCAGAGGTCAGAGGAGAATGGCCAGACTGGTTCGAGCTGATAGAAGGGCAACAGTGACTGAAACAACCACTCGTTACAACCGAGGTATGCAGCAAAGCATTTGTGAAGCCACAACACGCACAACCTTGAGGCGGATGGGCTACAACAGCAGAAGACTCCACCGGGTACCACTCATCTCCACTACAAATAGGAAAAAGAGGCTACAATTTGCAAGAGCTCACCAAAATTGAACAGTTGAAGACTGGAAAAATGTTGCCTGGTCTGATGAGTCTCGATTTCTGTTGAGACATTCAGATGTTAGAGTCAGAATTTGGCGTAAACAGAATGAGAACATGGAACCATCATGCCTTGTTACCACTGTGCAGGCTGGTGGTGGTGGTGTAATGGTGTGGGGGATGTTTTCCTGGCACACTTTAGGCCCCTTAGTGCCAATTGGGCATCGTTTAAATGCCACGGCCTACCTGAGCATTGTTTCTGACCATGTCCATCCCTTTATGGCCACCATGTACCCATCCTCTGATGGCTACTTCCACCATGTCACAAAGCTCTAATCATTTCAAATTGGTTTCTTGAACATGACAATGAGTTCACTGTACTAAAATGGCCTCCACAGTCACCAGATCTCAACCCAATAGAGCATCTTTGGGATGTGGTGGAACGGGAGATTCGCATCATGGATGTGCAGCCGACAAATCTGCGGCAACTGTGTGATGCCATCATGTCAATATGGACCAAACTCCCTGAGGAATGCTTCCAGCACCTTGTTGAATCTATGCCACGAAGAATTGAGGCAGTTCTGAAGGCAAAAGGGGGTCCAACCCGTTACTAGCATGGGGTACCTAATAAAGTGGCCGGTGAGTGTATATATATATGTCAAAAAGTATATAAATAGTGTATTAATAACAGCCTTTTATGGGTAATGTATCATTCATTTATTCATTCTTTTTTACATTTAACATTTTATAAAAAATTCGACATCCTGTTTGTACCTCATTGAAACTTAATTGTCATTGTAATCCATTGTCAAATCTGTTCTGTATGCCACAAAACGATGAAGTACTGCAGGCTTGCACATTCATTTGTGTCATTATATCACTCCTCTGACATTCACAAAATAAGCATAATAAAGTTTCACTTCCCTTCTGAGTAGATGAACGCTGTAGTCGTATTTAAAACCTCTCCTTTTAATAGCCTGCATGTATCACTCCAGACACCTGCGTTTCTGGATAACTGCGTATTCCTGCGTTGACATTTAGCAGAAGCAGCTCCACCTGCGGGCGGTGTGTGACCCCTCATTAGTGCGGAGGGGCTTCGAGCGGGGAACTGGAAAAATGCTCATACGGCTGTTAATGTACATTAAATGGACTTTAAATTACGGCAGGGTTGAGTGCCTCCTGTATGTATGGAGTCCATCTTTCAGCGGATAAGGGGCCGGCGATGGGAATGTTGGATGAATTGCTGCCGTCTGTCCGTTTTGTAAAAGCTGTGGATCAGTGGGTCATGCAATAGTTAGCTTGAGAGCGTATTTCCATTAAAGTGCAAGGTAAAAGCTGCTGATAGCGTGGAGTTTGAGGTTTAACGTCTCAGCGTTATTAGGGAGTTTACATCACTCTTCTTTAAAAGTGGCCGCATTTTAGCAACACTAACATAGAAAGTATCAACATATAATGGAATTGGTGTTTAATGGCATATACTGTGTGTGTGTTTCACATTCTTTTTTTAAATTACAGTTTTTTGTAATGACAGATGTAATTTTCATCAATATTTGTGTGGTGCAAAAAAAAAAATGTCAGGAGATGCTGCATTTAAATAGACATTTTCTTGATGATTTTTAAATGCAAAATACATTTTGGAGGTCAATTATGGAACGTGAGGTAAAATATACTTTTCTTCATGAGATTGACACAATTGTTTGGCATTACATTATAGCCTACTAATTGAAAGATGTCGTTGTTAAAATAACCACATAAAGGCATGTAGTTTAGCGTTTTCTGCATCTCCTTCAATCTGCCTTTCTTTTACTCGAGGAAATCCCAGATATCTGTGGGCAAATTAGTAATGGCTGCCAAAACTAGAAGTGATTTGGACGTTGATGGTACGCCTTCAGCCTCAGAGCATATGGTGACTTTTAGTTTAGGGAATTCTCTTCACAATTTTGTATGGACAACTTCAATTTGGGTCTCGAGTCCCAGCTGGAATTGAGGAAAGTGGGATATGGAGTAAAAGTTCACATGGGCAAAGAGCACATATTATGGCTTATTTCCCACTTCCCATAAACTCATGCACATGCTAACATCCAATTAGTGAATAACACCGGGCAGCATCATATTTGCTGAATCAAATCCAACACTTGTTTCTTACTAAATTTGCCGAGCTGATTCCAAAACTAGTGCCTATTTTGCTCTAGCACAACATGTGTGAGGTGAAGAAGTGTTATATTAATCCTTTAATCAGCAGAAAAACTGCTACGAAGACAGGATTCCTATCTTCCTCGAAGCCTGGTTACAACTATCTGTTTAATTCTCAGTCCATTTTCACTTTTATTAAAAATTTTTTTTTGCTTAACCCTGATTTCAAGGTTAGATAATGGCCAGTGACAGAAGAAAATGCAAACTTGCACACATCTGTGGGTGGTTTTCTACATCCAAACAGTGACAGAAAATGACATATTTTGTGGGGAAAAAATTTTGCTAATTTATAAAATTGTGTTTGTTCTTTGACAATAAAAGGGGTTATATGTAGAATTCAGAAACAGTTGTTATTAGCGATACCAGTGGCTATTAAGTGAACTGCAGCCATAAATATATTTCTCATGCTCGCACGCAGGCACACGTATCGTACAAGAGACTTACTAACATACAAGTTCTTTTTCGCTCTTTGCTTAGGAGTAAACAAAAGTTGAAAATACCTTTGTAGCGGTGTACTGTTCATGGACATCCGGACGCCATCATCACTGTTTCCTCTCAATAACAAAATAAACACAACAAAAATGACAGCGGTGAGAAAACAGCAGTTCAGAAAGCATCTGATTATAGCGATGTGGTTATATGTGCAAAAGCTCAGCAATTCACCGGCCATGAGCTCATTAAAATTAATTAGCGTGTAAATGTCACATCCTGTTGATTTTCCCAGCAAAATCCCGTCCTTTACATAAAAATCAGTTTACAGGCTTTCATAAACAACCCACGAAGTCAGGGAAGGTCTCGTTTTTAAGTTTCGTTACATGCTGTTCACTCACTAGCAATAAAAAAGCAATTAATACATGAACATTCTCACATATAGCCCCTTAAATCAAGTATTTGGACATATTTTTCCAGTCATTTGCAGATTGCCAGTTTGAAGACTTTTTTTATTAAAATGGAAACCGTTGATATTTAACTGCTTAAGTGCATTACAGCTGCATCATATATATATATATATATATACACACAGTGTGTACACAGTATACTCTAAACAATGCTGGGTTGTTTTAACCCAAATTTGGGTCAAATATGGACAAACCCAAATGTTGGGTTAAAGATGTATTTTAACATTTTAACCCAACTTCAACTTTCACTTTCAACTGTACATTTTTTAATTACATTTTTAACCCAACATTTGGGTTTGTCCATATTTGACCCAAATTTGGGTTGAAACAACCCAGCATTTTTTAGAGTGTATATGCATTTGGGCTGTCAAATTGATGCAGGGTTGTGTAATAATTGAATTTCTTTTACCGTATTTTTTGACAGACCCATTCTTCTTTTGTGCATATACAGTTTGGAACGTCATGAAAGTCGTTAAATAATGACTGAATGTTAATTTGGGGTTGAATTATATCTTGGATTCATTTAGATTGAATCAATTACTTGAACATGCCGAGTCTGCCTTGGCCTGGACCCAGTTGGATCTCAGCATCCAACTTGGCTTTAAGGGATAATTAAGCAGCGTTTGGTCTGAAAACTCATTCATTATGCAGTATGAGGATGATGTGTTCATTAGATGGACTCGTGTTATGATTTTAAAGGGTAACCCGGCCATGACAACAGAAGCAGCTTGAAGGTCTTTAATCATGTTTGTTGGTTTGGTTGGAGGTGGTCTGGCAAGCGCTCAAAGAAGTTGGGATCCGAAGCCGTCTGCCTTCTCGCCAAGACCTTTAATGTTTGCTTTGGCTGAACGTTGCTCGTCTGTCCCGCCACGCTCTTCTCTGAAGGATCCTTTGTATGGCGAGGTCGGTCATGTCCGCGTGACACGCGCCCATATTAGTCTGGCAAAGCTGATAATGACAGACTAGATGGAGATAAAGACAACAAAGACTGGCCATGTTCCCTCAGCCTGACTCAGCTATCAGAGGCGTCTCTGTGTGTTGAGATGTGTGTGTAGACCATCATGGCTGTGTCTCGTTCCACTCATTAGTTCCCTTTGATGTGGATCAGGATATCCAGCCCGATCTCACGGCAATTCGTACGAATTTTACGAGGTGGCTAATTTGTACTAATTCATACGACCTCACTCGTACAAATTCGTACGATTTTTGCTAATTCGTACTTATTTTACGAGTTACCAAATTCGTAAGAATTCGTACGAATGACCTACCCCTGACCCCGCCCCTAAACCTACCCATCACGTGGGTTTAGACAAATCGTACAAATTCGTACGAGTGAGGTCGTACGAATTAGCCACCTTTTAATCACTCGTAAGATATGGTCGTGAGATAGCGTTGGGATATCATGAGCACAAATGTGCATTTATCTTCATTGCAGGTGCTAAAAAGTACATTATGAGAACTGATTATAGCATTATGAAATATTCAAATACAATATTTTATTAAATAAAATAATTTCATAGTGAAATTAATGTTATTGTTTTATTAAAATAACATTTCATAAAACTATAAAATGTTCGTTTTCATGGTGTCTTTGGTTAGATAATTTTGTATGTTGGATAAAGTAAATATTAAGACGCTTGAATTCCATGACAATTTGAGAGTTTTAATATAGTGAGCTTCGCAACCTTTTTGCAGTGCATTCTGGGAATTTCTAGGTATCAAATGCTCTGGAGTGTTTTTAACAATGGGACAGCCCATATCGACCAGCTCTCCGTAGTGCATCACTGAATGAGATTGAGACTGAACTTCTTTGAGAGAATAATACAGGCTGGTTTGTGTTTTCTCTTCTTTTGATAGACACACACATGGTGTCCTCTGCACAGTAAAGCAATAAGCATGTTTTATAGGTTGCTTTGTTTCTATTTGTATTGCATCAGCCCCGTTCACATTAGAATCTAATTTTCTCCAAATCCCACTTTTGCATAGATGTGTTTTAAGCAACACGATTTTTAGATTGGCTGTGTTGTTGTTGCTTGGTGTGGTTTTTCACTTTAAATAAATGAGTTGATGCTCAAAGTCTGTGGAGTTGCGGCTGGTTAACACGATGAAAGGCAGTTAGAGTTTGAATAGCGTCGTTGAATCCTATGAGATTCACCCTGAAACTCTGAACAAATAGGCTGACATTCATAAAAAAAAACATGTTATGCCAAATTTAAGTGCAGGATGAATAAAAAGAGAGATTTTTCACATACCTAGTTGGTTTTAGGACCATTTAATGTTTTGCATTCAAATGCATTGCATTGATTCCTAAGAATTAAAGCACATTTTGTTCTCAAATTTTTGTCTGTAATGCATCTAGACATTTTTATTTTATTTTATTTTATTTTATTTTATTTTATTTTATTTATTTTATTATTTTAATAATAAAAAAATTAAACATAATTGATTTGTTTGATTTGATTTGATTGCTTCCAAGATAACTACTATGATATTATACGTCATATTCAAAACATCACAGAAAACCAATATCAAAGTTTGCAAAGCATAAAATCATGTTCAAATATTTGTTGGATGAGATCCTTTTTAGTATTAAATAAATGTGCTTTATTTTGATGGTTTTAAACGTATTTAATTTACTTTAAGCCAAATGTAATAGCTCTTTTTCGTTCTTCTTTTATTTTCCGGGTGAAATAGGCCTAGGCTCGGAACAGATTTGATGAGCGAGACAGAAGCTGTGTGAACCGGATCAATGCTTCGGCTGGAGTCCAGCTCGCTACTTTTCTCCCAGTAATGAAGTAATGGAGCGCCTGAGCAAGATGTCTATATCTATAAAGATCGCGTAGTGTGTTTCTCCTAACAGCCCGGCATGTGCTGGAGTCGCTTTAGCAGTATCAGAAGTGTCCCGACTCCTCTGCTCCTGAACTCGCTGATGTGGAGCTGCTTCTGATGAGCACGTGTATCTGATAGCGGATCGATGTGGATTCAGAAGCTGTGGCGCGATCGAACGCGACATGAGAAAGAAGCCTGGACTTGATTAGTCCTGGAATTAGCAGAGAGCTCGGGTTTCCCCGTCTCGGCCCACGATTTGCGGTTCCTAAATGAGTCCGAGTGCTCTCTCGTTTTCGCTATCCCATCATGCTCTCCAGGGCCGCACTACATGATAAATGACTTATTGGGTGGCCACTGACAAAAGTCTCCACACACCAGCCAGGCAATAAACAACAATGATTATTGATTTTTCTATGCGCCTCGCCACAAAACAAAATGAACCAAAGTGACATGTGGTTTGTCGGGAATGGCTTCAGGTTCTGCGAGCGGTGTGGGCCGTCACATCATCTCGGTCGGCAGTAAATTAGGCTGGAGGTGCTGGAGGTGAACGGGCTGGCAGAGAGTCTCTCGATGGGCCCCGGGACCCACCAGATGGCAGTGGCCATATGCAGGAGATCCCTGTGGCCAGGTACACTAATGAATACCGTGGAGAGTTGCTCCAAGTTTTTTTGGCATGACTTTGTTCGCTGGGCATAATCAGATCCCTTGGCTGCTTTTGCCGCAGCATGAAATCTCTATCCCGGTTTTCTTTTCTTTTTTTTTTACCTATACTTTTTTAGAATAGTGTCAAATACCTGCCGTATTGTTCACAGAGGGTTTGTATGCATCATGACCAACTAAATCCCATAACATTTCCCAGCTGTGCAGGGAAAAATAAATCACTATCAGGGCTAAAAGATATATAGGGATTTTTAGTTCAGCACAACACTTTTTACTTGTAACTTATAAAGAACTTTTAAATTAATTCAGTGTTTAGGGTTTGTTTTTATAAATAATCTAAATATCTATTTTTATTTTCCAGTAATGTATTATTATATTGTTTAATATTTATTAAGCTTTTAATTTATTAAACTTTTTTTTTTTGCAAATATTCAGAAAAATATATTTGCTGTGTATTACATGTTTTTTCGACTTTTGAAAAAATATTGGTAACAATTGATATTGTTATATTAATATTTAAGTATTTATTAAATAATTACATATTTATATAATATAAATAATGTATTTAATATTTATATTTAATGTTTTTATACACTTTTTTATACACTTTTTTTTTAGCAAAACACTTATTGCATTTTTTTTTATTTGTCAAAAACAATTGGTAACATGTTTTGGATTATTAACAGGGAATTTTACTGCTCTAATATGACTTAAACTAGGTATAATACATTAAGCCATAATCTATAAACTAGATAAATAAACACTTTTGCTGTAAAATGATGCAGTATGGTGCAAACCATGATTGATTTTGTCTAAATATGATTGATTTTTTATTTATGTTTTGCTTCCAAGGTAACTTAACCATGATTACTATAAATCTGATTTTTTTTTTCTTTTCTTTTTCAGTGTTTAAAAAAAAGAAGATATACAGTATATATATATATATATACAGTATATATATATATATATATATATATATATATATATACATAATTTTTTTTTCAAGCTTAGGAGTGAATATCAGGCAATTCTGATTTTCCTCTAACATGAAATCTGTTTGTTTGAGCATTTACTATTTTGGATTAGTGTTGTTTTGCTAACACAGTTTAAGAGGGACTGTGTGAACAGAACACCAGTAAAACTACAGACAGAAAGCAGTAACACGTTATGAAACTCAATCTAATCTACATAACAACTGTGTCTATATAAATGAAAGCTGTTCTCCAGTTATCTAGTGTGGTAGTGCAGTGTAAGTGTTGTGCTTTTACTCAACTGTGGTCATAATGTAATGAAACATGAAAACCCTGTCTGCTCAGATCAACTTCACAGAGAGAGAAATCCAATTCAAAAGCCACATATGAGCAGAAAACATCAGGTGATATGAAGCCGTTCCCTCAGAAACACAACGACTCAGTTGGGATCCGCGGGGAGCTCTGGAAGATGGAGAGCTACAAGAGTTTGTCTTCTATTCAGCAATATAATCCCACCATCAATTACTTCCATTTACTCACTTTTAAGGGAAGCTAATTTGTCTTACACTACAATCAAACACTCATTATGTGAAATGTAATTAGTGCCAGCTTGAGTTAAGATTCAGTTGTAATGATACCACTACAGATGCTTCCTTCCCAAAGCAAACAATAGGCACTATCTGTTCCTGCGACGTCGTTCTGTTTGGCTTTGTTTTCACAGAGCTTATTTAACTTCGCACCACATCACTGTACTTTCAACGTGACGGCCGTATCTCTAATTCGATTGGTTGGCTCCACTTGAAGGCCTCTGCGCTGATGAATTGCAAGGCTTATGAAATTAGGCAGTGTGAGGGAAACTAGTTGCATGCGTGTTAAAGTGAAGCAAGAAGCTGACATTTAACGGATGACAGGCACGCGTCGTGACCCAAGAACAGATCTTAGAGCTGGAGTGTTTATACACATTAGAAGCATATTTGCACAATATCCTGACACACTTCATCAGCGTTTGTGACTTTATTTTGATTGTCACAGAAAATAATTGTATCGCATCCCTCAGTAAATGCTTTACCAAAAAATCAAGCTTATATCATTTCAGGTCCAGAATAAACAGACAATTGAGAGTATTATATTATATTATATTTAGGGCTGTCAAATGATTAATCGCGACTAATCGCATCCAAAATAAAAGTTTGTGTTTACATAATATATGTGGGTGCACTGTGTATAATTATTTTGTATATATATAAGTACACACACATGCATGTATATTTAAGAAAAAAATATTATTTATATATAAAATATTTATATTTATATATAATACAAATTATAGATAAATCTATATACAGTATATACATGAAAATATTTCTTAAATATATACAAGCATGTGTGTGTATTTATATATATAAAATAATTATACACAGTGCACCCACATATATTATGTAAACACAAACTTTTATTTTGGATGCGATTAATCGCGATTAATCATTTGACAGCCCTAATTATATTATATTATATTATATTATATTATATTATATTATATTATATTATATTATATTATATTATATTATATTATATTATATTATATTAATTACACTTTACAATATTAACTACCAGCGAACAATACATTTGCTACAGTATTAAGTTTATCTTTGTTAACATTAGTTAATCCAAGAGTTCATTATTAGTTCATGTTAGCTCAAATCTATTAAAATAATATTAGCACGAGCAAATTTTGATATTTAATAATATGTAAGTAAATGTTGAAATTAACATTAACTAACTTATAAATTGCTTTAAAATAATGTTTCATTGTTGGTTCGTATGAACTAAGTTAACTAATGTTAACAAATGCAACCTTATTGTAAAGGGTTACCATATTATATTAAATTATATTATTTTGAATTTGATATACTTTATTATTATGTTAATGTTTAATGTTTATTAAATATTTTAATGTTTTATTTATATTTTTAATCTTTATTTACAATATTTTTATTTTATTTTTTATTAACATCTTTTTTGCAAAACATTTTTATATCAGAAAATACGTGTATGTTATGTTAGTTATACATTTTCATTTATAGAATTACTAAATATTACAGACAAAAGTTGTGTTTGCTACTGATGCAGATTGACAGTAAAGTTAGGCTAAAGTTGTGGAAAGCAAGATTATTTGATACTCAAATAATTTTGTATAAACTAACTTTTTTGGCTTCCTCGGGAAAATCTAATATTTGTTTATTGAATTATTGGATGTACAACGGGTTTATCTGAGCGCTGTAAGTTTGGCCAAAGCTGTTACCTTAAATGACTTCATGCAGACATTTGCTTAACTTGCACGGTGAGCAAATAGTATAAAAACTGAATAGAAATTGAAATTGCTAAAACCTTTTCTCAGAAAAATCCTGAAAACTGTGAACTTTAGCAGTTTTTAATTTCTGTGCCAATCTCAGAGGAACCGCTTGCTCAGTTGCTGTATTTACTTCTATATAATATTTATAAAAGTTTTACACTCTTCTCTTCTCTTCTGTATGTAAGGAGATGCTTTTATAAAGATGAAATCAAACTTTCAGTTATATTTACTAGCAGCATGATTGGTCCAGAGAGATATTGGTCCATCAAAGAGATGCAAATTCACAACGATGCCCCGTGGAGGAAGAAGCTTGCAATCGTTTTATGAAGCAAGTGGTGCCGTGTAAATGTCTATTAACTCTATCATTTCTATAATGATGCAATAGAGAGTAACCATCAAAACAGCCGACTACTGAGGAATAGAAATAATGAGAAAAGAAATAAGCAGGCTGTTTGAATATGATCATGTTGTTTTTTTAATTTGAAGTTATCCTCGGGGTGTGAAGAGTTTCTGTTAATATGAGTTTTGGATTATTGATCACCTTTTAAAAATGTAATTACTAAAACGAAGTAGTACAATCTGATTTCATGTTTGCAAACTCTCATGATGTCTCAAACTTTAGCATGTTGTGGGTGGTGAAATGTCAAAGCCAAAATTCTCGATGTTGTTCTGGTCTCTACATGATTCAATCCCTTGAACGTTGCATGCCAAACTTGAAATATGTCGTATTATGGCCTTTCACAAAGTCTTGATGTTGTTTTTGGGCTCTAATAGAGTAGGTTTTAATGCTTGAATGTTAAAAAAAAAAACATTTTTGTTTTTTTTATATTGTTGCAGCTCCTCTCTTTCCAGTCTGTCAGAAACGCTCCTGAGTGAGTTTAGCCAACAATGATTAGTTCCATGGAATTGTGTTGGCAACGACGGAACTAGTGACCAGTTGGCTTTGGTAAACACACCTCTGTTTACTTCCTGTCTCTATGAAGCCCCTCCTTCTGAAAAGCACACTGTGCTCTGATTGGTCGGCTGGATCAGTGTGTTGTGATTGGTCGAGCTCTTCGAGTGTGTTTGAGAAATGTCCCGCCCCTTACCATAACCACCAGTTTCCACACACTACTAACTAACTCAACCAGGCCCCGCCCCTTTATTCTGCGTATTAATTATTTAAATGAGGAATATTGTGACGTGTTCGTTCCCGGATAAAACTCAAGACTACAATGGAGCCGTTTCAGGGAGTTCAGAAACACTGACACTGATAAAGAGTCCCTCCAGCAGGAGTTATTCTCTATAAGTTAAGGGGTTTGCTTATTGTCTTAACCAAAAGTATGTGGAATAATAACATAATATGTATATATATTTGTGCATGTTCATAGCAGCATGCTGAATAGATTTGTTTTCGAGGCCATCTCATATGTTTCTGTACTAATAAATCAAAGAGTGTGTGCTGTTGAGTGTACCTTCAGTTGTGTAGGCCTTGATATTTCTCTGTTAGCAGCAGTCTCCCAGGTTTCAGCCAATGTTTATAGGTCTATTCAAACTCTTTTTTTTTTTTTTTGCTACCTAATTGGTTAGTTAGCTAGTTTTATTGGGTTTGAGATGGGAAGCAGAAATCATACAGCAGATTCTCTTCATTAGCATGACAGCTAACATGATCAGCTTTATTACAGCAGTTAATCTGTCAAACTCTTCGTCTGCTTGGATGTTGGATCTTGTAGAGAGCGTGTTCAATGTCGGTGAGCATTATTTGCACAGTATAAACCGTATAAATTAAAGATTAAAGTTTATTTCTAAATCTCAAATGCATTTTTGTGTTTCAGTAAACTGTTTGATTCACTTCTTTTTTTTGGCAACATTTTGTTTATTTATTTTTTGTCGACAGCACAGATGGGGTTGTGTGTGCGTCAGCAGAATCCTTTTTTTAATAAATGCATGTAATCCCTTTTATATAATCACCATATTTGAAATGCATCTTTAATCTGATTGGTGTTACTTTGCCATGCTTACTGTATATGTATCGCATTTAATCCAAACATGATGATGATTAGCACAAATCCAGAAAGAGTGATATGAATCTTGAGGCTTTGCTGATGTAAAATACAGTATGATATGGATTTGACTTTTACATTTATCGGAACAAAGATAAGATTCAAAATTGCATTAAATGTGAAGCTAAATGGTATGCATAAATAACATTTTGTTAATATTTTTTTACATTAAAAATGTTAATACTGTATTTGCAGCCCTTTATCTCTGTAATGTGAAATGCGTGCCTTGAATGCAATGCGATCGCTTTGGAAAATGCGTCTGGCAAATGCATAGATGTAAATATAAAATGGAATTTATTTTCAAGTAAAACATGATATCAAGCAAGTTTTAAAATGTACACTAACATTAAAAAAAAAAAAAATTTGAAAAATGATTGTAAACACTTTTTTTTTCAAATAAAAGCTGTTCTTTTAAACTTTCTATTCATCAAAGAATCCTGAAAAAAATGCATCACAATTTCCCCCCAAAAATGAAGCAGCACAATTTTTCTTTTAACATTAATAATAAGAAATGTTTCTTGAGAATGATTTCTGAAGGATAGCTGAAAATTCAGCTTCGTATCACAGGAATACATTGCATTTTAAAATATATTCACATAGAAATATGTTCCTTCAAATTAAAATAATATTTCACAATATTACTGTTTTTACTGTATTTCTGATCAAACAAATGCAGCCTTGGTGAGCAGAAGAGTTTCAAAATCATTTAAAAACATCTTAGTTTACGTTTTAATATAAATATTTTGTATCCTTTTTTATTTACCAGGTAGTCAGTTTCTCACAGGTAAATATGACTCTGCTTAGTAATGGCTTAGTTTAGTTTCTGGCTCCGCTATAGTTTGTCGTGGGGAATGACTGGGCTCTTCTGGCAGGAGTGATCTTGTCTGTGGTAAAAGGACTTTGTCTCTCACTGGCATTTGAACAGCAGCAGCAGCAGCAACACTCGCTGGAGCTTCTCATAGTCAGCACTTCCAGCTAATTACAAAGCTGCGCTTCAATCCCGCTCCGTGCTCCAGGTTCCAGAGATAACCATCCATAACGACCCGCCACATCTGTGCCCAGATAGACCAGAGAGACAGGGGAAAATGAAAGAAAATGAATAACTTAACGTCTTGGAATGGTTTGTGAAAACCTCATGTTTATTATGAGCTCACCTCAACGTGCTTAAACACACTTTGGGTTTAAGCCAATGTAATGACAGGCTTTTCTTCAGTTGTTTTGCCCTCATGAATTACTTCCATCTTTTTAAGATGAAATATGGGGGCTGCGTCTGTCACTCTCTGTGACGGGCTCATCTGACACAAACCAGCTGTTGGCACACGGTGAGGCGGGCGATCAACAGAATCCACAACAGAGTGTCTCATGGGCTGAGAAGTGTTTATTGTGCTGGAGAATTCTGCTGACCCGCAGGAAGATTTCAGTACATTTAATTTCATCATGAAGCTCAGGAGACTTAGGGTGGGGTATTCGCACTTGCAGTTTGGTTCTCTTGGTTCATTTGGTCCGGTGCGGTGTGTTCACAATTGTAGTTTGGTTCTCTTGGTTCATTTGGTCTCCGGAGCGGTGTGTTCACACTTGTAGTTTGGTTCTCTTGGTTCATTTGGTCTCCGGAGCGGTGTGTTCACACTTGTAGTTTGGTTCTCTTGGTTCATTTGGTCTCCGGATCCGTGTGTTCGCACTTGTAGTTTGGTTCTCTTGGTTCATTTGGTCTCCGGAGCGGTGTGTTCACACTTGTAGTTTGGTTCTCTTGGTTCATTTGGTCCGGAGCGGTGTGTTCACACTTATAGTTTGGTTCTCTTGGTTCATTTGGTCTCCGGAGCGGTGTGTTCACACTTGTAGTTTGGTTCTCTTGGTTCATTTGGTCTCCGGTGCGGTGTGTTCACCCTTGTAGTTTGGTTCTCTTGGTTCCTTTGCTCTGGAGCGGTGTGTTCACACTTGTAGTTTGGTTCTCTTGGTTCATTTGGTCCGGAGCGGTGTGTTTGCACTTGTAGTTTGGTTCTCTTGGTTCATTTGGTCCGGAGCTGTGTGTTCACACTTGTAGTATGGTTCTCTTGGTTCATTTGGTCTCCAGAGCGGTGTGTTCACAGTTGTAGTTTGGTTCTCTTGGTTCATTTGGTCTCCGGAGCGGTGTGTTCACACTTGTAGTTTGGTTCTCTTGGTTCATTTGGTCTCCGGAGCGGTGTGTTCACACTTGTAGTTTGGTTCTCTTGGTTAATTTGGTCCGGAGTGGTGTGTTCACACTTGTAGTTTGGTTCTCTTGATTCATTTGGTCCGGTGCGGTGTGTTCACACTTGTAGTTTGGTTCTCTTGGTTCATTTGGCCTCCGGAGCGGTGTGTTCACACTTGTAGTTTGGTTCTCTTGGTTCATTTGGTCTCCTGAGCGGTGTGTTCACAGTTGTAGTTTGGTTCTCTTGGTTCATTTGGTCTCCGGAGCGGTGTGTTTGTAGTTTGGTTCTCTTGGTTCATTTGGTCTCCGGAGCGGTGTGTTCACACTTGTAGTTTGGTTCTCTTGGTTCATTTGGTCTCCGGAGCGGTGTGTTCACACTTGTAGTTTGGTTCTCTTGGTTAATTTGGTCCGGAGTGGTGTGTTCACACTTGTAGTTTGGTTCTCTTGGTTCATTTGGTCCGGTGCGGTGTGTTCACACTTGTAGTTTGGTTCTCTTGGTTCATTTGGCCTCCGGAGCGGTGTGTTCACACTTGTAGTTTGGTTCTCTTGGTTCATTTGGTCTCCAGAGCGGTGTGTTCACAGTTGTAGTTTGGTTCTCTTGGTTCATTTGGTCCGGAGCGGTGTGTTCGCACTTGTAGTTTGGTCCTCTTGGTTCATTTGGTCCGGTGCGGTGTGTTCACACTTGTAGTTTGGTTCTCTTGGTTCATTTGGTCAGGAGCGGTGTGTTCACACTTGTAGTTTGTTTCTCTTGGTTCATTTGGTCTCCAGAGCGTTGTGTTCACAGTTGTAGTTTGGTTCTCTTGGTTCATTTGGTCTCCGGAGCGGTGTGTTCGCACTTGTAGTTTGGTTCTCTTGGTTCATTTGGTCCGGAGCGGTGTGTTCGCACTTGTAGTTTGGTTCTCTTGGTTAATTTGGCTTCCGGAGCGGTGTGTTCACACTTGTAGTTTGGTTCTCTTGGTTCATTTGGTCCGGAGCGGTGTGTTTGCACTTGTAGTTTGGTTCTCTTGGTTCATTTGGTCCGGAGCGGTGTGTTCACACTTGTAGTTTGGTTCTCTTGGTTCATTTGGTCCGGAGCGGTGTGTTCACACTTGTAGTTTGGTTCTCTTGGTTCATTTGGTCTCCAGAGCGGTGTGTTCACAGTTGTAGTTTGGTTCTCTTGGTTCATTTGGTCCGGAGCGGTGTGTTTGCACTTGTAGTTTGGTTCTCTTGGTTCATTTGGTCCGGAGTGGTGTGTTCACACTTGTAGTTTGGGTCTCTTGGTTCATTTTAGTCCGGAGCGGCGTGTTCACACTTGTAGTTTGGTTCTCTTGGTTCATTTGGTCCGGAGCGGTGTGTTCACACTTGTAGTTTGGTTCTCTTGGTTCATTTGGTCCGGAGCGGTGTGTTTGCACTTGTAGTTTGGTTCTCTTGGTTCATTTGGTCCGGAGCGGTGTGTTCACACTTGTAGTTTGGTTCTCTTGGTTCATTTGGTCCGGAGCGGTGTGTTCACACTTGTAGTTTGGTTCTCTTGGTTCATTTGGTCCGGAGCGGTGTGTTCACACTTGTAGTTTGGGTCTCTTGGTTCATTTGGTCTCCGGAGCGGTGTGTTCACACTTGTAGTTTGGTTCTCTTGGTTCATTTGGTCCGGAGCGGTGTGTTCACACTTGTAGTTTGGTTCTCTTGGTTCATTTGGTCCGGAGCGGTGTGTTCACAGTTGTAGGTTTTGTTTGATTAAAACAAACCCGGGTGTGATTGCTCTATGAACCGCACTAACCAAACCCTTAGTGGACTTCTTATTCATGTTTATTTGTTTAAATATCAACTTTTTTCTCAGATGTTCTCCTAATGAAATAATAAATCGACACAAATGAGTCAATAGTAGTTAGAGTACAGAGCTATACAATGAATATTGAGCATTTTAAGGTTTCTTGAGCAGCAAATCAGTGTATTAGAATGATTTCTGAAGGATCATGTGACACTGAATACCAGAGTAATGATGCTGACTATTCAGCTTGGCATCAGAAGAATAAATAATGGGTAACAGTCATTTTAAATTGTAATATTATTTCACAAATAAATGCAAATAAATGCAGTCTTGGTGAGCAGAAGAGATTTTTTTTCAAAAACATAAAAAAACTCTTACTGGCCCCAAACTTTTGAACAGTAGTGTAAGTATCAACTTAGTCTTATTTCTCCATTTAAGGAAAGCAAAAAATGGACCAAATGATTTACATGCATTAATGCATTTCTCCATTTAATGTCATAGTCATTGCTGTCTTGGCGAAACATTTGAGTATTAAAGAGATCTCATTTGCAATTTTACTTTAAAATGGGGAAAATCTTTACAATGTCTTGAAATACCCTTGACCAACCAATTCCAGATATTGAAAGCATGCTTAATGTTCGACAAAACTTAAAAGGGATTGAACTTTAATGTGAAAACGTCACAACAATGAATGTTGAGGCTTATTATAATGTCTGTTTCCTATTATTCGCACTAAAGACGTGTTCAGATACGGCCCTGTTCATAAATTGCACAATTTCTCGCTCATTACATTTAAAAACGAGTAGACTCACGCGAGACACAATCAGAGATTAAATCGCACACAGGCCTCAAAATATTCTCAGTGCAGAAGTCAATATATACTCGAAAATAAGTGCTATACCTGCCTTGCTCAGTAATGGTCTGATATTACTTTTCAAATCAGCTGGCTGTTCTGTTATGAGAATGAGATTTTTTCTCCCAGGCTGCCATGTCATTACCAACACACTCTTGTTTGTCGCTTTTGCTCACTGCAAGCAACTTATGATTCCCCGCCAAAATTTGAGGTGATTTTAAATGTATCATTAGCCCACAGTTTGGCATTTCCTCCATACATTATGTTGTCCCTGGACCACTGGTGCCAGAAGCGCTTTGGCTGTGGTTTAGATGCTGTGCTGGTCTGGCTCACTGCATGGTAACTCCAGCAGGTGTTGGGGAGAGTTTCACTCAGGAAGTTTAGTTGGGCAAGGCACTTTAATGCTGAGATGGTGCAGACGGACAGGTGCAAAATGCAGACAGATTGACTGGAGGGATGCCATTTATACTGTAAAAGTGAAATTCGTTTGCTGTTGGGTTGTAGAAAGAATTCGGTGCTCTTAAGAACTCAGATAAGAATAATGCTTAGACTAGAGCTGCATGATTATTCATTAAGATATCACAATCTTGATTCAAACACCCACATGACTCCTAAATGACAGCAATTTGCCTGTGTCTATTAAACCTTTGACTAAATCACACTGGAACATTGAGATCTGTGTTTCCGCTGCCGAGAGAGAGCAGTTCTCATGTACAGTATAGGTATAAAACCGCTTCACAAACAGTCTTTTCAATCACAGGTTCATTATTTCTGTGTTAC
Source organism: Rhinichthys klamathensis goyatoka (assembly GCF_029890125.1). Classification (NCBI taxonomy): domain Eukaryota; kingdom Metazoa; phylum Chordata; class Actinopteri; order Cypriniformes; family Leuciscidae; genus Rhinichthys; species Rhinichthys klamathensis. The sequence continues at coordinate 1,045,379 of NW_026606692.1, forward strand.
AAATATTCATATTCTCACAGAAGTTATAGTTATATATAGGTATAGTTCAGAGAGTGTTACTCAAAATACCTTTTGAGAGTAACATAATGCTTAAAATAACGATTATATCGATTACACCAGTCTGTGTGAGTCATTGAATCATTGATTCAAGAGATTCGTGGAAAAACACTGAATCATCCTGTTATGAAACAAGCGAAGTCTTTATGAGTGAGCCATTTACTCATTCATTCAATAGATTAGTTAAAAAACGCTGTAATGAAAGTGGAATATTTATGAGTGAGTCATTGAATCATTTATTCAAACTGAAAAAATGCTGATTCAACCAGTAATGAAACAAGTGAAGTCTATGAGTGAGTCATTGAATCATTAACTCAATAGATTTGTTCAAAAATGCTGAATCATCCAGTAATGAAAGAAGTAAAGTCTTGATGAGTGAGTCATTAAATCATTAATTCAAGTGATTCGTTCAAAAACGCTGAATCATCCAGTAATGAAACAAGTGAAGTCTTTGAGTTAGTCATTGAATCATTAATTCAAGAGATTTATTCAAAAACGCTGAATCATCCAATAATGAAACAAGTGAAGTCTTTGAGTTAGTCATTGAATCATTAATTCAAGAGATTTATTCAAAAACGCTGAATCATCCAGTAATGAAACAAGTGAAGTCTTTATGAGTGAGTCATTAAATCATTAATTCAAGTGATTCGTTCATAAACGCTGAATCATCCAGTAATGAAACAAATGAGGTCTATGAGTGAGTCATTGAATCATTAATTGAATAGATTTGTGTAAAAACACTGAATCATCCGGTAATAAAACAAATTAAATAGTATAAGTGAGTCATTGAATCATTCATTCAAACCTATTTTTAAAATAATTCATTCAGATTAATTAAACATTTTAAATAGACTGCTGCAATTAACAACTGATATTAAATAAACACACACTCCTAGTATAAATCATGTCTTGGGATTTTTTTTTTTTTCTCAGTGTAGCTTTAATTTGATTTGACTTTGTTATTGAAAAAAAAACCTGTTTCAAATTGATGCCTCACATTATGGAGGCATCTTCATTTTTATGACTATTTGAACCTGGTTTAGACTTTTTCTCAACAGGGAAGCTTTTTAAAACATCACACTGAACATATTGTAATGTAATGGGGCCAGTCAAGCATGAAGTTTCAAAAATAGACGGGAATTACATTTTCACTCTGACAAGTTTTCTACTTGTTTGCAGTCATTAAAAAGCTCACCTGCAAAACACACGAGTGGAGGAAGTTTGAGGACGGCTCTCAAACATCCATCTGTCGCTTTGACGTAATTAAAGATGTCACATCCAGAGGCGACATGCACCATTAATTTCAGTTGGTGCACCTTCACATCTTCTGTGCGCTCTGGGAAATCACACACCGCAGCTCCGGCTTAATGAAGCGTGTTTGATTTGGTGTGATGAGCTCCGTGTCTCCCAGTGCGGCCGTGTGAAATATGTGCTTCTCCCGTCCCACAGGTGAACATCTGCGGGTTTGTTCCCAAGGCTACACCTGCTGCACTTCAGACATGGAGGACAGACTCGGCCAGCAGAGCAAGGTGGATTTCGAGAAATTAGTGGACGAGAGCAGTCACACCATACGGACAGTATTTACCTCCAGACATAAAAAGTTTGACGGTAAGTGTGCAACATTTGCTTTTTTTTTAGTTTGATTTGTGCTCTCTATCCCAACATTACTGTCCAGGCTTGGTTAGGTAAATAAACAGATGCAATGCAAAGCAATTGTACTTTCGTATAGAATTGATGTCTATAATGACACCTGGCTGAGATAAACTTGGAAAAAGAGAACAAAGAAACAAATCTTCGAAGGCATGTGAATCTTGGTGCAGTAAAGTAAAAAAAGTTAAAAACAAATCTGTTGAGCCAGGTCTTTTGAGCTGGATCTAAATGATTCACAATAGTTGTAAAAAGTCGAATTTCCATCGCTTGCTGTGTTTTGTCTACTTTGTTGCTCATGAATAACTCAAGTTTATAACTATCAAGGCAAAAATGAAAATAAATATAAAGTCTGGTGTATTTGAAGTTGCTTACGAAGCTTTGAAGTTCAATTGTTTACTAGGAAATTGTGTCAGAATCAGAAATTTTGGTCTTTTGAATCAGTTCAGAACACCGAAGTTAAAAATGAAAAGAAATATATGAAGCTACTTAAAGCAGAAATAACCCAAATGTGTTGTAAAAGTTCATTGTTATGAAGGTCTAAACTAGACGTGGTTTTATGCATGCAGCGGTGGTCCACTTTTCAAAAGTAATTTCTATGGGTAATTTAATTTGTGTATTTTGATAAGGAAAGCATTGGAGCTGTGTTCTGTTGAAACGGTTATTCTTTGGGGCGAACTGGACTTGTTTGTGGAAGTATATGCTCTGACTCACTTGTAATCTACTTTTGCAGTCACTGCAATGTTATTCGTGTAATCTTTTAAATTAGAGCTGTTTAGAATCTACTTTTTAACCTTGTTATGACTTCCTTTAGGGGTTCAGGCCTTAATCATGCGGGTCAGACCCCCTCCAAACCGACACTATAATTCGCCTGGAAACCATAGCTCTGACTAATTATATAGTTTTTTAAATGCCGCACATATTCACAGGTTATGTGAAGGTTAATATTAGCGCTCTCGAAAAGTTTGCAGTTGAGCATATCGTGTGACTTAAATGAACTTTGCAGTGTTCTTAGAAGACCCAGCTCATATGGATTTACTTTTTATATAGTTTGCATGTACTATATATATATTAGTATATATGTGTGTGTGTGTGTATATATATATAAAAAGTAAATACTCTAACAAACATATTGCTCATTGTTAGCTCATTGCTCATTGTCAGTTTTTAACCAAATACATGTAATTGTTTTCACAATGAAGAGATTTATGCTGAATCTAAGCCATTTCAAAAAAAAGCATTTTGAAAATATCAACTAGATGCATAATAATAATACAAAATAAAATCTAAAACCATGATTTTTTTTAATGCAGACATCTAAGCTGTTTCATAACTGTTTTGTTTAAGTGACAAATATGCATCACATTAAGGGTATTAATTTATGTAAAAACTGTGTAATCCAAATGGATGGAAATTGCATATGCAATTCAAATAGATACTCTTAAATTTAAGCCTTAAGTGCACAGACCCGTGCAATGAATGTGAATTGTAGCTCAGATCATTGATGAGTTCATATTGAGATCATATTGAAATTCTTGGCAAATTTAAGATCTTTTCAAACTCTCTTTTTTAAAAATGCTTGCAGACAAAAAAAAAGTAGATCTCCCTTTAATTTCTTTGCTATCTACACTGTAAAAAATATTTTAGCAATTTAGTTATTTCAACTTATTTTTTGTGTAGAGAAAACTAGATTGTCCAGACAACAAGAAATTTTAAGTTTTCTTGTCCTCAACTTATCGAAATAAGTTAGTTAAACTAAAAAAAAAACCCTGCAAAAAGATAACACAAAATAATGAGTTAAGTTTCTTTACAGTGTAGGAGAAGCAATCGAGATCTCATATGTGATTTTTCTTTCATTCCCATGAGAATGTGAACGGGGTATCTCAGTGAATGACTGCGAGAGGAATCACTGCGCTGGTTTGCATACTGATGTTCCTGAGAGACAGAGGCCGTGATACGACGTGTCACGCTGGAAGTTTCTAGTGGCTTGACTCGATACGCCAACCTGTGTGCAAACCAACCCACAGCACTCCTGTGACATAACAAACCCTTCACGCTGAGTTACTGCCAGCTGATAGCCTACATTATCTTCTCTGACGGCTCCATGTCCACTCCAGACGTGTTCCTCTGGCCAGCTCTCAGAGAGCTGGTGTTGAAGCAGAGCCTGGTCTAGCACTGAGACTGTGATGAACACCGCTGGCCTACGCCGCTGACAGTCGGTTAATTACGCCGGCGAGCTGCTATAGGATCTGATTATAGATGCTGTTTTGGGCCAAAGGAATTTTCATTAATAGTGAACAGAACCATTAATACTTAAGCAGTGCCATTAATAAAGTAAATATACAGGCATTATGGCTTTTTAGCCATTTAAACATGAAAAGTTTTGTTGACGAAATCAAACCCATTCACAGTACCGTTATTAATTATGTCCTGCTTTTAAATGGATAATATGTTTACACACTTAGTTAACTGCATTAGCATTAATTAGTAATTTGCATATCAGCATGTAATAATTTGGGCCTGTGATGAAGTGATGGGCCTGTGATGGGCCACTGCCTGTGCAGTGACTGTTTTATGGTTATTCAATTCTAGCTCCATCAAAATTAAGAAAATACAAAGTTATATTTTGCACTCAGACCATTTAGGACCATTAAAGAGGTCATTTAATGAGGAATTAATTGTTCCCTTATAAAAGGCTAAAATTATGATATATTAATGTAATGCAAAATCAATAATGATTTATTATTTGACTTAGTATTTATTTGACTGCCTTTATGTTTATTTAAATATTTAATCATATCAAATAAAGTATAGTATTTTTTTTATCATGGGGAAAAATGGGAATTGTTATTTAAGACAAATGATTAATAAAATAAATTATAACAAAGTTTGGTTGTATTAAAGTAATGAGAATGAGATTCAGTGCAGTATAACATTTGGTTATAAAAGAATGCAAATTTTTTAAAATGTATTTCATTATTTAATATATATATATATATAATGGAAAAAACTGGGTGCATTAATTAAGGCTAATGATTATTAAAAAAAAAATGATATTCACAAAAGTTTGGTTGTTTTGCAGAAATGAGAATACATTCTTTTGGGTTAAATTAGAACATTTGGGTGAAAATTGTCATAAAATAATGCAAAAAAACGTAATCTTTACAAGTTTTTATTGTACAACCTTTATGCTGATTTAAACATAAACATTAAAATGTACTACATTAAAAATATTTTTAATATATTTAATGAATACAAATATGTGAATCATCATCATTTAACGCTAATGATTATTAAAATATTTTTTAAAAAGTTTGATTTTATTACAGTGATGATAATTAGATCTAAAATTTGGTTTAAAAATGGCGTAATTTTTATATATATTTCATTGTCTTTATACTAAATAGTACATGCATTTATATCATATTGATTTTTAAGTTAAACTGTTTTACTGTTTAACTCTTTAATCTGTGAGATGAATATCCTGCTGTTCAGACACACATCTGTATTATTGAACGGCTCACTCCTCATCTGAAGTCTTGCTCTATCATCTCCAGCTCATGGTTTGCTTGTCTTCTTGCCTTTATCTCCGAGGGCAGGTGTATCTGACAGAGACCCACACACTTAAACACACACAAACACACGCATATACACACAGCTTTATTTATCACTCTGATAGGCACCGCAGATTTGGCAGCTAATCCCCAGAAACACCTTCAGCTCGGCGGGATAAATATCGATCCGTCCGCAGTATCTCTCTTCCTAAAAGCCGAACCGTCGCGTGATGAATGGATCTCTCTTTGTACTCTGTTGGCTGTGAAGTGAAGTTCCTCAAGTCCGTCTGCTTTCCCTGAAGAGTACAGGCACACTGAAATTGATGTGAACTGCAGATTGTAATCTGTTTTTACATATCTTGTCTGTCGTATGCATGCAGTGATGGGCAGATTATTTACAGTATGTTTCAAAATTGCATGACACAATTGTAATTAGTAATGAAATCTGTTATTATTATGTGCAATCTGTATCAAAACACATTTTAGGTATAATCGCTCTACTTTAGATTATAAAATAACACATTTAAGTTGTAAAACTTAAAGTAGTAAAATCTACTTATAGATTACTTTTGACTTAACTTGTTAATCACATTGATATGAATAAGAATATTGTATCATATTGATATAAAAAATACAAAGAGAATGAAATATATATATATTTTAATCAACACCATGAACTGCATTAAAGATCACATTACGCCAGGGTTTGCAGGGGGTTCGTAAATTTGATATAGCTAATAAGTAATTAAATCATAAAAATTGAAAATTAAATTAAATTAAAAATAAAATAAAACCAATCTAAATAAAAGATTTCAACACAGATATAAAACACAAATTTGTCAACTTTAACTGACATCATAAAACTGTGAACATGCAAAAATATGTTATTAAATTATCACTTAAATAATGACTTAAAATTTTCCAAACTAAAAGACTTGAACGTACATAACTTTCCATTGTAAAAAAAAAAGTTGCTGCCTTAAATTCCATTAAACTGACTTAAAAAAATAGTTGAATCTCGTATAACTTATAAAAAAGTAGAAAATTGCTTAACTTACATTGGTGAGTTAAAACAAAGTAAAAACATATGTTGTCATAACTTGTTTTACAGTGTATAAAAGCTGTAGGCGTTCTAAAGATGTAAAAGATTAATTTATTCTAAATTTATTAGTTATTCACCGCCATTAGGTGAATAACATGTAATCTATAAAAAAAAAAAAACGAACTGTAATCTGGTTATAAGCATTTTAAAGCGCACAATTACAATCTAATTTCACATACTTCTTTTTTGGAATCTGATTACATAATCCAGATTACATATAATCAGTTACTAGAGAAGTCTGATTCATTGTAGCGAATCGGTTTTGCTTTAATTAATCTCTTTTGAGATTGGTCCAATGGCACTGATGTTGGCGTTTGATGGTGTTTATGGTCATATCTGCTGATGAACGGTTGCATGCCGGCTTCTCTCCGTACGGATGCCCACTCTGCCAGCCTGGGAAGCAACACTCGTCCTTTATCTTCTAGCGCTCTTGCCTCCTCCTAGGGATTTGATCCTTCATCCATTTTCCATGCCCTCATTTTTTTCATTCCTTTGCTATTTATAGGACCCTATTTAGAAATTCTTTAACTCCCACTTTTTGATTACCGCCTCGGCTTCCTATGGGGCCTTGTGTTTTTATGATGCATTATTGAAAAATCCTGATGCTGTTAAGGCCTTTGAAAGGCTGCAGGATTAAGTCTGAATTGGAACGCCAGGTTTTTTCATTCTCTATCTGTCGTTTAAACACATTATGTGTAACATTGGTGCTTTTACGAAATAACAAACGGAAATGACTTTGTAGCTGTCGCTGTTTCCGAACAGTGGTGGATGTAACTAAACGATTCGCCATTCAAATACACAACAATGTGCATTACTGGTAAAAGTTTGAGGTTGGAAAAACACGTTTTGTAATGTCTCTTCTGCTCACCAAGGCTGCATTTATTTGAACAGAAATACTGTATTATTAAAAACGGTAATATATTGTGAAATATTTGTAATATTGTAATATATTTAAAAATGTAATTTATTCCTGTGATCAAAGCTGAATTTTCAGCATCATTACTCCAGTCTTCAGTGTCACATGATCCTTCAGAAATCACTCTAATATGATGATTTGATGCTCAATGAACATTTCTGATGATTCTCAATGTTGAAAACAGTCGTGCTGTTTAAAACTGAGTTGAGATAATCCCGTGATCCGTTGCACCGAGGTCTATCCACAGTGGGAGAAGAGTCAAGAGAGTGGAGGCTTCCATGGATGACGCAGATGAGAAACATTCATCTCTCTTGAAGCGGCCGTACATTAGGCCGCATTACTCCTCTTTTAATACATTAGTCGGGTTGAATCTCCCACAAGCCTCCACTTTGCCTCATCCTGACCGGTTTTTAAGCATAGCTCGATGAGTAACTCTTTAGGATTAGACAAATGCGGGCACTTTGCTCAGTGTGGGAGAGCCAGTGAATCACAGATGTTACTGGGGGGGGAAAGCCACAAAGGATTGATTACATCAGAGCGAAAAGCTTCTTTCTTTGATTCTGGTCACCCTCACAGACTCGACAAATCTTCTGCTCTTTTCCCAGCAGGACAGCTTAAGGGAGAAAGCAAATTTTTCACAAAGTACAGGTTTCAACATCACTCACTTTTTAATTCCGCACAGCTGAAGTTTGGAGGAAACTTGCAATGGCATTAAAACTCTGTGTAATGTCAAACCCGGTGGGTGTTCAAGGGTCGCAACTATTCCCAATACACATTTTCAAAACTATCATAATGAGTCAATATAAAGCAGCTTTCGGAATTCAAGTTATTTTATTTTATTTTATTAAGATTTTTTTAGGAATTTATTTTATTATATTTCTAAGCATTAATTAATTAATTAATTAATTAATTAATTAAACTTTTATATATTTTTATATATATTTATATATATATATATATTTAAACATTTATTTATATATATATATTTTTTTGGGGGGGATTGTTTTATTGTTTTATTATTTTATTTTTTATTGTCTGTCTGTCTGTCTATCTATCTATCTATCTATCTATCTGTCTGTCTGTCTGTCTGTCTGTCTGTCTGTCTGTCTGTCTGTCTGTCTGTCTGTCTGTCTGTCTGTCTGTCTGTCTGTCTGTCTGTCTGTCTGTCTGTCTGTCTGTCTGTCTGTCTGTCTGTCTGTCTATCTGTCTGTCTGTCTATCTATCTATCTATCTATCTATCTATCTATCTATCTATCTATCTATCTATCTATCTATCTATCTATCTATCTATCTATCTATCTATCTATCTATCTATCTATCTATCTATCTATCTATCTATCTATCTATCTATCTATCTATCTATCTATCTATCTATCTATCTATCTATCTATCTATCTATCTATCTATCTATCTATCTGCAGTAAACTCCTCATGATTTATTGATTGCCCCTAATTAAGACGTTAAGCAGGCGTAATGATATGACGCAGCGCCTGAAAATAGTCCCCAGCTCGGTAACTTCCAACGTGACCGGGACTAAGTTTGTCAAATCATTACGCCAGCTGCACTCATGGTACAGCAGTACAGTTTCTTGATTATTACGCAGGAATGAGAGTATAGTTCCTATGTTCCTATCTATCTATCATTACTTGCTTTGTCATAAGTGGAAATATTTTCTGATCTCATCCCCACAGAACTTTGCAGTCTCCTCAAAGAGGCTTTGTCCCTCAGGATTTTTGAATATGACTAATCCACGTCAAATCTATTTTGTAGTTCTTACCCAAAACCAACCTAAAAGACAGATTTCTATAAGGCGCCGAGCAGATGTTCTTGCTCTGGGATGTCCAAATCACATTACAGTCAGTCGTGCAACTATTTTGCCTCTTTGACCATTTCAAACTACATTTCAAGCTCAGGAAACAAGACGAGGATATATGAATAGATTTAGCTTTGCTCGTGATTCTAGCAGTGGTTTTGATTTGTTCTCCTTGTCGCTGAGAAATATAATGGTTATGGCAACTGTTGACAAAACTAATACACAAGTAAGTGCACTACAGAGTGAGTGCAAAACAATCTTCAGATAATGATTTGGACCATATTTTGACAGACTTGACCTACTCTTGAACCCAGTGTGAGTAGATGTGTAGACCTGACCTGTCCCAGACGGTCAAGTGTTTGTCTCCAGCAAATACGGTTCCTCTTCACAGCTAAAGCATAACCAGGACATGAACCAAGAGATGAAGCCGTCTGAAGCTATAACGGGTTTCCTGACTGGTGAAGTGAAGTCTTGGATCAGTGTAAAGGGCATATTACACCCTGAGCGCTGGATTCCCATTACACACCTCAGACCTCGGAAGTGTGTCCTTCCTTCCCATCAGCAGTCCACTACATTTCCAGATGACATTGCGAGGGTTTCATGCCTCTGCAAAAGTTGCTGTCACGATTCTAGGTTGATTTTTTTTTTTTTCATGTAATGTAGTGTAATTCTATGTTTGTTCATGCAAACGTGACAGAAAACAACAAACTGTCAGTGTGTAAATGTGCTCAGGCTGATGAGTAATAGCAATAGTGATGGTTTTCTACAGCCAAACCTCTAAAAATCAGTAGATAATGTAAGAAATGCAATTATGTACGGATGCTTTACTGAAAGCTCTCGTCTTCCGTTTGAGGCCTGAGGAGATATTATGGGCGTTTCTAAGTAATCTAGGATCATATTGTGTCTGAAGCAGATGATTTACAGAGAAATCAATTTACAGATTGAGACATACAGGAAGAGGCAAAAAATAGCCGAGCGAGACACAGATGCTCTCTGGCAAACCCTGTCAAATGCCCATTACGACTGCAGTGTAGGAGCGCTTACATGGGAAACCTGGAGCCTTGATTTTTAACTAAGCCTATACATGTTACATTTGTTCTGGAATCTGACTACAGACATGAAAATAATTACACTTTCTGAAGCAAATGCAAGTGGATTTTGATTGCAAAACTCACCACTAATGTCCAACTTGGTCTGATAGTTTTCCTATTATTGTGACTGTTGGCAGTATTTCCAGTATTTACTCAACTTAAAGGGATTGTTCACCCACAAATTTTAGTTGTGCCATCATTTATTCACCCTCCAAGAATACCAAGAATGGTGGTAAACAGTCAGTTGACGGTAGCCGTTAAAAAATACTAAAATGGCTACCATCAACTTTCTGGTTACCAACATTCTTCAAAATATCTTCTTCTGTGTAACTCATACAGGGTTGGAACAACATGAGGGTGAGTAAATTATGACAGATTTAATTTTTTGGGTGAACTATTCCTTTAAAATGAAAACTAATTCAAAATTTGAATAATGACTATAATAGCATATATATAATACTAAAACAAGACCGGTTTGCTAGGTGTTCAACTAATCAAGCGCTACTAATTACCACAGTACATCTCTAATAAGATTTCTGAAACCCTGTATTAGACATTAAAAGGTAAAATATAGCATGGGATGTAACTATAATTTGAACTAGAGTGCACCACACTTCAGCACATAATGTTTCAGGGTTAATATTATATGTGTCTAATTACCCATGCAGTGTCAGAAGCTGAACATTAAACTCACTCATGAGCCACAGCAGCGAGAAAGTCTCAGACTGAGGGTTTGTTGCTTTATTTGTCTGTATTATTGTAGCGCAGAATACTGTAGATGTGTTCCTTCTGCTGTGTGGTTGTTGGTGCATTTCTATCGTCTTAATAATGTCAGATCTCTCCTCAACAAGCCGAGAGACTTTAGCGCAGCGCATTTAAGATCAGTGCATTTTTAATTAGTTTACCCTGACATTTGATGGATGTTCCATTTCCATTTTCAAAGCAATTTGGTGCATATACTGATATGTTCTGCGTAAAAAATAATTATTATCGCTTGCAATGTAAATAATTGAGGTATTTATAACAGTATAGCCGACTACTTACATATGCATATAAATATAAATGCATATAAATATCAGTCATCACTCAATTTCTCCAAATACTATCTCAGTAGGATGATATTTAAGTGATTAGTTTTATGATAACACATATAATGCAATGCAATACAATAATGAGGAAGGATGATCATATTTGATACTTGATTTTTCTGAAAAATGATGTATGGATAATCAAGTAAACCTAGAGTTACTTGAGTCCAATAAGTGTTTGTCTTGAAATATTGCTAACAATATAAAAGTTATTCTTATCTTTACTTCATACAAATCAGTAAAAATTTCACAGCAAAAAGACGTGTTACTAGCCTAGGAAAACCCAGACAACTTCCGGCAAATTTAGATTTGCTCTGAAAGTTAGTCTGGCAAAGAGCTCATTCAAGCCCATTTCCAATCCGTCGAAATCGAGGCACCAATCAGAAACGTTGGGGCGGGCTTTACACGATGACTACAGCGCTGGGATTTTGAAGCAGATTTTGTAGCCTACATTACAAAGATGGATGCCGCCGTCGAACATCACTCGTTCCAATCAGCTATCGCGTCTGTTTTAAGCCATTTGAACGTTTCCTTTTTGTTAAAAACCGAGCAAAGAACAACACTCGGAGATGTTTCTCCGCCGCTCTGCATACGTCATCTCCTTCATCGCTCTGATTGGGTTTAGGTCTATCCGCGACGTCCGTTGGTGACGCCCCTCTGGAAATGATTTGTCTATGACGCTTTGCCAGACCATAACTCAACTGAGAATGCTCTGGTTTTAACCAGACTAACGTGTTACATTTACACTGAAATATCTTCTACTTGCACAAGAACGCATGGCATGGCAGACGACAGAAGGCATGGAGTAGATTGTGTGCAACAGGTTTTTTTTCTTCTTCATGTTAATAATTTAGAGGCAGATATGATACAGTAGGCTTTTATCATTTCACACTTCTAAAGCAATAAGCAGTAAATTGAAATAAATGATCAGATGCACAGCATACTTCATATAAATCAGGGATGGGGAACGTCGGAGGGTTTAGCTCCAACCCTGATCATACACACCTGAGCAAGCTAACCAGTGTCTTCAGGATCACTAATGCTACAGGCAGGTGAGGGTGTTTTCAGGGCTGGAGCCAAACTCCCACTAAACCCTCCAGGGCCGACGTTTCTCATCCCTGATTTAAATAATTCATCCGTATCCATCAGCGCAGCACATGAATGTCAGTGCATCGATCAGAACGTAGTACAATCTCAAAAACCATGTGTTTGACAGAGCATCGCTCCATTTGCGGTCCCGTGTGGCCTTGACGCTGTGACAGGAAGATTTCCTCTTCAATCCCGCAATCCGAAACCACCCGTGTAGTTCCTGGAAGCCAGCATGAATAAGTAAGCATTGTTGTGATGGGCCGGTGTCAGCTGAAGTGACGGTCAGAGAGAGCTGGCTGATTCTCTGAGGACGTCCCGCTCCTCCTCCATCATCAGGGGAAAGACTGGCCCTCTGGGTAATTTCATCACGTCGGTGCAGATGACTGATTGGAAACTTGCTCTTTTTAGAGGAGCGGTCAGAAGAGGTGGCCCAACGTCCCCGCGGACAGTCCAGGAAAGGCTATATGACATCCACAGCAATTTTATTTCATCTCTTTTCATTTATTTATTTCCTCAGCTTCCTCGCGCCGGTGTGTCAAGGATGCCAAGGAAACCTCGCTCCCACAATTCACTTTGTTCCGAGCCCCTCCTCTGTTGAATATTGAGTTTGCTCAGCCGAAATCCTCCCCGCTCACTTACTCTGGATGAAAAAGTGCTGGTTATGATGGATTATGTCTTTTGCTGTTATATCAGTAGACAGGTTTTCGAGAATGAAGCATTCAGAGGCGAAAACCGTTGAACAAAGTATTTAAAGGGGAGAAGGTTACATAAAAAACATACATTTTTAATATTAGATGTTACATTTTGACGTGAACTCCACTATATAAAATTGTTCTATAGTCTATAATTAAATGCAATTACATCAGAACTGTAATTAAATGACAGATGAATGAAGAGTAATCCCTTTCTTTACTTTAAAAAAGTAATTCAATTACAGTATTTTTTATATTATGTTTTTATTAAAGTGATTTCAACATTCCCTTACATTTGGATGGTACCTGAAATATTTGATATGAGACAATCAACAATTTTATTTATTGGCTAAAAAAAAACAACAACAGTTATTCCATAATAGTAATAACAAAAATTATAAGAAAAAAAAGGACAGAAAAGACATCAATTGTGGTAGCAATACAAAATGTTGCAAACTAATGTTAGCTATTTCTGTAATGCAGCGTTTTTTTGTAATTAATAAACAAAATAGTTGTATTACTCAGCCGGTAGATTGGGAATTAGATCCGCCTATCAGTTTTGGCTTCTTAAATCGTTCGTTTTTTTTCCTCTACTATATACAAAAGGAACATGGATGGTATATTTGACTCCAGACGTACTCTATTACCAATATGGTTATTTTTATTTTTATTCAAGCTATTAATTCTTTCATTCCTTATTTCTTCCGTAACCCTATTTTTCAACAGAATCCCCATCAAATATTTATCAGATTTGTCTTCTAATTTAAGATTTGTAAGACCAAAATATAGAGTTAAGAAACTAAATTGGATGGGTACCCTGAATATACTCCCTTTACTCTTATGGATTTCTTGCCAATATTTCTGAACTTTAGAGCATTCCCAGAATATATGGCTATGATTGGCTTCATTCGAGCCGCACATTCTCCTGCAGATTGCATTTTTGTTTTGATATCTCTTCAGCTCAGAGGTGAGGGAAAATCTAGTGATATTTCTCCAGCCGATTTTTCTCCATGTTGAGGAATGTGTTGTCTTCCACTGTGATTCATCTAGTCTTCATCTATGATTTCAAATTTCCCATTTATTTTTTATATATTGGGTATTTTCTAATTTACAGTCTTGTAGACTTTTATATAATTTTGTAATTATTTTTGTCATGTCACCCGCTTTATATATTGAAATAAACATTGTAAGAATAGAATACTGTTGTTTTCCTTGTCATTATAGTCCTTTATAATATTAATAATTTGAATAATCTTATTTGTAAATACCTATGGAAATCTTGATTGGTATTCACGTTTGAGAGTCTCAAAATCCAACACTTTTCCTTTATGTAAAAAAGTACAGTTTGCTGTGAGGCCTCGTTTAGCTTTAAAGCTATAGCATTCATTGAATCCTTAGCAATATATATATTTTAATGACATCTTGCCAAATCTTTAATACTACATGATAATTCATTTGAAAGCGAATTGATTTGCACTTACATCACTTATAGTAGGTGCTGTTTAAATGTTATTATTTGACTATACAAATATAATCTACATGCACATGAAAGTACAAACCTGTTGCATAGAGGTTTAGATGAGATTGAGTTGCTGATAAAATTGTAAGTCTATGTGCTCCACAGACATTAATGTTTCAAAACCCCGGCTCTGTGGAACGAGCTGTCCATGTTTCTCTGCTTTGCAAGGCCAGGCAGTGCATTTCCCCGCTTTTCACCGATTTGTGAAATACATTGGAGACCATTTCACCAGGAGCATTATATGCTGTCAGGAAAGGAACTAATTATACAGGGCTTCCAGAAGCGATTTCTCAAGCCCCATTAGGTCTGTGCCATGCTAGCGTACACCAGGCTCTGGAGAAACCCACGCTACTGATATATCACTGGGGCGTAATTGTATTTCATATCGCTCTTCTTAAACTTTGCTTAGTTAAATGGACCGTTAGAATATAGTAATTTAAGAGAAACAAAACTAATGCAGCTTTGATATTCTGCACCAGTGGAAGCACTTGAGCGAGGGTTGAAAACTTCAGATATCGTCAGAAAGACCACTCATGTGGAAAGATGCTTCTCCAATAGTGTTGCCAGAAATCCCAAGGTTGTGAGATTTTTTTTTTTTTTTTTTTTTTGCAAAAGCACTTGAGAATGCATTTGAGACCTTGAAACCTAATTGAATTCATCCTTCTTCATAAGTACAACAGAGGCATGTGTTTCTAAGCTCATGACAAGATCACATTTTTGTTATTTATTTATTTCTACTCCAATTATGTTTCAAACCACAATGGGGGCAGTATGGAGATGTTTATCAGCGCTGGCAGTCTGAGCTCAGTTGATTTCCACTCGCTCGGGGCGTTCGTTTGTGTGAATCTCTATGTGAAACCCATATAAGGAAATGGAATTTCTTTAAATATCTTGGGAACATTTATTCTCAGGAATGCATATGAATCCAGAGGATCTTGAGAATCGAACATACAGGTTATTTATAAGATGCTCAGGCACTTAAAATGATCCTGTTAAAATGAAAGTTGACAGCAAAGTTACATTTAGTCTCTAGTTTTTCACTGTCTGGCACAGGAATCACCCCCTTCTTTTTATTTTTATTTTATTTTTTATTAACTCAAACAGTGGATATCCTTCAACCATTTCAAAAGGTTTAATGCAAGAAGTGAAAATCTACCAAAAATCCATTTTACAAGAAAGGCTTGTTTTATGTATTTATTTATTTTATTTTTTCAGTAAATTAATGCAAAGAATATATAATTATTTATAAATGCGAAGATTATATAACTATTGATATACTCAGAAAAATATGAACGTGTAATATACATATCATAATTATTTATAAAATAATTACATTACATTTATAATATATTTAGATATTTTATAAAAAATATGTAATTTTAGTATTTTATACAATTTTTGAGTGAATAAACAAATAATTGAATTAAAATCAGATAATTGATTCTTTTTGAACCGCTTTATTTTATTTTATTCTATGTTTTGTGCTGCTAGTATGCTCAAACAACACATTCTTATTGTGCAAAATGTATAAATTAATTAAACAAAAATTATCAAAAAAAATTATAGTAGTTTGATAGTACAATAAAATATGAATTACACCTGTAATTATACCCAGAATATTTTCATACAATATTAGAGTTGGAGATATGTGTGTGTGTGTGTGTTTCAGAAATATAATAGACCAAAAATAATTGTAAAAAGAAAACTTTGTGGATCAACTTTAATAACCTCAAAGGATTCCTGTTTGTCTTTAAAGTGGAAGTGTTTGTTTTAGAGGTTGTCAGAAAGTACATGTGCATTTTACACATGAATACCCACGAATACTAATGAGATTATGTTGAGCATCTGTATTTAGAGAGTAAGACTATTTTTGATGGATCTTCCAGACATATGGTACAGTATAACCCAAACCTGAAGAGTCCAGACTGAAGTTCCCGCGGCGAGGTGAAGACAAAGCCGCTTATCCCGTGACTCAGGCATGCTGAGAGGTAATGGGACGTGTGAGCCGCTTTCCTCCTCAGTGTTCAAAGAGGAGTCAAAGTGAGGACGAGAACCTTCGTGTTCCTGGTGTCTCTGTTTCAGTGTCTCAAAAGTTGACAACTTTGGCGAATGTGAATAAGTTTTATAATCTCTATAGTTGAGGTTACCTGAGGCAACTCTTCAGTCATCCCTAAATAATGCATCACTGAATGTGTAAGACAAACCGGTTGTAATGTGGTCACTAAATGCACAGGAATTACACTTTATCTTTCATTAAAGCAGTCCTAAGTTCCCGGACAATACAACATGGACACATTGGATAAGAGCGTAAGTTTAGGGCAAGACCATCTCTTTCTCTGACAAGTGTTTTCGAAACTGTTTTCCTTTGCTTTGCTTTGTTTGTTTAAATTACACACCCCTTAAAACAGAATAAATAAATTAAATTAATGAAAAATTATATATATATATATATATATAAAAACATTTTAATATTTATTTATTTATTTTATTGTATTTTTTTATTTTTTTTGGAGCTGCTAGCACACATTGCATTTAAGTAAAAATAAATAAATAAATACAATTATATAATTTATGCAAAGTTATAGTAGTTTGCATTAAAACTTGTTTTATTTATTTTATTATTTATGGTTTGGTGCTGCTAGCACAAATTACATTTGAAGTAAAAAATAATAAATAAATACATTTTTCATTTTATTTTTATTTGGTGTTGCTTGTGCACAGACATTACCTTTAAAATAAAACAAATCAAAAAATAAATTAAAATAATTAAGTTAAGTAAGGGTTAATGCCCGACGAGGTGTCCATTGTCAGGTTGCCTCCGCCAAAGTCCATTTAAACCTGACAATAGACACCTCGGAGGGCATTAACCCGCTTATACCATGGTCACTTGCCAAATAAAACATTTTTAAAATGTTAGTTTATATTTTAATTAGGCTAAATCTAGTTTTTACAAATAATAACTTGCCATAACTGTCTTAAACCATGGTATAAAGTAGTTTTATAGTACAATAAAACAAAAAAATGTACAATAGTTGACTGGAAAGTTACATGCATTATTACACACAGCAAATTTCATCTTCCTTTATTTCTTTATTTAATAACATTTAACCTACCTTATTTTCTAAATTCTTTATTTCAGTTCCATGGATTCATTAAAAAGAAGTACTAATATATATATATATACATATACAAAGGTCAATGTGCATAACCTTGTAACAAATTAACCAATTCATGAACTATATAGTTCATGATTTGGTTAATTTGATCCAAGGTTATGCACATTGCAGCATTTCAGGAAAGGCAAATACGCTACCGCTTAGCACAGAATAGTAACGTTTGTGATGCATGGTAAAAATTTCCTGCAGTAACATGGTGTTTTGGCCTGTCACGGTGGGTCAAAATTATGATGTAGTGTTTACAATTTGCCTTTTGCGCAGCCTCCTCAGCTAATGTTTTGCATCGTATCAGCACCCTTAAATTGTTATCCAAGCATTGTCGGGAGAGAAGATGAATGAGGTCGTTTGCTTGCTAACCTCAATTCGGTTTCTGTGGGAATGCTTTTTCTATTGTCGTGATTCCCTTGGGTTTCTCTGCGTTCATGTGTGTGCTTGAGAGCGCGAGAGAGAGCATGTGTGTATTTGAACTTGATAAACTAGGTGAGAACCCATTTCACTTGACATCTAGTTTGGCGGGCATATAAACAGTCTTGCCATCTGTTTCGACCTCCACGTTCTTGCTTGACTCTATATGGTCATGTGTTTCTTTTGCATCAAGTTACTGTGCAAATTCAGTCTTTACATCAGTGGCTCTCAAGCGGCGGGTCACGACCCAAAAATGGGTTGCAGGTCTGTTCTGATTGGGTTACGGACAGCCAGGAAAAACATGCTAAATGCCCTATAAATGCTCTGAATCCCCATCTTCAAAGCTACCTTGAGAGTCCCAGATGAGATTTCAGCTCCAGCAAAAGCATGTAGGAAGATAAAGTTGAACATCTGAGCACGTTTAACAAAACTTTCTCCCATTATTTTGTCGCTTTCCCTGAATGATGAGCAATTTAGACTTCATTGTAATCAAAGGAGCGGGCGAGAATGACAGCTAGCGGATAATTGAAGTAGACGTGTTGGCCCGCTGGGGCTGTGGAGCGACTCTGACAGGATCTTTACAGAAGCGCAGAATGACAGCTCTCTTTACAGCATCAGTGTGTTGGTCAGGACTGTCAGGTGGATCTCTCTGGACTTGGTAAAAAGTGCCGCCTAAACGCCAGCCTCGTAAAAAGCTGACAGGAATTATTACAGAGATAAAATCACAAGAGCGGCCTTATAACTTTGTTTGACATGCGTTGTTTTTGGTGCCATGAGAATATTTGCTTGCACGAGTTAAGTCCAAGGAACAGGAGTCCATTGGGTTTGATGCTAATGTGATCTCTGAATCATTGATCATGTAGTGTGTGACTGCCAAAACTGCCATTTTAGCCTCCTATTATACATTGTAGTAAATGTTAAAATTGACTTCGACCCTGTTCACTTCGTATAACATGTTTGTATTATGAATTATTAATTAATTAAAAGTTCATCATGTCATTTCAAGGGAAAAAAAAATCTCTTCATAGACTTTCTTTTCAGATGATGTCATTAATCCCTCCTATTTTTTTAACAGCCTGTCATATAGGCCTATCAATATTAAATATTGAAAATTTGTCAAAATTTATGTAAAATTGACTTTAAAGTTCATTTCATACACTTTACTGTTCAAAGTACTGTACTTTAAAGTTCACTCCGGCTGGTAAACACCCTCAAACTACCATTGGGCCGTTGCGATGATGTAATAGGTAGGTGTGGCTCTGAGGCTCCGCCTTCTTTGATGTGGAAATCTTCTCCGACTCATGTCCTCTATTCAGTATAACGTAGCTCTCCAGTTTACGATTTTACTCCCAGACGTCTGACCTTGACAGACTAGAAATTAAAGTGTAATTCTCATTCAAAAGCAACACTGACACTGTTTTTAATGTTTAAAGGGATACTTCACCTCTGGGAAGATGAATGTGTATTTAAAATGGGTCATTTATGTAGAAGAAATGTGAAATTATTTTTGAATTTGGAGCTTTCTAGACTGAGAAAAGCCAGAAAATGTATTTTTGGCTTATGTGGATGAAAGACAACAACTCCCAGAATGCACTTGCTTCGCTGCCCTAGGAGGCCACGCCTACTGGTAACGGAGCGCAGTAGTTAAACAACAACTAGTGAGTCTCCGTGATGAGTCTGCCCGGGATTTCGAGATCGCCCAAAATGTCCGGGATTCGGCTTTTGCGTTCTACAGTCGCCATTCATCATGTTTACTGTGGCGAGCAGGACGAGTGAGGGCCGCGGGAGAACGCCGCGAGGCCGGTGAGACGCACCGGTCTCGTATCTCTCACGGAGGAGCGGGAATATTCTTAGCAATGTTAAAACGCACATCAACCGATCACTTGTTTAGCGTTCATGTAAACACTACATTCAGATTCACCAATCGGAATGAATTCAGTTAGATTGAAACAAAAGGTGTGCATGTAAACAATGAATGGCGACTGCAGAAAGCAAAACCAGAATCCCGGACATTTTGTACGATCTCGACGGCCGGACATGTCCAGGAAAAAGAGGATGGTAACCCCTACTACTCAGCTTTCTCCACAGAACAAGAGCCTGCTAGCTTAGCTTCCAAAAAAAAGATGTCTGACACTATGTGTCCATTCTGTGAGTGAGATCCCAGCCTCTATGGGCGGGTTGGGAACATGCGGGACAGCCCCTACTACTGACTGTAGTCTTTAGCCTCTGGCCAAAAAATCCTCCGATGACGCAAAATGACGATTTTTGCGTCATCTGAGGATTTTTTCCAGACAAAAAATACATAAATCTCTCATCTCAGGGGGATATGAGGGTGGAAAGCACGGTAATTCGAAAATACTACAGGTTTTCTACTAATACAAAGCTTAATGCTAAATCCAGAAGTATCCCTTTAATACTGTAAAGCTGTTCATAAACAAATATGATGTGACTTTACTTGACTGGAGTGCCGAATTGCAGAGCTTGTTCAAACATATCCACATCTCTACGATCAGATGCTTTCTGAACTGCTGTTTTCTCACCGCTGGCATGTCTGTTGTGTGTTTATTTTGATATCAAGAGGCACAGCACATATGTACATACTCATCTAAACGAATGTTGCTAACAGTATACCGCTGCAAAGGTATTCCCAACTACCTTTGTTTTTGCTGTGAGTATATCAGAGCCTTAACCTAGCTTTAACTTTCTGCCTTTGGAAACTTAAAACTTAATAATAACGTAATATGGCCTGCCTTAATGTTACCTTAGAGTTAAGACCGCAATCCATTTTTCTTTTTCCACACACTGTTTTGACTGTAATTAGTTGATTAAGAAAAAGCCCTCTACTTTCATGCTTTAATTTAAGACTTGTGTTCCCGCTGATGAATTAAGCGTGTTTCAGAATTACCATGCTAACTGGACGCTGGCGAATCTTCCCCGTGGGGTTGCTGGTTTCTCCACTCGCCGCTAATGAATTTGGGAGAGTTTTAATGAGCTGAAATTACCTTTGACTCTAAGGGGCTCGTGTGCGTCTCGAGCTAGTCGCGCGGCCGTTCAACAGGACGTGTCAAAGCAAAGCGCAGGCGGGTATTAATAAAGGCAAATGAGACGGGGTCGCAAGGACGTACAATATGAAGCTTGTATTTAGAACACTTCCTCAAGGGTTTGTTTGACGACGTGACCTTTGCTATGCAATTACATTATCATCTTGTGGGAAAGGAAATGGCTTATTTATACTGTAGTTTAACATATGCTATGTGAAGCTTGCACGTTATTTGGATGAAATATAAGAACAGAAGTGACAGTGAAGACATTTATAATGTTGCAAAAGATCTCAAATAAATGCTGTTCTGTTCGATCGTTCTGTTCATCAAAGAATCCTGAAAAAGTGTATGTATCAGTTTCCACAAAAATATGAAGCAACATTGATGTTAATAATCATAAATGTTTCTTGAGCAGCAAATCATCATATCATAATGTGACGCTGAAGACTGCAGCTTTGATCACAGGAATAAATTACATTTTAAAATAAATTCACATAGAAAACAGTTATTTTAAATCGGAATAATATGTCACATTTGTACCTTTTTTGTGCAAAGGTACGCCTTGGTGAGCAGAAAAGACTTCAAAAACATTCAAACTTTTGATTTGTATCTTTTTTAAGAAGCTTGACGCTAATCAATATTTGCTGCCATTATATGGACAAGCGTCCATAAAAGAAAGAAGGACATACGGCATTAGAACAACACCAGAGTGAGTAAATGATGACTTATTTTTTTTTATTTTAGGTTGAACTATCCCTTTAAATCAAGCTGCACAATTTGACTGTATCATTCATGTCTTTAGCACAAACGGTGTGCTTCAGTGATTTCTGTTTGCTTTTGTGTATCTCACAAAGAGAGGCACTCTGTCACGCCGTCTAATGAATTTAGAGCACTACATTTATTTGACATCTGTTAAAGAGCGAGCGATGAGTGTATCGAGTCGGCTAAATGTGCTGCAGAGACAAAGGGCATGTGAGACAGCAAGGATGTACGTTATTGGTTTTGTTCTCTGCCTTCTGGCTGCTGTATCTGATCCTACAGCTCACCTGCAGTCACAGCTCCTCTATAAAGCTCATTAGCATCTGCCAACAAACTCCAAAGAGCTCCAACGTCAGCCAAGATCACGGCGTAGATGCCGACGGCACAGATTTTACTGCCTGGTGGGCTTCTACGATCATGTGTACTATGCGGATCTGCATGTAGTAATCCAGAATTTCATTATAAGAAACAACATTTCTAAAGTTA
Source organism: Rhinichthys klamathensis goyatoka (assembly GCF_029890125.1). NCBI lineage: Eukaryota > Metazoa > Chordata > Actinopteri > Cypriniformes > Leuciscidae > Rhinichthys > Rhinichthys klamathensis. The sequence continues at coordinate 1,067,815 of NW_026606692.1, forward strand.
TATTTAGCTTTTTTAGTATTAAGCCGTGAGTGACGCAGTAAATCCATGCATGCATGTGTACTACATTGACTAGAACCAGTGCTCAAGTAACACTAAATAATAAGATATGCATGAATATCAGCTGGTATTTCTAATGAATGCATCACGGGCTAAAATATCATTGAAGCCAAATGTCTGATAGCATCATTGTTCACTAAGTGGTGGCGATTGAAGAGGATGATGTCATGCATAATATCAATCTTCTCCTCACCATGAACAGACTTTATTGACCATTAGCAGAGAGCAGAGCACCATTTAGGAGCTTTACAGGCATTTAATGTTGATAAGCGAGCGCCTCTGTTCACTGGGTTAAGAGCTTCACTTATGTACAGCTAAAGATGGTTCTTATATGATCTATTTACAGGTTCTTATGAACAGATGAGCTCGTGTGATTGAAGTCTGTCGACATCTATGAGAGATACACTGCAAAACATCATTTTCCCCCATCAGTGTTTTTCTCTTGTTTTCCAAGAATTGTTTAACATTAATAAATAAGCAAAACAGCATAAGATGGATCTTGTTCCGAGAATTAATCTTACAATGTTTTTTTCTAACCCTATTGGCAGATAGTAAGCATAAATCTAAATAAATTCAGTAAAAATACCCTTTTTTATATTAATGTACAATTACCCCATAAATAGGCTGAAAGCAATGATGTTTCAGTGCTATGCATTTTCCCTAACCCAGATTGAAAGGGCTCAAACTAATTATTAACCATTAAATGATTGTAATTGAGACATAACAGCACCTATACAATTGTAGATATAAATGGAAGATGTGAAAATGGACAAAAGTTGCAAAAAATTGTTTAAATCACTGTTTTGCTTTTTTAATACAGCAGCAGTTTTAAGTGCTATTGAGAGATATTTGAAATGGGTGTACCGGAAACACTTGATAAATTACCTATTGGAGCATGAGACCCAAAATAGCTGAGGATATCTTTATGAACATTGTCTGATAATATTAAGAAAATCAGTGCATAACTGATCTGACGCAGTTAGAGTGTTGACACTACTTTCAGTAGACTGTCAATGCTGTGAAAGAGCTGCCCAGAATTATTAGGATTATTGTCAATAATGCCATGCCGTGTTAAATGCTATTCTGTATTGGCCCAAACAGGTTTTCCCAGCTTGATGAAAACGGTCAAGCCAGAGCAACAACACTTACGCTCCAATTTGCGACATTTCACCTTCTTTGAGCGCTAGTCATCGTTATACGGGGAGCTGAATGTACAAAAGAGAGATTGCACAGTTTAATAGGAGAACATGTCCAGGTTGGCAGTAAAGGCATTGTTAAATAAGAGAACATTATGCTCAGAGGGGGCAGAGGTCAAACCATCTAGGCTAGAGGTAATCGCATTTGCAAAAACAGCAGGGTCAATTTATTGCCATTTACTGAAAGAGAGTTCGTGAAACAGGCCATGAAGGATATGATTCCTCCAAGTTAAAAAAGATTGCTGGATGGTCAGAAAGTCCAACATCTACAGCAGAGAAGTTTGACACAGAATAATCATCTGCCATTACTAAATCTATGACCTCTGCAATGTGAAGGAAAAATTATCAAATGTGTAAGGTTAAAACAGTTCAACAAAGATAGGAAGTCCTAGAAGTTTATCCTAGAAAATGATCAGTTTTTATTTTTATATTTAATTGTATTCATAAGTAATGCATGTAAAATACTTATTTTAAATTTGTATTATTTGATAATGATACAGTGGTAATATTACTGATTACATTGTTATACAGTAAATATTATGATACAGTAAGTAATATTTGAATGATAATATTTATATTCATTTTAAAGGTTTAATATTTTAATAAAACTACTTTCTTTCTTTCTTTCTTTCTTTCTTTCTTTCTTTCTTTCTTTCTTTCTTTCTTTCTTTCTTTCTTTCTTTCTTTCTTTCTTTCTTTCTTTCTTTCTTTCTTTCTTTCTTTCTTTCTTTTTTTTCTGGATACCTTTGGTTTGGCCAGTAAAGGGGTTTAACAGTGTTTGCCTCTAATTTGTACACATATTCATAGTAGTTTGAAGCCGTTCAACTAGCTCATCCATCTTTGAAATGTTACTTTAACCATGAGCAGATGTCAATGGAATTTATTTCCCGTTACATGAACTAATTCGAGATTTAGCAGGAATATATTTTTTTTGATGATGATTTCTGAGATTTCCGATGACGTTACATACCCTAGATGAATTACTTTTTCAAGCTGCCACTAAACCACTTCCTCCCACTCATGTCTAAATTCATATTTTATGTGAATGTCAAGTTCATTCAGCTCTAAGTATTGACATTTTCACTAAGCAATTTTAAAAAAGATTGTTGAGTTGATTAACACCATGTTCATATACTGTCATTCATTTTCCCTTATATCTGCCTCTGGGATGTAATACGTTTGGTGTGGAGTCTCAATCTTGCATTAACATCAGTGCAATATTATATTTCTGTTTCCAGAGGCTGCACAGTGTGTTGAGCTCCAAGCGCTTCCTCACATAGGAAAGTAACAATACGATTGACATCGGGATATCATTTTTTTCTCAAATGTAAATCTGTCTGAGACACCTTTTCAGGATCCGCTGTAGGATTGGAGTCTCCTCCACAAGACTTTCAGGTGTGATTATGGAGCGTCTGCAGGGAATTGACTGCGTTTAATACGAATGTGCTGAGCATTGACATGACCTATCAGAGTTTGCCAGAAGGAGTTGATCCAACAACAGCACTAGATCCTGGTCAATATCTGTTCTATTCGCTGCCGAGAGGTTTCCGAGTCGGTAAAGAGGATAAAGCGGACGGATTAGCCCAGCTGTGTGGCTTATGCAGTCTGACTGACATTTGTATTATGGGGCTGATTAGTTCTGGATTTATATAATTCTATTTATTTGTACAAATGATCCTGTGGAAATCCAATTGTCAATTCAGCAGAAGATTGTCTGCCTTTAATAATAATCAGTTATGAAGATTGAGAGATCCCTAATAATGAACCCAGTACATGTGCTATCTGATGAGTTTGTGTTTTTATGTCACTCTGCGCGCAAGTTTAGCAGTCATATACAGTCTGGTTCACTTCGCATCTTATTCTGGTCAATATCTGCACAGTTAGAAAGGAAGAGTATATCTCAATTTTGAGGATCTAGTCGAGGCTGTTTGAAACTTTTGCAGTAATTCAGAATGGTTTTAAATGCCTACATCAGAGGGAGTTATTGCAAAAGTATTTTTTTTCTCCACCTTAGGTTGCATATTAGAGTGTCGCTGTTGTTAATTGTTGCATTGTTCCTCTATTGTAATCAATGGATCAGTATTGTCCACCTCTGATGCAGTGTGTCGTTTGTAAGCTCCCTAAACCAATGAATCAGTTTGTTACATTGCTTTACTTTTTAGACTTCAAGAAGCAGCGAACAATTTTAATTTATTTATGTAATTTAAAAAAAAAATTATTCTGAATTATAATTCATGATGAGAACGCTGATTATATGTAGCATTTAAATAGTGCTTTATGTGACTTTTGTGTGCAATATGATTTTTTTTATTTTTTCTATTGTACATTTCTTATTTTATCTCTAAAGTCTGTAGGCCACACTAGCCTGTACATATAATTCCATGCACAAAGTAAAATGACTTTCTTTGTCACTGTATTTGCACGCAAATCTGTTTAGGCTCAAATCTGCCACCAGTGTTCCTTTATAATTACAGTATGTGCTACTGGAGCGCAGGCCTTCAAACTGACTATTAACATCAGTTACTTTGAAACTGAGCTGATAGGAGAGTCATTTCTACTCGTTTAACACCATTTCCCTGGAATGGTGTTTCCCAGTTCAGAGCCGCTCCGCATCTATTAAAAGCTGTGGTTTTGATAGACGTTAATTGACTCCGTTGTGATTGATAGTGGCATGTAATAGAGATTTTTGTCCAAACAGCTTGACATTTTCTTCATCTTGACACTTTTGACATATCGGTCATGTATGAATCGTGTTTATTCTTCACATAAGTTTGTCGGTTCTCACTATGAGCACTGTTTGAGATTACCACAGAGTTTAAATCAGCTCTGGTTTGCTTACGATCAAGCCATGCATGCTGACAGCTCTGACATACACTGTAAAAAATGATAGTGATTTTAACGGTAAAAGACTGTAAAAATGCTACAGTGAAAAACTGTTAATTGGTTAACAGAACCTGATTCCTTACTATATACGGTAAATAACTGTGATATATCTAATAGTACATTTCATGTAATTTTACTGTAAAATACCGTTAAATATACAGTTTTTGAAAGTGAAAATGAACAACTCATTGTATAATTTACAGTGAAAAACCGTAAATTGACATTCCCACAATTCCCTGCGTGACAATTCGCATTTGATGTATTTTTGTTGAAATAGCTGTTTCTTCATAGTTTGCTTAGTCTTTTTCTAAACAGTTATGTACATTAGGGTTTTATGTGACATTTAATGTTGTTAAATTAATGTTTATTGCCTTTTTAAAATTTAATGTGTGTTACCATGATGGTGTTTAATGTTTGTGTGAATGACACTGTGCAGCTTCTATATATTAATATTAACTTTCTTGTGGAAGAGCGGCATGTGTTGAGCTTTGATTCATGTGACTCTCATCACTGCTGTGATTGTTGGTTGTCAGTGTATTACAATGGTACAAAACAGATATTAATACTTCAATAGGTCGGTAAATTAACATTATATCAGATAATGAAATATGGTTTATTTCTGTAAATTTTAAATTAAGTCTGTAAAACCTTGCTACTGTAAAGTCTTGCTACTGTATTTTATACGGTAAATTTCTGGCAACCACAGCTGCCGATATTTTACCGTAAATTGAACAGATTTTTTTTACAGTGTACAGCTCATTCAGCTCACTTATGAATTAAACAAAACTCCAGTTTGTTCCATACAAGTAATTACTGAAATGAAAAATAAAGTGGATAAGAATAAACAGTATGTTTCCATCCACCTATTCTATGCACATTTTGAGATATCACAAAAAAAAAACGCTGGATGGAAATGGCAAGATGTGCGTATGCTCTAGAAATGCACATATTAAAAAATTACATAAGCTCAATTGAGGAGGATACATTTTTTGTATAAGACATGCGCATAAACTACGATGGAAACACATTTACCGAATAAATCCCTCAATGCGCAACAAAAAAAAACTCAACAGTGGATGTGATTGGATAATTGGACTAACCAGCAGACCAATCGCATCACAGCATCTCAAATGTTGGTTTGGTGGGTCTGAAATCCCTGAGCCAAAGTCTGTCATCAGAATGATTAGGTTTAATTCCCTCCAGAAGCTTCTCACGTGATTGTGTTCCCAAACAGCAGCATCCGAACACCAGAGAACACGACAGCTTTTACTGCGTTTCGTCTGCCACTCTGAGGAAAAGATAAGATTAAATATGTCTATCTTGAAATGTTTAGGCCTCTACAATCAATTTTTCAATGGAGGACAGTCTAAAAGTGTCTGCTAAGTGACTTTTTAAGTGAGTTTTCTTAACCACAGCTTTGAAACGTCTGTCAGAAATTGGTGACCATTTGGAATGGAAGGGCAATACTTATGATCACTTAAGCCTATCACTGCATATGCTTTTAAAAAGATGATGGTGGTGGATTATGGTGACAAAATGTTGAAAATCCCAGAGAAACTCTCTATTTATCACCGCAGTTATTCTCAAACTGTGGTTAAAATTCATTCTCAAACTGTGAAACATTTATTGTAGCAGTTCGGTAGATGTTGAAAAATAGTAGTAACTTAATTTCACTCAGACATTGCTAAATTTCACAAATAAGTACAAAGAAGCTACAAGTAACACATTGAATTAAACGTGACATTTTGAAGTACTAAAGTAGACTGAAATAGCACTCTCTTGTAAAACATACATTGGTAGTCAAGTCACCTTTATTTATGTAGCACTTTTTACAATGTAGATTGTTTCAAAGCAGCTTTACAGTGATAACAGGAAAATAATACAACAAAGTTTGTTTCGGCAAGTTCAGTGATGGTTCATGTTTGATAGTATTCATTTAAAAAAATATATATATATATATATATATATATATATATATATTTACTGTGTAGTTAACAGTCAGCTGATTTAATTTCATTAGCTGAAATTATGAATCAGATAAACTGAGTTAATTTCAAGATAAAATGTAGTTGTACAGTTCTTTAAATTGTAGGCATCTGTTTTAAGGTAGTTGTTGGTTTTTCTTTTTTTGTGCCTTATAGGAAATCAAATAAATCAGAAATAAAAAGAACCACCCAAATATTTATGTTTTAAACCAAAGTATTAGTACTAAAAACTAAAGTAACAAAAAAAGTGAATGATTTCCAGTCTCAGTTTTGTCCGTCTTTCAGAGATCCTTTATGTTTAAAGAGAGATGCTATTGAAACGTGCTTCAACAAAATTGAATTCATATTGAAATACACTGCACTTACATGGATTTATGGCATTTTACCACAGTCGTTGGCCTCTGAGGTGAAAATGCCATTCATTTAGCATATGCAATTTACCCTTGAATATTAAAGAAAGCCAAATTCTGCGGAAACCCTCAGAGGGAACTGTGTGGAGGTGGTGTTAAATAATAATGAAATAAAATGACCGTCTGCAATGATTAGATATAATTTAATTCTCATTAGGTGAAAGCAGGAATCTCGGGCTTCATTCATACTAAGTGCCATGCCACATACGGTGGCCACATCTACCTGAAAAATGAAGCCTGATAAAGGATGAAAAATGCCACTAGCTCCATTAATTCTCCTCTGTCAGGACTGGGGAAAGCAGCAGAGCACACAAGTAATTAATTTCTCAAGGTCAATTATTTTAAGCTTTTAAAAAGAAAATCACCGCAGGTTAGAGAGAGAGATTCTAGAGTAGAGTTAGGAAAAGCTGTGCACACTTTAATCTACGTAAATGTCTTGATAAAAAAAGAAAAAAGCAATTAGGTTGTGCTTTACAGTGATTTTACCATGTTTAAAGTGGAGCTATTATGCAAAATTCACATTTTCAATTGTTTTTGAACATAATTACTCTGCGTCTCAGTGTGTACACAACCACCATATTATGGTAATAATCCACCCACTCCATTTGTTATTTTCCCTGTAAATCTGAAACAGGGTCTCAAAATGAGCCTTTCAGGAAAGCGCTTCACTGTGATGTCACAGTTGAACAGGCCCCTCACTGTGATGTCACAGTTGGACAGGCCCCGCCCACAACTGCTGACGGAATGTGCCCTATTAGCTCTTCTCCAGAGCATTCAACAGCAACATTTCAAGTAATAAATGTATTCTTATTAAAGCTACTAAAGTTATTCAGTCAAGAGCAGTGAGAGATTTTCTTTTTGTTGTCTTTGTCGGTTGATTCACATTAACAGCAGACAACAGCAGATACTGTACATTATGCTGCTGTCACTTTAATACACCGATCTGATTTATTTCACAGCTGTTTACGTTCACTGACATAACCGACTGTTCACAAGGTTATGTCAAAAACACACAGTTTAAGCACAATAAGACACAAAAGAGAACTTCGTTTAGTACTCATGCGACATGCGTCGTGTGACAGCAGGCTTTCTGTGCCGTATATCAGAAGTTTAAACTTATTTGACTTTAAAACACATGCAAATTATACATTTTCATGATGATAAAGAAGTGCAATGTCACATGAGCGTGAACCCGATAGAGATGTTCATCAAAAACAAAAAGATGTTTTGTAAGTTTTTGGTGTCCGAGACACAAACTGTAAAGGCTCCGCCCTCTCCTGGAAAGGGGGCGGGGAGCAGAAGCTCATTTGCATTTAAAGATACATACATGAAATCAGCTTGTTTTTGCTTCCACTCAAATGGGGGCATTTACAGCGTGGTATAATGAATGATCTGTGGGGTAATTTGTCTGGAACTTCACAGACATATGCTAGGGACACCTGAGACTTGTATTACATCTTGTAAAAAGAGGCATAGGTCCCCTTTAAGGGATGTTGTTATGCACAACACCAAGCAGAATGCCTAAAACCCCCTTAACCATGGTGAAATCACTGTAATGAAAGAGTCAGTTGCATTTATTAAATGCCACAAAAAGACACCAATGTGCATTGATTCTTTTTGTTACATTTTGCCAATGCAAAACTCTCTACCACAATGTTGACATTTAAAAATAAAGCCCTAATGTGGGTGTGTTGTTAATATGCAGTCCTGAAATCAATGCAATATCATCTTTCTTCATCCCCTTGCACAGTGCTGTTCATAAAGACTGGGAATGTTATACTCAATGTCCTCGTATTACCATAGAGCGTATCGATCGGTTAATTCTCAGTAGGAGTATGCATAGAGTCATAATTCACGATCAATTAGCCTCATTCTGAAGGTTTGGCGAGTCGTAGCGAGTGATAACTGGTGTGAAGGACATTTATCAAGAGTTTTGGGAGACTACTGTTTCACTTGGAAACAAAACTTTTTGTTGATTTCAATGCATGGCAGCGTGCTCTGTGGCTCCCAGAAGAAAATCTGGGAATGTGGACTTTTCTGGATTCAGTTACATGACTCTCTCCTGCCCAGAAAACAACTACTGCCAGAGCAGCAAAGCCTCGAGCATTGTCTTCCCCTCGACACTGCACTGGAATACTCTTGCCAGTTTTCAGAAAGCTACTTTGAAACTCAAGTTTGGCATGCTAGTAGATATAGTACTTTGACATGCACAGATGCACAATTTGAAGTAGTTGAGGTGTTGCACGCTAGTGCATAAATATATTTAAAATAATTTATATTTGCAATCAGAGCAGTATTTATCTTGTCCAGAAACAGAAACTCGTAGTAGGAATGAAGCCTGGGATCTCACTGTTCACATAATGAGAATGAAACTGTCTAATCACTGCATACTGTCATTTATTTTATGAATATTGAATGCTACCTTGCACGTGCCACCTTCATGTGGTTCCCTGTCACACTCTGAGGGTTTCTTCAGATCTGGCCATTCTTTAAAAGTTCATTGGGAATTCGCCCTATGCTAAATAAACATGTTTCATTATTAAAATACACTCACCGGCCACTTTATTAGGTACCCCATGCTAGTAACGGGTTGGACCCCCTTTTGCCTTCAGAACTGCCTCAATTCTTCGTGGCATAGATTCAACAAGGTGCTGGAAGCATTCCTCAGGGAGTTTGGTCCATATTGACATGATGGCATCACACAGTTGCCGCAGATTTGTCGGCTGCACATCCATGATGCAAATCTCCCGTTCCACCACATCCCAAAGATGCTCTATTGGGTTGAGATCTGGTGACTGTGGAGGCCATTTTAGTACAGTGAACTCATTGTCATGTTCAAGAAACCAATTTGAAATGATTAGAGCTTTGTGACATGGTGGAAGTAGCCATAAGAGGATGGGTACATGGTGGCCATAAAGGGATGGACATGGTCAGAAACAATGCTCAGGTAGGCCGTGGCATTTAAACGATGCCCAATTGGCACTAAGGGGCCTAAAGTGTGCCAGGAAAACATCCCCCACACCATTACACCACCACCACCAGCCTGCACAGTGGTAACAAGGCATGATGGTTCCATGTTCTCATTCTGTTTACGCCAAATTCTGACTCTAACATCTGAATGTCTCAACAGAAATCGAGACTCATCAGACCAGGCAACATTTTTCCAGTCTTCAACTGTTCAATTTTGGTGAGCTCTTGCAAATTGCAGCCTCTTTTTCCTATTTGTAGTGGAGATGAGTGGTACCCGGTGGAGTCTTCTGCTGTTGTAGCCCATCCGCCTCAAGGTTGTGCGTGTTGTGGCTTCACAAATGCTTTGCTGCATACCTCGGTTGTAACGAGTGGTTATTTCAGTCACTGTTGCCCTTCTATCAGCTCGAACCAGTCTGGCCATTCTCCTCTGACCTCTGGCATCAACAAGGCATTTCCGCCCACAGAACTGCCGCTCACTGGATGTTTTTTCTTTTTCGGACCATTCTCTGTAAACCCTAGAGATGGTTGTGCGTGAAAATCCCAGTAGATTAGCAGTTTCGGAAATACTCAGACCAGCCCTTCTGGCACCAACAATCATGCCACGTTCAAAGTCACTCAAATCACCTTTCTTCCCCATACTGATGCTCGGTTTGAACTGCAGGAGATTGTCTTGACCATGTCTACATGCCTAAATGCACTGAGTTGCCGCCATGTGATTGGCTGCTTAGAAATTAAGTGTTAACGAGCAGTTGGACAGGTGTACCTAATAAAGTGGCCGGTGAGTGTATATACAGTATATATATATATATATAAATTATGAAAGGATGATGGATGGATAAATAGATTTATTTGGATTGCACTATTGCCTTCTCATGTTATACTGCCTTGTCCTTTGGACAAAACAAGGTTTCTTAGAAGGTAGCTCAGTAGTTTTATCTCACCATATTAACATTTTCTGAATGTTCAATGCCACTAACATGGCAAATTGAGTGGTTATTTATTCCTCGAAGGCGCTCGCTGTATCAGCCCAGTAGCTTGTGAACACGTTTTTTGTTTCCAGATGGACTGATAAACACCTGTGCGCCCTTACTAACGGACAAACAATCAGATTACAGGGTGCCAGATCGAGAAAGTGAGACTGGTTACCCAACACTGGTTTGTGCAGGTATAGGTCAGCCGCGCTATAGCACTTCTACACTCTCTCATGCTTTCGTTTCTCTGGTGTCCCAACGCCTGGCTCTAGATAAAGAGGTTCTTGACTGACAGGCCGTATTTGTCATGCTGTATGTGAGACTTCAGAGGCTGGAATGATGGGAAGGCCAGCGAAGGGCCACACACTCCCAGGCCTGAATCCTGCTGCACTGATAAGCTGAACCTTGGCCGCGGGCCTTCGCTGGACTCGAGTGGACTGGCTTTTTTTCCTGCGTTTTGGGAGCCCAGACCGGCTCGACTCGCGACAGAGCGGTAGCCACAGGGAGGATGCTGGCGCCGGTTCTGTCTTGGTTATCAGATGAACACAGAAAGTGGACCAGACGGACGCCTCTTGAGAGACGGGAGGCTTTCAGATGCTGCCCTGCTATTCAAACAAGAGAACCATGGAAATATGACAGCAAATACAGCCAATAAAATGATTTGATGCCCAAGTTCTTGTTCTTGTTGCTTATGTTGATTAGACCTTGTGCCCAGGTTAAGAAAGTTAAAAATTAACTATGAAATACACAAAGTGAAGTAAATTATAAACCATTCATTATGGTAGTATTTTGGGCTACCTTTAAGTTACTTATGGTCAGGCCCGTCGGAACAGGACAGGCAAACCAAGCAATTGCTTGGGGCCCGAGCTGGACTGGGGCCCCAAGACAACGACTGTTTAAGAATAAAATGCAACGACAAACTGTGAGCGCCCCTTTGATAGTCAATGCAGTAAAGTGCAATGACACTGTTATCGGAATCCCCCTCAAGGGGGCCCCCTCAGTAGTCGCTGACAGCAGCCAGCCAACCACGCGATCTCTGCTGCCGGCAAAATACAAACCTCCTCGGGAGTTATCATGAAGCGGAATTATGCTTCAGGAAGCCAGAAAAGAAAGAAGAGAAAGGAAGAGAAGGTTAAGAAAAATACCAGATAGTGGTAAAGTAATAAATTACACTGCATAAAAATAGCTCTACTTGTCTTGTACAAATGGTGTAATTTTGCAGCAGGTAACATCAGGCTAGCAAAAATATGTTTATGTTAGCTACCTGCCTGACGGCAAATGCTGCTTGTAACGAACAGTTAGTGGATTTTTTTTTCCGAACGGACGGAATATGGTTAACGTTACATACTGTAATATGTTTTTTAACGGTTTAAGGAGTTCCAGAATCACTGTTTATCGTATTTAATGACATGACATTGCTATAGCTAATAGGTTTTGATGAAAGTGGCATAGCATAACTATTCCACCGTGATAATCTATTTACCAATGGGGGTTAGGAAAACCACACAATAAATTCCATGCATCAAACATTAGCTTGGGATGTTTTTAAGCATTGGTAGTGAAAGCAGCATCCCTTCCCTTCTAATATCAAAATAGGGAAATGCTAACATATCTTTAAGTTTTCTGTAACACTTTATAATAACAATCATTAATAGATGGTAAATTGTTAGTTATTTAATATTTAGTTAATTGTCATTTAACTAACTAACTGTTTGCTAACATTGTTAGCAAACAGTCTTTTTACTTAATAAATAATTTGTAACCTTACCCATCTATAAACATTATTTAACCTGAAAAAGGCAGAGGAACATGATTTTTTCATAGCTTATGTCACTGTAATTTTTTATTTTTTTATGCACATTATGCAACAGCAGTATTTGCACTGTAAACCTTTGTGTGTAAGTGTGTGTGTGGGGTGGGGGGGCTTGGGGGGCCTCCATGTCCATTTTGCTTGGGGCCCCCAAATTCCTTCAAACGGCCCTGCTTATGGTTTGAGAATAGGAATTACATAATTTAAAATATATATATATATATATATATATATATATTTGGGATAATAAATAAATAAATACATACAATTTTTTTTTTTTTTTGGTGAAATATGATCTGGAAACCTCCACCATTTCCAAATGAAAATAATTGAACCAATAATTAATTCCATTTGCAAATGTATCTCTTTTTATTAGAAGAGCAATAAGGATTACCTTATTTGAAAACATATATATATTTTGAGGACATAATTACCAATAATTCCAAGCTGCTTAGTGTTCAGCTGGATTATAAGGCTTATTCTTTCATTTGACTAGAGCAAAACCCTCCATTAAAACACACAGTCTCTATTACAGAACTAATTACTTTCTGCTTTGGTGTCTTTCGGGTATCTTGGGATGTACCTTTCACATTCAGAAAGTGTTTTACTGTGAAAAACAGGCAGGCCTGAGAGTTCCTGCAGTATTCCTCCGGCAGACTTATTCCTACAAGCCTGACAGCACACCATCATGCATTTTTCAAGCTTTTCCCACACAAGAACGAAAACAAGATATTACAAACATGGCGAAATGTTAATCTGTTTGTAAGACCTGTTTGTCGTAACCCCACGCGTCGAGGCTCGATGGAGAGTCAGGAACACGGCGATAAAAACACGACCGCTGCTAATTAAAATGAACGAGAGAAGAACAGATGGCGTCTTCACAGCTGGAAACAGCTCAATGACTTTGGGCGTCTGGAGAACTGTAGCGACGCAAACTTGTCCCTTTCACTTTGAATTCTTGTATAGCCTTTGGTCTTGAAGGCATGCATGGGAGCTTTGGCTGAGGTTCATGTCTTTATTTATGATGAGGGCCTCAAAAGCAGAAAACACATTACTTCGGTGTTTACCTGTTGAGAATGTTCTCTTGGTGAATCCATCCATCCATCCATCCATCCATCCATCCATCCATCCATCCATCCATCCATCCATCCATCCATCCATCCATCCATCCATCCATCCATCCATCCATCCATCCATCCATCCATCCATCCATCCATCCATCCATCCCTCCCTCCCTCCCTTCCTTCCTTCCTTCCTTCCTTCCTTCCTTCCTTCCTTCCTTCCTTCCTTCCTTCCTTCCTTCCTTCCTTCCTTCCTTCCTTCCTTCCTTCCTTCCTTCCTTCCTTCCATCCATCCATCCATCCATCCATCTATCCATCTATCATTCTATCTGTCTATCTAGATGTAATATAACAGTGGTAATGTCATTTTTTTATCGTTCACCATCAATCTTCTAGACATTTCGAAATGTTTAGCATTTTAAAGTGTTCTTTCTTTAATTTAAATGTCATTTGGTTTAATATTTTGTTTTCTAATGTAGTGACATTCAGGTATTGTAAGTGTGAGTTAAGCGTCCACTGTACATGCCACATGCTACAGGCCAATACTATATACTGTATAAATCTCCTATTATGTTTGAGTAAATCATGGTACAAGCATACACGCCTCCCATTTTAGATTTGTTAAAGGTCATGATACCCTAATGCACGCATACATGTCTCGTCATCTGACATTCATGGCTCAAATTGAATATTACACAGTCAAAAAGAGCATGTCTGTAAATCATTGACGCAAAACACCGCAAGCTAGTTCCCCTTGTGATCATGCACAAGACATTTAAAATGAGATTCCCCATTGAAATATTTATCCAAAGCTTTCATTAATAAATGTCTGTCTTCATAATTGATGTGACTGAATGGGATTTTTATTATGAAAGCCAAGACAAAACATATATATTTCTGGCACGAGGCATCATTCTGGACTCATTTGAAACTTCAGCAAGTCTGTGGGTGTATTTTCATGAGTAAATGATGGCCGTTCAGGGTTTGTAAATGGATATTCTGTTCCTTTAGGCAGACATTGTAATAGTGTATACTGCGTTTAAAAATTCTACAACCTCTAGTGGTTTCCAGCAATGTTTCCAACACGTGTGTGTGTGTGTGTAGTGCAGGTAAACCCTACATGGGGACAAAATGTCCCCAAATAATGGCAAGTCCTTGTCATTGTGGGGACATTTTTTGGTCCCAGTGAGGAAAACAGCTTATAAATCATACTAAGTGATGTTTTCTGGTAAATGTAAAAATGCAGAAAGTTTTCTGGTTTTGGGTTTTGGTTAGGGGATACAATACAGTTTTTACATGGAAATTACCCAAGAAACATGGGAATCCAATGATTGTAGTTACAATTCACAATGGCAATTTCACCGACACAAGATCTCACAGAAACTCGCCTGATCAAACGTGACGCTATAGGCACAGCTTATACAGTTTGCAGCTGGAGCTGGAGCTGAGTTGGAAATTAATTATTTCTAGCAGCAAACTGGATAACGCTAATGGATGCAGACGTTGCATGATGCTAGACTCCACTTACGTTACATGTTTGTGACTGCCATGTTTCAGCTATAAAAGCATGCAACATCCAGCTGGTGAAGCTTGCATGCTCTCATTGGGTATTTGGGTATCCCGTCGGAGGAAGCCTGATCTGACTGGGCTCGGGCTCGATCGGGACCATTAGAGTAATCTAAATGACACCACACAATTGAGGATTTGGACAAATTGTTTATGTTGCGAAAAGCCTCGGATTGGGTCATGCAGTGTTGCTTCTCAGAAAGATCTTGTTTTAACATTTTTTTTTTTTTTTTTACTGGAACATTTTTTAAATAAGATGAATTTAAAACTCTAGAAGTCTTTACTCCCTAATTAAAGGCGGACTCCATATTACCCATATGTTTATGAAAGTGTCCTAACCCAGTAATGATCTACAGCTCATCAAGCCATCAGCTCATGGGGACTCAAGTCCCGCCTTATGTGCTCCATTGGGTATTGGAACATCATCCAACTTGGCAGTGGCCATAAAGCAAAATGGCAGTGATGAGGCTTTTAATTAGTGCATCTGGGGCGTTGACTTGGGACTGGGAGTTTGGCCAGGCAGACTGTACGGTTCTGTGCGGCCAACTCTTGATGAGACCTGAGCGTCCCACCGCGAGTCAGGACCTTCCTGTCATTTCCAGATCGCAGAACAGGAAGTCTGCGTTTCCATCCTGTCGTGCTCCCAAGAGCCCATGCTTAGAGGTCAAATGACTCAGAAGATGCTCACTTGACCGTTTTTAAGTGCTCTTGACCAACCCACTATGATAGAGGAAGTCTGTAGTATACAGTCCATTCCACTAAATGACTTGAAATGGTGAGTTTTAACTTAAGGGTGATGTTAAACTTTGCATGAATGTGTTTTAATATTAAGGTCCCCCTGTAGTCGATAATTGAATCCCTTTAAACTCATCTTTGATCAATAAAATGACGCATAAAAAAAAAAATCGTACCTTGAAATAGCTTGAATGTAACTCTACACCCTTGTTTTACTTAGTATACATGGGACCATTAATATGCAAATGAGCCCCGCCTCCACTCACTCACACCAGCTCAGAGATCCACTTAGTCAACTTTACTGTAGTAATGCTGCACAATGGCAAGTGGACATACTGGTTTAATTCAGCCAAATTTGTTTGAACTATAAACTGATTCAGAAGTGGAAGAGTGAATTATACAGGCTTGTCTACAAGTTGATGTATCAGAAAGGTAATGCGTTTTATGTATCGCTCTCTATGACCTCGGAAACATAGCGGTAATTTTGATTAACCTTTTGCTTGACTACGTTATCAAACATCCAATAATGTGTTGCTAATGTTACACAAACCATTTCCTCGTTCACCATCTCAGAGTCAGACGGCTGCCTTCTAGAAATCAGTATCCTTAGAAGCGCTTTGAACAATTTAGAACGTCAGCGGAGAAAGGCATATAGTTCATCATAACATCGTAATATACACTACAGTTCAAAAGGGGTCAGTGAGAATTTTATTTTTATTTTTTGGAGGAAAGAAATCAATACTTTTATTTATCAAGGAATAATTAATTTGATCGAAAGTGACAGTAAAGACATTTATAATGTTACAAAAGTCTTTTGAACTTCCTATTCATCAAAGAATCCTAAAAAAAAAAAAAAAACTGTACAACTGACAGACCAACAACTGTTTCAACATTGATAATAATAATAAATGTTTCTTGAGCATCAAATCCTCATATTATACTGATTTGTGAAGGATCATTTGACACTGAAGACACTGACACTGGTGATGCTGAAAATTCAGCTTTGACCACAGGAATAAATTACACTTTACTATATATTCACACAGAAAACAGCTGATTTACACTGGAATAATATTTAATACTATAACTGATTTTTGTTGTATTTTTAATCAAATAAGCGCAGCCATGGTTAGCAGAAGAGAATTCTTTTAAAAGTATTTAAAATCCTACCGACCCCAAACTTTTGAACGGTAGTGTACATCACACACATAATTCACCCCCTATATTGCTAAATGTACCCAATTTTTCATATCAACAGAAAAAATATACCACAATAACCTTGCTTCTCTTGAGACTCCCTCGCAGAAGTTAATGATATGCTAAAGCTCGCCCACACGTTGACACGATACAAGGTAGTTAAAGACGTAAGAAACATCAGCAATTTCAAACCATATGCAACCTTATCTTATCTTATCTTATGTTCTTATCTTATCTTATCTTATCTCATCCATCCATCCATCCGTCCGTCCATCCATCCATCCATCCATCCATCCATCCATCCATCCATCCATCCATCCATCCATCCATCCATCCATCCATCCATCCATCCATCCATCCATCCATCCATCCATCCATCCATCCATCCATCCACCCATCCATCCATCCATCGCAAATTAGCCATGTAGTTCAAACACTGAAATGTCTGTTATTTCCAAGAAAGATCCATGGTTTTGTTTCAATATTTGCCTCTTTGTGTTGCTTTGTCTATTTGCGTTGGTAGTTCACCTCTGTCTCGTAAACAGACGGGCTTCCACGTAATCTGGTTTGTCAGATGAATGCATAAAACATTGGCAGTATTCAAACTCAGAATATGAGCTGAGATTTACCCTGCTGGGGGTATTGGGGGAATATATACTGTATATGTTACACCCCCATATGAATAAGTTGTCGTGGTGTGATGGATGGAGCTCTGGTAAATTGTCTCCTATATCACTGTAAAGAGGGAGTGGTTTCATTTTGTGACCTCATACTCTCCCTGTCAGCTTCAGTGAGCGATGCTCCATGCATTGCTTTTGCAGGGAGAGGAACAGAAATCGATGTGGCAGTGTATGAGGGAGATGCGGAGCTGTTGAGCATTGTGTACGTCATCGCTCTTTAATTGTGGCGTCGCCTGAGAGCAGTGCTCGAGATGGATTAAAGCTGAGGCCGGTGTGTCAGAGGCTTTTAGGTATTCACCCCATGCACTGCTCCACTGCTGCCTGCCTCTCTCTAATGAATATGGAGAAGACTGTGTGTTGATGCTAGCATGCGGCTAGCGCTGTTGAAGCAGGGTCTGATGGACGGTGGGAAACCTTTCTCTGGAGGAACAATCAGCCACATGATGGACAGAATAAGAGGAACATCACATAAATGTGTACCTTGTTGGTTTGTAACATT
The DNA here is from genome assembly GCF_029890125.1 of Rhinichthys klamathensis goyatoka. Lineage (NCBI taxonomy): Eukaryota > Metazoa > Chordata > Actinopteri > Cypriniformes > Leuciscidae > Rhinichthys > Rhinichthys klamathensis. Next base: position 1,085,835 of record NW_026606692.1, read on the forward strand.
TTCCCATCAAGAAATCCTTGCATCCATCCTAAAATTAGAATATAATTGATATCTATTTGTCTGTCTGTCTGTCTGTCTGTCTGGTTGTCTATCTATCTATCTATCTATCTATCTATCTATCTATCTATCTATCTATCTATCTGTCTGTCTGTCTGTCTGTCTGTCTGTCTGTCTGTCTGTCTGTCTGTCTGTCTGTCTGTCTGTCTGTCTGTCTGTCTGTCTGTCTGTCTGTCTGTCTGTCTGTCTGTCTGTCTGTCTGTCTGTCTGTCTATCTATCTATCTATCTATCTATCTATCTATCTATCTATCTATCTATCTATCTATCTATCTATCTATCTATCTATCTATCTATCTATCTATCTATCTATCTATCTATCTATCTATCTATCTATCTATCTATCTATCTATCTATCTATCTATCTATCTATCTATCTATCTATCTATCTATCTATCTATCTATCTATCTATCTATCTATCTATCTATCTATCTATCTATCTATCTATCTATCTATCTATCTATCTAGACAGACCACTATATTATAATGTATTTAAAATGACTATGCAATTAATTGGAATATCTCATATCTGTGTTGTTCTGATGTCACTTAATCAAAATTGATCCTACTGTATTCCTCTCCATGGGTCTGTCAGATTTGCACGTTTTGTCCCATAAATCTCCATTAAACACAGCAGTAATGCGTCGCATCTGCACATCCTTGCGTTTTGTGTTCATGGCGTGAGGAGCGGAGGACGCTGCAGATGTCTGCGGTCTGATTACAATGGAGAAACTCATCAATCATCACTCACCAAATCCACAGCCAGGACCAATAGCCGGCCATCGGTCATTTCGCTGACACTAACACTGCCGCCCCATTTATTACCATCAGCCGAGCGGCAGGCTGCATTCTTTAACAACTTATTTTGATGTCCAGACATTGTGAAAATTGTTATGAATGTCGTCTTGGTGGGTGCAGGCTTCATAAGATGCGTATTTTCGGCACTATTAGCCGGAAACAAATTGCATTTTTATTTTTGCTCCTATGCTAGACTTGCATAGCCAGACTTTTTACTACAAGCATAAATGGAGCGGCTATATTACCTGGAGAGAGCTTCCCCATTCATTCCAATGACAGATGTTCATGACCTGCATGCTACCATCTTTGCTGTTGCATCTTTAAATCTGAAACTGCATAGTCAGAGAGCAAAATGAATAGAGATCTTATTTTCTTGCACTGAATCAAGTGACGAATTCTTTCTCAGAAGCACTCTTCGTACCACTTGTTGAATGAATTGTTCACCCAAAACTGGAAATTCTGTAATCTTTTACTCACCGTCAGGCCAGTGCATTCACAGGCATCCAAAAATATCTCCCCAAGACCGATCACGCCAGGTTCGATGTCAACCACTCCATTGCTTCTTGTGCATCTTGGTATTGATGTCAAACCTGCCACAATACACCACATTTGAATGCACGCAAATGCAAATGAGATTTGTGCATATTGCTGTTTTTGTGTGCAGTTTGCATGGGGATGTCCATGTTTGTATGACACGTACGCCTTTTCCGTATTTTTTCTTCGCCAAACCCTGATCCAAAACTCACTGAATTCCTTCCCCATATCGGCCCACAAGGCTTTTGGTCATTATCGGATCAGTTCTCATGTGCCGTAAACATCTATTCAGAGCGTGGAATAAATAACAAACTCTGTCCCCAAAGACCGCCCGTCCTGCTCTTATATCTACACGCGATGGCATCTGCAACAAGAGGAACGAAATCTGCATAATTGGCAAGCGTTGAATACACACAGTTGTCATCTCTTCTTCAGGTAATGAATCAATGGTTGCACACAAACAACAACAACAACAAAACCGAGTCTTAACACTTTGGCAACCTCCAGCAGATTGTGTCTTTACTTCTAATGAGTCTGTAAGTGATATCACACCATTCCAGCGAGCAATTAGTGAGCAGAGAGTCACACTTTCACTGAGGCATGGGGCATCTGGGTATTTCCAATGGCTTCTTTGAAATATTGCACTGCCAAGGGATTGGCAAAACTTTTTGGAAGCTTGTGTCATAAAACTCAGTAACTGTATGTTTCTATTCCACCCTCCTTTTTTTCTATTATGAACCCTTACAAAAAGTCTTTTTAACTCGCTTAACCACAGGTTTTATGATACAGATTTTCTGGTTTGATTTGATTAGAATCTGATTCAGTTCTCAACAATCGATTTGACCATATTTTCTTTTTTTACATACATATTTTATCCAATGATTCCATCATTGGAATACAGTGGTACTTACATAATATTGATAGTGTTTATTTATATATATATATTTTTAAAATGAGCTTTTATTTGTGTATTTTCAATTTTGTGCTTTTTAAATGTGCTTTCATTGAAATGTGCTTTCACATATGATTTTCTTTTTTTTTGTTAAATTAAGTAATTTATTTTATTACAGTTTTAATCATTTTTGTAGTTAACTTTAAAATCAAACTATGTTATTACTGTACATTTCAGCTTCATTTCAACTACTGACACCAATTGTTAATAGTTTTAGTTATAGTGAATGATAACAACACTGATTGAAAGTTTTGATTGATTCTGATCGATTCTGTGAACAGAGTCCAATAACTCGTCGGTGATTTGGTGGTTTTCGAATGATTTATTAAAAGGACCAGCTCATATTTGTTCATAAGCGGACTCCTCTGGTTGAGCTGTTTCTGATTCACCAATTGAATTTGTTCTGAAGTTTAGTCATTTGTGAATTGGATTACATCATCCGTGCTGTATGTTTCTGATTTACTTAAAAAGAGCCTTAAAAGAGTCATTCGAATCAAACTACACTGATCGGGCTGTGCGTCACTGCATGCAGCCCGTGGTGATGATAAACTCGTGTCTTCTTCTTTAATTGACTTCCCTGGATTGTATTTTTAGGCATTCCTCAAAAACGAAATGCACACGGATCAGTAGCAGATGATGTGCAGTTGTCTGTGATATCTTGGTAATATACTGGATGCTTTGGGACCGAGTCTCATCATATCTGCACCCACGCACACGCTGACGCCCATGAGGAAAAACACTACATAATGAGCCACATATCGGGTGTCACACTAATTTAATTAGAGTGAATTGAGGCTGTTTGCGGGAGACCTAAATCCAGCGACGACTGTCAGAAGCTCAGTTTGTCTCTGCTGGTTACAACACAAGCTGCTGCTTTCTCTCCAACACGTCCTCTTTCTCCATCTGAGATGCTGAATCTGATGCCACAGTCTGTTTATTACACTTTGGACTGCTATTCTGAGGGCTGTGATATCAGACACTTAATTTTCGAAATGCATCTTTCATATGTTCAGTTGTTTTGTTGTGAGCTCAAAGAGCTCAAATTTAATTTGAAGTGCAACTTTTGCCTTGCAGATTTCGTTATTAATGATGTTATGATGTTTAAAAAAAAAAGCATGATTTTGACATCCTGTGGAAGTGTTGTGATGAGATTTAGACTCATGTATTCTCATATTCACAATGTTTGGTTTTACAACAGAATTTAGATCAGTATTGAGGGCCGATAATGTGCAAGGTTTGTTTAGCAAAACTCAGACAGTACAGAATCAGTATTAATATATCCTATAATCATTTAGTGGAGACATGTATTGCTAATATTTTTTTTGTCAGTTTATTTTGTCAATGTTGCAAAAAAGTGAAAAAGTTGGAAAATGCAGTGTTTTTTATTTATTTATTTATTTATTTATTAGGATCCCCATTAGCTGATGCAACAAGATGCATCCGCTACTCTTCCTGGGGTCCACACAAAAATACATAACACGAATAAAATGCACTACACAATCAATACAATATTAACATATTACAAAATGTACACAACCAATGCACAATCATACACTAAAACAAATTCTCGTGGAATACAAATATACATATATATAGACATATATATATATATATAAATACGTACACACACTCATATATACACACACACACATATACACACACACACACACACACACACACACACACTATGCTTTATCCACTACTATAAGCTAACATAAAAAATTCCTTAACTTGTTTTTTAAAACCAATATTATTTTGAGTTTTAAAAATATGACCTGTGTGTTGTTCTGGCATAGTTGTTCCACTGCTCACAGTACTACTTATTTTTTTATTTTTTTATCACTTCTTGTCTATAGCAAACACAGTGAGAATATGGTAAATGTTTGGGTGATTTGTCTTTGTGTCCATGTTTGATTTCTGAATAGAGGCATTGGGTCTCATTCATGAAACACGAGCAGAACGAATTTTTGTGTGAATCGTGTGTAAAGTGGTTCTGGCGTAAATTTTCGGATTCATTAAAATGTTCGTATTTTCCAAATGTTAGTTGGTACGAAAGAAATCTACACCTGCTCCCAGCCACGCGTAAATAGTGCGCTTAACACCCGAACGTTTCGCTCATTAATAACTAAGGCTGCATTTTAATTCACCTTAATCGGGTACATATTTGCACAGCATTTTGAAAAAAATATTATATATAGTAATTACATACGGTTTTTCTTATTATGAGAGCCAGTAATAGCATCTGCGATGGTGGTCCTTCTCCAGTTTGAATACTATTTTTCTGAAGTGAGCTAATTCGTTTTTTGCTCTCAAGCTTAATGTCGAACCATTTTCTTCTCACTTCTGGGACTGTTTGATTAACAGATGAAACTCCATTAACTGCATCTGTAATATGCTGCCAAGCTTCCTTTCTTTAGGACCTGATACGCCACTATGTACGCTTGAAAATAAAATGTGGCGTTTTGAATGAACCTCTGATAATAAAACTTCAATTTCTGCATCTGAGAATTTTTTTTTTCATTCGCATTCATCTCATATGATGCCCATATATAGTTGTCAGTCGGATTTAATGGGCGGGATTTATGGTAATTGAGAATGAGCGTGCACGCGCATCCCATTTACGACTGATTTGAATTCATTAACACACACACACATTTCACTATCACATCCGACGTTTACGAAGTATTTGTGAATCAGGAGAAGAGTTTTCGGGAAGGTGTCGCAAATCACTCGCATATTTACTCGTATATTTACGAATGTTTCATGAATGAGACCCATCTTTTTTTTTTGTACTTTTTTTTTTTTGTATAAGTGTCCTTGTAAAGAAAATGTCAGTGGGTTCTACACCTGCAATGCACGATGCTAAGGTAGTTGTGAGCGGTTGCTTGCCCAAGATGTTCTGCTCTTTAGATATGACTCAGGTCCCTCTTCAGTGTGATTCAATGAGAGTTTCGTCCTTCCTGATTGCTTAGTAACATAATAATACAGCTCTTCTCAACAAGCCGCATGATTTGAGGTGTCATTTCCTCATTCAGCACAAAAGCACAGTGCTTATCACCTTAGCAAGCACCACTAATTATTAGTTTGTGAAGAGACGTTCAATGAATGCACATCATCTTCAATCTGCCATGCTAAAACAGAGACCTTCTACTAGTGCCCTTCGTAAGTTGGATCTTTATAAACCACTTCAGTCACTGAAGTGAGAAAATGCTGAATGACTGCCAGCTGAGCTCTTTTCAAAGTTTCCTCTTAATTTAATATTTTAACGGAGTCTCTAGAAATGAAAAAGGATAAAATATGATCACCTGTACACCCTTGCTTGGCACAAATTATTACAGGACAAGGTGAGAAAGGCAGTCTTTAGTATTTAAATGATATTTTTCATGTTACAGGATTACTGGTTGAACCGTAGAAAGGTCACCCTGAAGATTCATATTAATTATTCATCCTAATTATGGCTGAATGGACTCGGGCCTAATTTCAGCGTATCTCTCACTGATGGGTGAAATGGAGGAAAGTCATTGGGAATGGTATAAATGGGCTTAAAAAGGCGAGTAAATCCAGCGAAAAGGAGCAATAAAGCAGGAGAAGGTGACGCAAACTATTGAAATAAATCTGTTCAAGCAGCATTATTCTCGCATAATCAAATTTACGGAAATGAACATCATTTCAGGTTCGTGGATTATGTTTCCTGGCAGCATAAAGCTTATTGGACTTTTTGAAGGAGCAAATGTATGAAAAAGTCATTCAGCCTGCTCTAATGTGGTAAGGTGAAGAATTATTATTTAATATTTCTATGATATGATAAAGACTAGTTATTACTGTAGAGATAATTAATTCAACTACAAGATGTAGATCAGAGCTATTCACGTGTCCTCATATATTAAGATTTGCTCCTCTGATGAATGATTTAATTATCTCCTAAATAGCTCATCGCATTTCAATAGTCCATTTTTTTTTTTTTGTAGAATGCAAAAAACAAACAAACAAAAAACATTCCTTTCTTTGTCGTTTTAGGGCCATTTAATGGTTTTCCATGTGAAAATACACTGCATAATGCTATATATAACAGATGTCATATGCACTTTTATGATATTTGGCTTTGTCCTTTTTGTAGCTTGACACTCACTATGAACTTTGACTGTCTTCCAAAATAAATAACAGCATCATTCAGTTCATATATAGGCATACAGTACATGCAGACGTTTATGTAACCGTGATCTTTTTCATTGTTTGTTCACTATATTTCTGCATGTTTCTCACAGAGGTTTCTGTCGCTCAGACTGCTGATATGTTTCTTTGCACATTTGCATGTTTAGTAAATAA
>NW_026606692.1:1095000-1125000 GCF_029890125.1 Rhinichthys klamathensis goyatoka
TGTTTTTGTTGCTGTTTGTGGAGCCTGGGCTGTCTACAGAGATCGCGTTTCTTTACAGTGTATTCAGGGGACAGGCAGCCAGCGGTTAGTGAGGAGATGTTTGCTGTATGTGACAAAAAATTTTTTTGCCTAAAAAACGCGTGACATCGCTTAGAGCACCTTTAATTGTGTTAAATACGTATATGCATCAACTATAATACATACATACATATACAGTATATATATATATATATATATATATATATATATGAAGAGTTTGGTTCCAAAACGCGATACACGCCATTTAAAAAAAAATTGTTACTGCAAAAATCAGTATTGAATCTGGTTGGTATTGAAAAGTCAATGTATAATTTTAAGTAAAATGCAATATCCGCCGTGTTATTCTGTCATGTTTTCTCCCTTTCTTTCCAAACCGCGACAAACGCCAGTCTCCCTTCTCTGCAGAATGTTTTTCTTATCTATTTTGTACTTTTCGATCAACAAACAAACAAAAAAATTATAATTTTGACGGCATTAATGAACCTGTGGTTGTTTCTGCGGTGGGTAAGAAACGTAAGGCATCGAAATCGAATCATTTACGTGAGGAGATTAAGAAGATGAGGCACTCGGGAGGAGGAAAAATGTTTTCAATCTTCTTTACAGTTCTTAATAAAAATATTATACTAATAAACTTACGTTGTTGTGTATTTTCAACAGTTTCAATATGAAAAAAAAAACTTTTGTATTGATTCAATGGATTAATTGCATTTTGAAAACTTTGTTTTTAAATGGATTTATTGCATTTTGGTGAAAAAAATAATCCGTTTTTATAATAAATCTTTGAAAATCAAAACCTGGATTTAAATTATGACCTACAAATGCTATGTGAAAGTTTGAAACAGAAAATAGTGGTTTTCATCTTTCCACTTTCTTGGTAAAGAAAACACATTTTTACTCAAATTAATCTAAATGGATTTATTGCGTTTTGGAACCAAACTCTTCATATATATATATATATATATATATATATATATATATATATTTTTTTTTTTTTTTTTTTTTTTTTTTAGATAATACCATGATGATACCATGGCACTGACAGGGCATTTCTTAAAATCAGAAAAACAAAACAAAAAAAATATTAAATCTTTCTTAGGGGATTGTATGAATAGGCAATGAAACATTCTATATCAAAGTACCATGGTATTACCATCAGATACCCTCACTGAGCCATAGTACCGCCACTTTATTTTGTGTGTAAGACTAGTATGCATTATCAATGGTAATATAGGCTGTTTTATATTGGTTAGAACTTGTTTTTTGCTAGTATAACTATGATTGTCTAAGGAAGTTTGTTGGGAGTATACCAGCATTAAAATGCAAGGTTTTCGGGTGACCAGTCATCCATCATGGCTAAAGTAAGCATTATTTTGTCTTATTATTTCCATTCAGAATATTGCATGCTAATAATTGCTGCTAATAATCATTTCACCAGGTTTTAGTTATCGCGGCATTTCAACCGTCAGATTATAATGCTCACAAAGCTTAAACAACAGAGAGCTGATGTGATTGCATGTGACATGAAGGTAATGGCCTTTCAAATTATTTTCCCCACTCTCAATTAGCCTGTGTGAGGCTCAATTAATTATGCTCAGCTTACCTACGTCTGCGGCTTCAGCCTTTCCTCACAGTTAATGTGACCCGCGTAGACGCTTCACACAACTCCGTGGTGCTTAAACAGCTGAGAAATAGCCTTTATGGACCGAAATGACTCTTTTCTGACATAATTCAGTGAACCCAGGGTGGGAAGCCAATGGAGTTTGGTGGCCTGTTTAACTGGAGGTAGGGCTGCATTTCATTCAGCTCGGATTTCAACTAAAAAAAAATTGCAGGTTTTTGAACGTCAGATATTATATTATATTATAAATTAATAAAATATATATGTATTTATAATATAATGTAATATTTTACACTTGTTTTTTTTAGCAATATACTTTTCACAATACTGGTCTTTTTCTTAATCAAAAGTCTCCATTTACTCTCAATTGAATCTCGTTTCTAACTTGGAGAAACAGTTGAGACACTGAAGAGATCTTTAAGTCGATGATGTGGGTCTCAAATAAAATAAAAAAAGCCAATGCTGCAGGTTTTTGAACGTCTGGGACATCAAATGTCTCATAAACAAATAACATTGCAATAATATTTGATTTTGCGAGCAGCGTTGGAGGTGAAAAAACATGAGACCGGTGTGTGAAACACTGTAAATGATCGTCTCTGTTGATAGTCGTCCACCTGCGTTATTTATTCTTCTCAATCGCAGCTGTAGGAGACGTGTTTCTGACACCTGCAAAGTTAGCAGTAGCGTATCCATTTTAACATCATCTTTTGTGCAGCAGGGAAAGCCTTTGTGCTCCACATGTGTCTCTGAATGGATCGCAGTGTGATTTTCTCTGTAATAACGCGGTGGCATGGCTTGATACCTAAACCTTGATCATCTGGAGGTGTTGGAGGTGACATCAGGGTTGTTAATGCTGCAACCAACATGTAGTTGAATGGATTAGATCATCGAGGCTGCAAACAGACCTCATAAAAGTTTTAGCATGGCCGTTGTGTGCTTTGACTGGGTGCCTGTGAGTTTTTGTTTCAGCTGAGAGCATTTTCATAATTCAGTCATTCGTTTCGTCTGCATTTTTCATGCAACAGAAGTGTTCATTGCCAGGAGAGATAAAAAGACTGGCAGACCGGGAATGGTTATATTACACAGAACATAAAGTAAATCTGAATGTAGAAGCTGATGCATAATTCAGCCTTCTACCGTCATTCATTATTTTCCCCTTAAAGATGTAGGTCATTTGAGTAAAATGCATTAAAATATCCACTGCTTTTCATTCCTGTACAGGGAGTGGCTAGCTGAATAAATAAAAACCTGCTGAATGATGGGACATATTTTAATAATAATGTCACTACATCATTTTCGAGCTGAACAGAGGAAGCCTAAGTTTTGCAAAGAAAATTGTCATAGATAAAAGAAACGATTCTATATGCAACCCTAGAGATTCTGTCAGGTGCTTCATATATAGAACATTTTTGGGTTCCCGTCATGGGATCATTTTATGGATTTAGTTTTAATGAATTAATTTTGTTTAATTAATTAAGTTTTATGAATTAAACAGCTCGTAATCACTAGAAAAAAAATGTAGTATAACCATTAAACATGAAAGTACGCAATCATTTAAGACATTTCTCCTTGTTTTTGGCATGAAGGGTTCTTTAAAATTGAGTCAAGAACCCTAGAGTTCTATATAGAACCCCATTGAACCTTCTGTTCTAAGAGTGTAATGAACTTGCAGCCCCATCAACACAAAACTGCATGTAGCTTCACGATTCGGAGCAGACAACTAAACAAAATAGCATTTAATTTACCAGAGGTTCGTACAAAATGTTAATTGCTTCAGTCTAACTAATATTTTTTTGTTTGACTTAATGATTCAATGACTCACTCATAAAGAAGTCAGTGTTTTTGAACGAATCTCTTGAACAAATGATTCAATGACAAATAATTTAAAACATTTAAAATAAAATAAGTCACTAGTCGCCACCTACTGGTGTAATACAAACTTTATTTGAAGCATCAAGATACTTTCAAAGGGTGATTTGCTCTATTTTGATCAATACCACAGACATCAGTGTTTATATACGAACTAAAAACTTTCATCCCAACTACTTCTGTGCTAATATTGCTACTCACTCACCTAAAGGATTATTAGGAACACCTGTTCAATTTCTCATTAATGCAATTATCTAATCAACCAATCACATGGCAGTTGCTTCAATGCATTTAGGGGTGTGGTCCTGGTCAAGACAATCTCCTGAACTCCAAACTGAATGTCAGAATGGGAAAGAAAGGTGATTTAAGCAATTTTGAGCGTGGCATGGTTGTTGGTGCCAGACGGGCCGGTCTGAGTATTTCACAATCTGCTCAGTTACTGGGATTTTCACGCACAACCATTTCTAGGGTTTACAAAGAATGGTGTGAAAAGGGAAAAACATCCAGTATGCGGCAGTCCTGTGGGCGAAAATGCCTTGTTGATGCTAGAGGTCAGAGGAGAATGGGCCGACTGATTCAAGCTGATAGAAGAGCAACTTTGACTGAAATAACCACTCGTTACAACCGAGGTATGCAGCAAAGCATTTGTGAAGCCACAACACGCACAACCTTGAGGCGGATGGGCTAAAACAGCAGAAGACCCCACCGGGTACCACTCATCTCCACTATAAATAGGAAAAAGAGGCTACAATTTGCAAGAGCTCACCAAAATTGGACAGTTGAAGACTGGAAAAATGTTGCCTGGTCTGATGAGTCTCGATTTCTGTTGAGACATTCAGATGGTAGAGTCAGAATTTGGCGTAAACAGAATGAGAACATGGATCCATCATGCCTTGTTACCACTGTGCAGGCTGGTGGTGGTGGTGTAATGGTGAGGGGGATGTTTTCTTGGCACACTTTAGGCCCCTTAGTGCCAATTGGGCATCGTTTAAATGCCACGGCCTACCTGAGCATTGTTTCTGACCATGTCCATCCCTTTATGGCCACCATGTACCCATCCTCTGATGGCTACGTCCAGCAGGATAATGCACCATGTCACAAAGTTCGAATCATTTCAAATTGGTTTCTTGAACATGACAATGAGTTCACTGAACTAAAATGGCCCCCACAGTCACCAGATCTCAACCCAATAGAGCATCTTTGGGATGTGGTGGAACGGGAGCTTCGTGCCCTGGATGTGCATCCCACAAATCTCCATCAACTGCAAGATGCTATCCTATCAATATGGGCCAACATTTCTAAAGAATGCTTTCAGCACCTTGTTGAATCAATGCCACGTAGAATTAAGGCAGTTCTGAAGGCGAAAGGGGGTCCTTTCCCTGGTGTTCCTAATAATCCTTTAGGTGAGTGTATGATAATATTAATATTGATTCTGTGATGTTGAAAAGACTGTTTGAGAAGCTGTTTCATACCTATACATGACAACGGCTCTCTGAATGTTCGCTGTGATCATACTTGACAAAGCTTTAATAAACATTGACCAATCGTTATCATTTAGCTATAAGATCGTGATCTTTTAACCATTAATCATGCATCTCTAGCATAAATGTTTAGAATTACAGCAGCAGTCCTTCAGGAACGTGCCGTCAGGTACATTACGAACATGGTGACCGTGTGTCTCTTAGAACAATTACTTTTAACTGTGACTCCATCTCGGACTCGTCCTTGACTCCCTTTTTATAAGAATAAAGGAGCATCTGCGGCACACAGAAACGCTTGGGGCCTATTATTACTTAAATAAATGAAGGGGTAATCATGGGTCAGTCAGTCGACTGCAGTGAAAGTAGAGTGAGAAACTGGGGACTCGCTGTTGTAATGAGAACAGTGTATACTTACATGATTTCTTTGTCTTTGTATGTGATGTAGGCTATGCATAGATGCTGTCTGTGATCTCAATAGCATACATACTACTCTTACTATTTATGCAGGCTGTGCAAAGTATTCAGATTTTATATGCATACTAGGTTGAACGTGTACGAAAGTGTTTCCAACAACGCAATGCACCCAGTTGTTGGGTTTCTAAATCACAATTTCTTTACTCAATATTTAATTGTTCCCAGTATTCCATTGAATTATAGAAGTAATCATGACGGTACAGGGTGCTGTGTGTACATCCATCTTTTACCTGTGTGTGTGTATGTGGGCGCGTACGACCCTTCAGGTCTGTTTAATATCTCTCTCATTGCTTATCTCTAATGAGCTCTTAAAAAGCCAATTGAAGATGAATATGTCCGCTCTAGCGTGACTCTGATAAGATACAAGAGATGCGTTTTCATAAAGAGGAAACAGCGGAGGCCGAGCAATTAGTCCAAATGGCAAGTTTCCAGAAAGAAGCAGATGCACGCTGATACGAGCTGGTCCTCAGATGCCCTCTTTTCTTTGCATTTGGAAAACACAAACAGGTAGTGGTTTTTATCTTTAAATGTGAGAAAGCCATCTGTCCAAATCTCTCGTGTCACTGTGTTCCTCACGATTTAACACTGATTAAACAAGCGTTTGGACGCATTCGAGGACGTCCACAACAATGGAAGAGTGTAATTAGATCTTCCGTTTGTGATCCAGACATGAAGGATTGTGCAAATCAGGGGTCTTGTGGAGGAGAGGTGTGCTCGTACTTTCAAGTGTTTTGAAAACATTATCCATAAAACCGTCATCTACAGACAAAGCAACATGAAATCATTTACTGACGATTTGTGATTCAGCTGCTGTCAGATCCGATACACTTGACTGCTTCATTTTTGGCGACTGAATGCCAGTGGGCGGGGCCTATGTTGCAATGATGTATTACTATTGGTTGATTCTTGCTGTGGAGGCGGTCACATGCAAATGTGTTCGTCCGATTGACATCACAGATCCCGCAATATCAAAACGAGCTGTTTTTTGGAGCTTGATTAAATAAATGCTGTTTATAACGAAAGGGACGTTTTAAGCTCTTAAACTTGAAGGTTGTTTTAATGGTACAAAGACCCTTTTATATGTCAAAAGATCAAGGCAAATTTGATTTCTCATGTCATGGCACCTTTAATAAGTGAGAGACAAGTGAGAGAAAAGACATTTATAATGTCACAAACGTTTTCTTTTGTACTTTCTATTCATCAAAGAATCTTGAAAAAAAAAATGGCGTTTCCACAAAAGTATTTTCAACATTGATAATAATCAGAAATATTTCTTGAGCAGCAAATCAGCATGATTTATGAAGGATTATGTGACACTGAAGATCAGCTTTGATCACATAAATAAATTGCATTTTAAAACGTTCACATGGAAACCTGTCATTTTAAATTGTAATACAATTTTTGATTAAAATAATGCCGCATTAGAGACTCTTTCAAAAACATTGAAAATCTTTCAAACCTCAAACTTTTGAACGGTAGCGTAAATCTGAATATTAATTGAAATCTGCTTGTAAATAATACTTGAAAATTATGCAACTTATTGTATGGAAAACGTACTATTTTTATTAGCTTTCGATTGTTTCAGTTGTTTCTCATATGACAATGAGATTAAATGAATACAAATTAAATACTGAATAACATAATGGTTAAACTTGGAAGCAAGTATCCGCCAAATGCATAAAGGTAAATGGAGAAGAAGTTTCTGTTTCTCAGATGTAAAAATGACCCAGTGCAGATCTCAATGTCTCAAGGCTTAGATGATCCCAAGGTCTACAATCAAAAGTCAATATCAATATGATCTGATCAAAACTGCTATCATTATTCATTTATAGCTCTATACTCCTCCTGAATGACAACTATTGACTCGTTCCAGGAGAAACATCTGACACGCGGTCTTCGCTCTCTCCTAAACACTAATGAAAGAGCGGCTGGTGTCGGGTGGAGGTTACAGTCGTGTTTGTGCTGGAGCGATAGACAGCGCTGTGAGGGCTGAAGGGTGAAGATTGTGTATTTGCATGATTTACTCCATTGTAATTATCTGAAGGGTAAAGCGGCTTTTCCGGCACTGAGTAATGAATATGTTGTTTTACATCATCAGCAGCCTCCATCAGCGTGATGAGAAGGTAATTACTATTATTTTGTCGGGTGTTTTTCAAAAGGGCCAATATAAGCAGCGTCTAGATCAATCTACTTAATGAAACATTTGATTATATAAACAGATGACCCAAGGATACAACTAATTAGCCTTTACAAATGGCAGAGTTTTCACTTTGAAACTAAAAAAGAGAGCTTCCTACGAAATACATACCTGGGAACTATTGCTTAGATGTCTCATTTAAAGAGACGGTTCACTTAAAATTAATGTTTTTTTTGTTTTTTTTACTTAAGAAAGAAGGATAAAAGATACTTTTGTTCAGCAAGGATGCCTTACAATATTTCAGAGAAGAAAGCAAGTCAATCGGGTTTTATAGATGATTGTTATTGAACTATTCCTTTAATGTGAGTATTTCGAGATTTTCTTGGAAGAAGAAAGAAGACAAGTCACAGTAAAATCATTCTCAGAATCCAAATGTCCACCGTTTGAGGACAAACAATCAGCAAGAGTCTGTTAAAAATAATCAGCACCCCCTGGGTCACGAAGGCTTGAACTGCAGTAGTGTTGAAAGAGCAGACGCTAGCGGCGGTGACTTCCATAAATCTTTGCCCGCGGCTGATAAGTTTAAAGCAAGACGTTAATTTGAGGACCATATGGCCGACTGGCAGTATTTCAGAAGCTGATGTCTGCATCACATAATTTGATATCCACTCCATTTGAGAGCAAGGTGAGAAAATGGTCTTGGGAGAGTCCCACGGGCGTAACACCTTCTCAAGCCTGCTTTTTGTTTTGTAATTTGAAACATGGACTGAGAAGAATTTGTATCTTTACACTAAAAATGTGTTAAGTCCTTTATTAACAATTAATTAATCAATAATAATAGTAATTAAATAAACGTTTAATAAGTGAATTAATAATTAAATAATGTAAATATACATTTGTTTTGTTTTATTTTTATATATAATAATAATAATAATGATAATTATTATAATTAATATGATTATTATTATCAATTATTATTATTATAATAAAATATTTAATACAATTTTATAAAATAAACATAAAATATATTAATAATATAAATAATAATAGTTAATTAATAATAATAATAATATCTCTTTGTAATGCTGATCCAAAGAAGATGAAGATGATTAGGAAATAAAACAGTATTTATTAAAGATCTCAGAATAGGCTGGCAAATAACAATCCAAACGACGCGAAACAATACCGAACACTGAACACAGGGAATGGAGGAACTTATGCACTGATACAAACAAGGAAATGAACAACACACAGTGTGATGATAATCAGTGATCATAACATGTGATGGTGGGAAAACAGACAAAGGGGAACATGTGACTATAGAAAAAACAAACTAAAAGTCCATGAAAACGAAAATAAGATGAAAACAGCGTCCAAACAAAACAGAACTGTGACACTCTTTCATTATAAATACTTTTTGTTTTGTATTTGAAACATGGAGTGTGCAAGGATGTTCAGAAGATATTTTTGTACACATAAAATGTGGTAAATTATTAAACGAACAATATAATAATGATAATAATATTCAATCATAATTAGGACTGTCAAACGATTAATCGCGATTAATCGCATCCAAAATAAAAGTTTGTGTTTACATAAGATATGTGTGTGTACTGTGTATAATTATTTTTAATACACAAATACCCACACATGCATGTGTATTTAAGAAATATTTGCATGTATATACTGTATATAGACTGAATGTAGTCTATATATAATGTATATTTTATATAAATATAAACATTTTATATATAAATAACATATTTTTCTTAAATATATACATGTGTGCATTTATATACAAAATAATTATACACAGTATACACACACATATATTATGTAAACACAAACTTTTATTTTGGATGCGATTAATCGTGATTAATCGTTTGACAGCCCTAATTATAATACTTAAATATTTAATGATAGTACTTTTATAACATGTAATATATCCATCCTATGTGAGTTATATAAATATATTTGTACCACAATATCTAAATGAATTTTGATGTATTTTTCTCTCTGTTTCAGAATTCTTTCTGGAGTTGCTGGACAACTCGGAAAAGTCGCTGAACGACATGTTTGTGCGCACATACGGCAAACTGTACACACACAACTCTGAGATGTTCGAGGACCTGTTCTCCGAGCTCAAGCGCTACTACACCGGGGGAAACGTGAACCTTGAGGAAGTTCTGAATGACTTCTGGTCGAGACTTCTGGAGCGCATGTTTCAGCTGCTGAACTCTCAGTACACCTTCACTGACGACTATCTGGAGTGTATCAGCAAATACACCGACCAGTTAAAACCCTTTGGAGATGTTCCGCGCAAGCTCAAGGCCCAGGTCACCAAGGCCTTTATCGCGGCTCGCTCGTTCGTTCAAGGACTCATGGTGGGTCGGGAAGTGGCCAACAGAGTGGCGAAGGTAAGGCATCTATTTTTACACAAGTCTTCCTGGTCTTACTCAGCTTTCACTGGACGTCTAGACGGGTCAGTGGCCTCCAGCGCCTGTCCATGAAATAGACCTGGAGAAAACACCAGTGAACCACAGAGTTATGTTTAGCTGTTATATTATATTATATTATATTATATTATATTATATTATATTATATTATATTATATTATATTATATTATATTATATTATATTATATTATATTATATTATATTATATTAGTACTTTTAAAATATATATATATATATATATATATCAAAGAGGGATATAATAATTTTGTATAAATATATATATATATATATATATATATATTCAAAATTATGTATCAAATAATTTATGAAATATTTACATAAATTAATATAAAATAATATAAAAGTAATATATAATAATTTTGAATAAATGTATATATATATATATATATATATATATATATATATATATATATATATATATATATATATATATATATATATATATATATATTTATACAAAATTATTATATATATTAATTGGCTTTATATTATATTATTATCATATTACTTCATATTATTTTATTTTTCATGAATTATTTCATAAATAATTTGTATTTATATATGTACAGTGTATATATATATATATATATATATATAGGTTAGCTAGTTAGTTAGTTAGTTAGTTAGTTAGTTAGTTAGTTAGTTAGTTAGTTAGTTAGTTAGTTAGTTAGTTAGTTAGTTAGTTAGCTAGCTAGCTAGCTAGCTAGTTAGTTAGTTAGTTAGTTAGTTAGTTAGTTAGTTAGTTAGTTAGTTAGTTAGTTAGTTAGTTAGTTAGTTAGTTAGTTAGTTAGTTAGTTAGTTAGTTAGTTAGTTAGTTAGTTAGTTAGTTAGTTAGAGATTTTTGGGTCAAGCAAAACGTAAACCACAAGCATGTTCATATTTAAAAGCCATTTATGTGTATTTTTCTAAAGGCCACTAGGTATCATGTCTCCATCTGTGCTAATGCACCGTACAGCACAGACGCCGTGTGTGAGCTTTGATGTGACAGCTCACACTGCACAGGTTATGACTTCAGCCATGAGCCGAGATGCCCTGCGGAGCGATGGACACTTTCTGAAGGGAAGATAAAAGCGTGTGGCCATCTCTAGATCCCTCTTTGATAGCTCGTCTCAAACACATTTTCCGCTGGATGCTGATGCTGTTTAATGGCTTACTGGATGATTATAAGAATTATTGACAGATTTCCATACTGAAAAAGCCCAGAGAATGTGAGACAGCCAGGCCTGGTCTGCTCAGAGTGCTTTTGCTTAGATAATAGTTAAGCTGCTTTTGTGTTTGTGTCATCTGTGATGCCAAAGGTAATAAGAAACTGGCTGTTGTTTTATGCATTATACTGCCCTCTGTGATGTCAGAGAGCTCATCACATCTGGTGTAGTTCATAGGTTGAGGGTTGGGCAATGTGAATTGTTTGTGAAAGTCTGTGTATTGGCCATATATCTGAAACGATCAGCTACTTTAAAACTGGTTAGTAGAACTCAGTAGAATTTGGTATAATGGGCAAAAAGGGAATCAGGTCCACATAAATGTTTTTGAATCTGTGCTTTTGTCACTTTGACAGAGTTCACATGAGTATGATTGAAAGCATGAGCTGGATTATTCTTAGCCAATCAGGCTGTATTGTCTGTTCTGGCCAATCGAGATCAGTAGAAAGAGCCTCAAATATAGATTTTTTTGGTAATGAAGTACAATTGTCATTAGGAGAAGTGTTATTGAGGAACGCTTCAACGCTGCTTACTGGGACCAGACTTGACATACTTGAAACAAACAGTCTATAATTACTCTGTTGGACTCTCCAAATAGTTTTAACAAAATGTATTATAGCTAAAGTTAAGTTGCTGATGGACAGATGCTGATACAGATGCTGATACTTTTCTAAGTGATTAAACTTAACGCCCTAGCAACCACATAGCAACACTCGCTTTATGGCACCACTCACTCAAATCTTGTTTATTCATTTTAATCTTAATTGATATTGATTAATTATTGAATTACAAAAGCAGGGTTTTTTAATATTTAGATCTGTCGGAAATTGTGGTTCTAGATAAACAGAAAGAAGAAGAGATTAAAAAAAATAGATTTTTAAGCACTATTTTGTATAATTTTCATGGAAAATGCCCAATGGTGAATGTTTTTCTTGTTCTGTAGTAATTTTGAAATCCATCTAATGGTGCTTCAGAAAGAATCCAGAAGAGCTCCACTTTTCAGCAGTAAAACCATTATACACTAATCTTTATTTATTTATTTATTTAGCTACAAAGAACATACTGTAAATCCAAAAAAGCTTCTTAAGTAAATGAAATGTTGTTTGCAGCAGTGAGGTTTGTGATGTACGTATAAGCGATGGCAGAAGAAGAGAAGTCTCTCGCTGGGCTGTACATCAGATAGACAGCACTAATGGCTGTGTTGTGATGCACTGTGTGCTGTGTGCTAATGGACAGGGCTGTTTTCATGGACCTGTGTGGGGCAGTGATGTCACGGACCTGATGAAGGAGACCTGAAGAGAAATACACCAGCATGTTGTTTACATGCACAAGCACACTCATATACCCAGCCTGATGCTCTCGTCACTTTGACATTTTGTTGCTGTGAAAAACAAGATATTTCTGCTTTGCTACTTATTGAAAGAACTTGATGCTCCTGCTTTTCAGATCACTAAAAGTTTGATTAAATACATCTTTAGTTTTATAATTGGATTTTTAAAATTGCAATGTAAAGGAGATCAATAAATCATTAACAGATTATAATAGTAATATCTATGAAAATGTATTTATTTTTATATGTTTGAATAATATAATATTATGTTTAATATTTATATATAATATAATAATGTTTAATTGTTATATAATATAATATAATATAATATAATATAATATAATATAATATAATATAATATAATATAATATAATATAATATAATATAATATAATAGTTGGAGCATCTGTGCTCAGGAATAAACCGCTCCGATTACACATTTGGGATTAATTGCAATCCGAGGCTTCGTCGCTGGTATGTTTTCTCTGAATTAAGCACTGAAAATCCGCTGTGTTAGATTATGAGAACCATTTGGAGAATGCATGCTTCATGTATACTGGGAACGCTGAAAGGGGCAAAAGAAGATTTAACAGATTTTTTTTTTTTTTTGAGATATGAGGATAACATTATTTAAATTGCTTCAAAACAGCATTAGAGTATTTAGAGTTTCAGTGTGTGAACTACAACTGTATATAGTTACTAAAAGGAAGAATAATGAAGTGGAAAAAAAAAGTTTTAGCTCACTGTATGACACAATGTTTGAAGGAAACTTTAAAGGCCTTTAAAGTGAACCTTGAAGGCCTATGTACAAAGTATGCATGCTTCCAATTAGATGTTTAAGCATTGGCGTCTATATTGTGTACTTGCATATAGAGTATGTTTCTGGCTTTTAGTATCGTCAGTGGTCAGAACGAAGGTAAATAAATAAAAAACATATTTTTTTCAACCAGCATATTGAGGTTTTAAAGGGATACTCCACCCAAAAATGTAATTTTGAAAGTTGTTGCAAACCTGTATGAGTTTCTTTCTTCTGCTGAACACAAAGGAAGATATTTTGAAGAACGATTGGAACCAAACAGTTGTTTGGCACCATTGACTTCCATAGTAGAAAAAAAAAATACTATGGAAGTCAATGGTGCCAAAGTTCCAATCGTTCTTCAAAATATCTTGCTTTGTGTTCAGCAGAAGAAAGAAACTCATACAGGTTTGCAACAACTTGAGGGTGAGTAAATGATGACAGAATTTTCATTTTTGGGTGGAGTATCCCTTTAAGTTCAAAGGCAGCCTAGAATTTTTTTTACAGACATAAATCTTGATCCTAATGTCCTCCTGTTCAAAATAAACATGTTAGCACCATTTATATTTGGTCTAGAAAGAGTTGCTATAACACATAGCTGAATTTAAAAATAAAGGGAACTTGACCTTAAAGCGAACTCTACAAGTTTTCCGTATGCTTCTGTCAGGCTGTTTCGTTAAAAAAGAAACTCTTTTCTTACAGTTGGGAGGATAGAGTTGCCTAGTTCAATAGGATCAGTAGTCTGTCTGTCTGCTGAACAGACGTCTGTTAAGGTCTCATTGATGCTCTCCCATGGGAACGCCACCGATTTTCAAGTGCACATACCCTTTCTTTAGAGAGCCGAGCTCGCCACATTGGTTACAAGGATGCCACATTCTGCAAAAAGAGCAATCTCTTTGTTATACTATGGAGTGGTTTATGCTTTAGTTGTGCTCCTCGTTCACAGTGTTATTTTAGTTTCATTGAGGTAGCCTCCTATTATAGTTTTTATTATGTTTTATTTCAGTTTAAGTTTTGAAATAAAAAGTAAGTTTTGAAAAATATATTTTATTATCCCATGATATATATATATATATATATATATATATATACACACACACAATATTTTTAGTTTTACATTTTCCTTTTTCAATTTAATTTTAGTTACATTTTTAGTACTTGTTGTGTTTTGTCATCGTTAGTGTTTTTTTTTTTTTTTTTTTTAAGTTTAATAAAGAAATAAAAAAATCATATTTTTTTTAGGGCTGTCAAATGATTAATCAAGATTAATCACATCCAAAATAAAAGTTTTTTTTTACATAATATATGTGGGTGCACTGTGTATAATTATTTTGTATATATATAAATACACACACATGCATGTATATTTAAGAAAAAAATATAATTTATATATAAAATATTTATATTTATATATAATATAAATTATATATAAATCTATATACATGAAAATATTTCTTAAATATATACAAGCATGTGTGTGTATTTATACATATAAAATAATTATACACAATGCACCCACATATATTATGTAAAAAAAAACTTTTATTTTGGATGTGATTAATCACGAATTAATCATTTGACAGCCCTAATTTTTTTCAATTAATGATTATTTTGTGCAAGTAACGATTTTTCTTTATAAAAAATCATATTTTTGTATTATTTTTATAATTATTATGTTATCTTTATTATTATTATTATTATTATGTTATTTTGTTTTATTATTATTATTTTATTATAATTTTTTTTAATTATATTTTTTTTTAGCTTCCTATAATAACCCTGTGTCTTGATTTAGTACGGCTGTGTGCATTAGCGTTGGCCGGTAATTGAGCATCAGACCTGTCAGAGCCCGTGTTGTGACATTATGTCGGTGCGTTCCTGGCACTGCCGTGTCCCTGTTGACCCCTGACATTTGAGACGTGGCTAAAGTGCAGACTCTGTCAAGTGCGGCACCTTTCATCGGACAGCGGCGGGTGGCCCGGGGCTGCAAACCTAACACCGTATGACACTCTGGTCTGAGCCTGAAGAGCTGGCCTGGGAGTGAAGGGGACCGCCGGAGATCAGGAGACAGATCCCCGGCGCAGAGGCTCTGATATTTTCCTTTTAGTCAGCGGCCGTATGTCGGGGTTCATCAAAAAAGCAATCGTCCGCAGCTGTCTGAAGCAGTCACAATGAGCTGATGGGTAGTGCTGATAAAAGATAAAACACGGCCCTTCACCTTCACCTTCAGATAGCAGGTTCGGCGAGGACACTCGGGGTGACTTTTCCGCCTGTCCTAGCTGACTGTTAAGATGGGCCTTTTGAGTGTACAATAAGTGACACTGGACCAGCCTCACTGGGACCGTCTTTCTCTTTTACTTTTCATTTGGAAATCCAGCCAGCCGTGTGTCCTTCCTCCACTGAAAGAGCCTTTGAAAGTGCACAGATATAAAGTGAAGCAACGAACCCGTTACAAAACTCGCACAAAGATCTGAAGTGAGAACATTTCAAATCTGTTCAGTTAACACACAATTCACACACATATCTTTTAGATGTGAGCAATAAATATGTATTTATTTATTTACAATACGGTCGCATTAGTTATTGCATAACATAAACTAACACCGGATAATATAATTATTACACCATTTATTAATATTTGTTAATGCAAATTAATTCATGTTATGTTTGACTATGTTCACGGTTAATTAAATTACGTTAACAGATGCATGCTGTATTATTAAATGTTGAAATTAACTAACTAAGATCAATAAATGATCAAGTATTCTTTATTGTTAGTTCATGTTAACTAATGTGGTTACTAATTTTGACAAATGAAACCTTATTGTAAAGTGTTACTTTTTTGTTGTTGTTGTTTGAAAAAGCTTATGCAGGGCATTACAGAGAGAAAAGTGCCGTGCCAGGACAAAAGGGTATTTTATTTAATTTTATTTTAAATGATTTATTTATTTTTCATTTAATTTAATTTAATTTAATTTTATTTTATTTTATTTTATTTTATTTTATTTTATTTTATTTTATTTTATTTTATTTTATTTTATTTTATTTTATTTTATTTTATTTTGTTTTGTTTTGTTTTGTTTTGTTTTGTTTTATTTTTTTATTATTATTATTTTTATTTATTTTTACTTTATTTAAAAAAATATATTTTATTTTTTTCAATTTCATTTCATTATTTCATTTCTTTTTATTTTATTTCATTTATTTTATTTTATTTATAATATTTGATTTATTTTATTTTATTTATTTGAATGTTTCTCATGAAATGAAAGCGTGTCGCTGGCAGTCACTGAACTGCTCTGACTGTTTGTATCTCTTTGATTCAATTTGCCGGTGTTAATGAGGGTCAAACTATTGTTCCTATGATGCTGTTTAAATGTTACTATCTCCATTTTAATTACTCGCCAAAGGCATTTTTATTTGCATTTAGCTCTTAGTGAGCATTAAAACGAATATTCCGGGTTAAATACAAGTATTCCACAGAAAATACTTATGAATATGTACCAGGAATCATCTTTCAGTGTAAATCTAAAACATTACCCAGAAGAAACACCATATAAACTATCAACTCAGTGTGTGTGTGTCAGTGTGTTTGTGTGTGTGTGTGTGCGTGCGTGCGTGTGTGTGTGGTATTTACACTAACAACTCGACATTAGCATATACTGAGCTCTGACTATTCCTTTTATTTTGGATTTTGCGTACAAGTTACCTTCCAACAAAATATTACCACGGCAATTTGAACAGTTTGAACACTTTTTCCTTTTGAAACTTTTCTATGGGCAGAATTGGTTGGCTCACACCATATTACAGCAAAAGTGGCTGTTTGTGATTGCGCATTGGCCATTTGTTGGCTGAAAAGAGCATAAAAATAAAACCGTGGTCACTTCCATCAAAATTGTTCTCAATAATGTCTCATTAAAGCCTATTGTATGTGAAGATAGTGTGTCGATACATGTGTCTAACCGTGTCTAAAGTGCACGTGTCTATTATGCCTTGTCGTGGATAATTTAAGCATCTTTGGCCTTATTTTTCATAAAGTCACTTTTTAATAGACCTAGGGACAGTTGTGGGTCATGTTTTTCATCCTCTCAAGGGATGAAATCATGATTTGGGGTGCGTTTTTAAATTATTATATGTAAATGTCTTGTGCTAATGCACTCCATCATATTGAATCATTTGAATGAGAGAAAGAACAAACTGCGTACGCACTTCAATCTGACATTCTTGTAAAAGCACTCAATCTGTCACCCGAATTTCATGACCCTTAATATTGGCACAAACTCATGATTAGCACCAGCGTCGTATAATCTTTATGGACATCCAGCCATCGGGAAACCACGTCAAATCTGTGCCCTTGGAAGTTGCCGAGGAAGTGTTAGTATCTGTCAGCGCATCTAAACACTATGAAGCGCCAGTAGAGCGAGATCCGCCGCAGTCGAGCATGACAAATACAGCGACTGAGCTCTTGTCTTTATTACCTCGCTCACGTGTGTGTGTGTGTGTGTGTTGCGGTGTAGGCGTGCTAACCGCAGCAGAGCTGATTGTTTTGGAGCCAGTGTCTCGGTTGGGGGGTTAAACTGTCACTAGCTCTCTCTGGCTCTTGTCCTCAGACGCCGTTCAATTAGAGAGAATTGGTAATTGTAGGGCAAACCTGCATGTGAGATTCTGGAACTGTAGCACTGGAGATGAGGTGACAGAAAGAGACATTTTTGCAATAGGCTTTGAGGCCTGTAATATAAATGCTAATGCTTTTAAGCAATGCAAGCTTTTTGAAATATGAACAGAGAGCATTGCATTCTCAGTGTTGGCACTAGAGGTGCTGTAGCGATCATTCGTTTATTTAAATGGTCTTCTTTACTGTCAGTTTTCTCTTTCAGATCAACTACTGTTATTTTTTATTTTTTTAATATTGCAGAGCAAAAGTTTGAGGGCAATATCTCTGAGAAACAAGTTTGTGAAGCTAGTTAGTGTTAATTTAGTATAAAGCATATGCTATTATAGTAGCCTATTTATTAATATTTTGACTTAAATATATATATGTATATATATATGTGTAGCTTTATATTTAACCCTCAGGGGTTGTTCGGCCCAAATGGACCCGAAGCGTTTAAATATATATTTTTTTAAATCATAGCTTTATCGGAATGGTCCGAAATTTGGTGACTTTGTTGGTACTTGGTATATGAACACCCAAAAAAATTGGGGACAGGATTTGAATAGTCTAAGTGGTTGTAAAAAAAATAGTAAAACTCTGGACCTTCGGGTCCAAATGGACCCGCATAGGAAATGAATGGGAAATTCAAGTTTTTTTGTGCGTACAATCTACAAATCAGCCACGATCCAGAAAAAAAGCACACAACAGTGAAGGGGTGAATCTATAAAACACCAAGAGTGCAAAACACACACACACACACAAACACACTTTTATACACATACACACTAATAAATTCAGATTACATGGGTTTTGAATTTTTAAAATGCTCAGTTTGTCCACCAGATGGCATCCATCTCATTTCAAAAATTGCTTTCATGAGGCCTAGGCTTGACTCTAAAATGAAATACAGCTTTAAAAAAAAAATAATAATAAAACTTTTAAAAAATTCTATTATATTCAATGGGGAAAAAATGTGTCATAATTATTGCATTAATATTAATTATAAATCATTTTTATTTTTGAAATTGTCTCAAAACACCAAAAAAAAAAAAAAAAAAAATTATAAAAAACAAGTAAAAAAAAAAAATGTATGATTAAAAAAAAAAAAAAAAATTAATCCTGCCCTTTGGGTCCATTTGGACCCGAACACCCCAAGTGTGACTGTTAAACGAACAACCCCAGAGGGTTAATGGTTTAATGGCACAGACATGTATGTGCAATATGTGCAAATTGTAATGTTGTGTTAGCGTATACAAAACATGTATTTTTATGTTTTTGGCCCTTTTTTCAGTAAAAATATGAATGTTCAGCTCCATAGGATAATTTTATTGCTGAAAGGTTGCTCTTTCAGATCTCGGGAGACCTTAATGGAGATTTTAAGCATGTTTAATTTAAGGACCACCGTCTCTGTGATGTTTCTCATAAAATGCCTTTAGAGAAATGCAAATTAGACACAAATGAGTTGCCGTAAGAAAAGCATCTGACAAGCAGAAGCGATTGCGATTGTAAAGAGATTGTTTTGTATGAAAGGTCCTGTTGAGTGTGTAAACACATTGTGCTGAATTAAACATACGTGTTTCAGAAGTGTGATCATGCAGAAGCGTAAGGAAGGAATGTTGTTGTGTGGGATGTTTCTGTTGCCTTGGGCATAAGCAAGGTGGTTTGAAAAGTTCACGTTAGTTTGTGAAAGATGTGTTGTCATGTTAGTTTAAAATATTTCCATCCAACCATTCATTTTCCAGACCGCATTTCCTATGTAGGGCTGTGGGAGTTTAATATTTACTCGAATGAATGAGGTCAACTCAGACGTTAAGCTAACAGTCCACCACACTCCAGCTCTTATTATAATATAAATGCATACTTACTCATCATGTTTGGGTCAGACAATAACATGTTGCTTTAAGCAAAGTTTATTTATATTAAATTAATTGTGATTATTCATGCTTAGCTTTTCCATTCGTATGTAAAAGTATTAGTATTTTAAAATGAGTTAGTATTGTGCAAAAATGTGAATGCGTATTCAGGGGATGCTGGATTCACATTTCCTCTTTTCCCACTTTTTCGAGTTGACAGATGGCGAGTTGACTCTAGCCGTGTTAGTTCACTGGCAGTGCATCGGTGTTAATGATGCCGGCCGAACATGCCTAGTGTCCGAAAGAAAGGGCATGTGATGCTGGCTTGAGTGCTAATGTAGATCTTTAGAGAGATTGAGCTTTATTTGGATTAGTAGGGCAGTGCACTAGTTTTTGTCTTGCCGGCAGATTTCTGTACTCTTTTGTGAAGAATAAACAGCAATGATTACTGACATAGAGAGCTGCTGTAATGTGTACGTTTATAGGCCACACCATAAGTTACGCGTTTCCATTGGCTTTTGGATCATTGCAGAAAATACGTTTTGTGATTCTGATTTGTTCATCAAGATATTCCTCACAAATGAACACAACATTTATGAATTAAGAAAAGTCTAAAGGCAGAATATACAGTAAATGACCTACACACGGTTGCATGACTTCAACGTAACCATCGCTAAGCTATAACTCTTTCAATCTTTGTTTTAAAATCTTTAAGTTGGACATTTTGAGTTCGAATAGTTTGCAAGAGTGCGAGTATAAAGTTAATAATAATAAGTTAAATGTATGAATTAGCTTACTCAAATATTTCAAGTTAAGAGCAATTCAAATGTATGAGTACCAAATAAAAATCTGCTATTTCTGCTTACTTAAACTTAAAAAAATGTATGTAACTGATTACCTCAAATCTTTTGAGTTTTGCCAACTTATTTGAGTTTACAGTGAGTGCATTAACACATATAACTTTGGATTTGAAAAATGTATTGATAAATGTTGAAATCGCCATTGACTAAGATTAATAAATCATGTAGAAGTTTTGTTTATTGTTAGTTGATGTTAACTAAACAGTCCCTCCAGGATTTCACGATTTTTTTGTGTGATTTTTGCGATCAAAATGACTGATTTTGTGGTGGTAGTTTCCAGAAATTATATTTTGATTTTTATATTTTATAATTAGGACATCACATTTACCATAATAGTATTATGTCAGATGCACAATACATGACACAAATCACAAACAAAATGCATAAAGCTTGTTTATTTGGTCTAATCAAATTCTTTTTTTTAAAATTGTGCTGTAGCCTATTGTTGTTTCTTTGATTAACATGAACAACTCTGACAACAGCAAGTAAATTAGGTTACTGTCACTTTAAGACCTACTACAGTAATGACAAACTTCCTAATCAGTTATTACTGATTGTTTTACGTAAATACTTGCCAAGATGAATATTTTGAAGTAATTGTAGCTATGTGTATTTGTTCAAGCGCTATAAAGAGAATTCAATATTCTAACTAGGCGGTGACACGCAGTCAGTCAGTCAGTCACACACACACACACACACACACACACGCTTACAGTCAGAGACAGACTGTCACTCGACTGGCTGAAATTAGTTTTCTTTCATGATATACTGCGCTTTTAATAATTATTTTTAGTACCATCGAGCATATCATACTTTTTGTTATGTCATTCAATCATGTTAAACGCGTTAATAAGTTTGCCGTATCCCAATGAAAGCCTGGGCGCTTATGTGAGAGGGCAGGAGAGACGCATTTTCTTTCGCCATGTTTCTGACCGACTGCTCACAGACATCACGCGTGCGCAACATCTGTACCCACGTAAAAATGCATTGAAACTTTAACTAGAGATATTTTGATTATAATTTAATGTTTTGTGAGGTATTTTGTGATTATTTTGCGGTTAAATTGGAATTATGCAGGATCGCAAAAAAATTCGACATTTTGTTGATTTTGCGTTGTATCCAGCGATCGCAGGATCGCGAAGAAACTGGAGGGACTGACTAATGTTAACAAATGAAACCTCATTGTAAAATGTTGAGGCCTGTTCACACCAATGACGATAACTATAACTATGAAGATATAGTTCTAAAAATCATTCCTAATATAAAAGAATATTAGATTCAACTATAACGATAACAACATAGAGGAACGATATGTTGGAATCACTTTCAGAATGTTTTTTTTTTCCCCAGCTGATGAATGATAAAAACATTGACAGCCAATCAATGTCAGGATATCGTCCGCTGGTGTGGACACGAATATAGTTATCGTAGAGATATCTTTAAAGTTATAGTGCGAACTGGCCGTATTTTCTTGTAAAACATACTCATCTTTGTTTTATTAACGAGTAAGAAAAACCTTGTTTCACAGTGTACCGAAGTCACACATAAGACCCCAGAAGTCCTTTAGTTGAAGTCGTGATCTTCCTGTTAGCTTCTGCTTCTTATTAACTACTTCTGTCACTTCTTGCACCTTCTCAACCCCTCTCTGACATTTGAAACGAAAGAGAGGAACAGAAGGAGGTGCTGCACCTTCAGTGATCTGATTATTTCACATCCAAGCCTACACTCGCAAGCTGCTCCGTGCGAAGTTTCACTCGTGTGTGTGTGTGTGTTGGGTTTGATTCTTGATTCTGGAGGCTCGTGCCAGATTGGATTGGGCATACTGTCATAATAACTGCGGATTAGATCCTTCTGCTGACAGGAATGTTCTTTTTGTCGTGCCAAACGCGCGCGTCACATTAGAGCAGCTCTAAGCTCGTCGCGTTGTGTCGCATCTCTTAACACCCTTCAAGGTTAATTCTGTGCCTTCCTAAAACCATTGGTCATATATTTTCATTCCCAGATGCGGCTGACGAGTCTCAGGATTTGTTCAGCAAGATTTCCCATGGGTCGGTTTACCCTGGCTATGTGGTTCAGCGCGGAATGAGAAATCAAATGTGCCAGGCTTAAAATGGAACACAATGTACCCAACAGGATTTCTGTGCAGTTGCTCAAAGCCATTTTATCTTCTCCCAGTACATGCAGCACAGTATATTATTGTCCTTTATGGGTTTTTATAAGCAGGACTCCCCGTTTCAGATTTATCCTGAAGGCGTTTCCTTAGAAAGATTGAGGAGGCACTTTGCTCGTGCTTTTCTTCGCATCAACAGCATGCTGATATAATGATATCATTGTGCACTTATGATTCGAATCCCTTTTAAGGGGAAAAAAAAAGGATTTGAGCATATTCTTCTTTAAGGGTTATGCGCTACAGTTTATATTACACCAGAGAATGATGCAATTGGATTGATTTCAATTTCACTCAGAAATTTCTAGTAAATTTCACAAAGAATTACAAAGAAAGTAGAAAAACTGAAATATCTTCAAATAATATGAAGGCATATGAAGTGTGACCATAAGATGAGGACATTTTTAACTTTGTAGGTGAATCGGTAACCAGTTATCATTCTGTTGAGAGGCTCAGAAGATGTCGTATGATTTCAAACAGAACCGGGTCTTTCAATGTCCCTCAAACCGGATCTTAGGCATTATCAAACGCTCCGTCAGAGCCGTTGGATAATGTGCATTATTGTGATAAATCTGAGCATTCTGAATCTTTAAATTGAATCTTTCATTTTATTTTTTGAACCGAGTCATTGATTTGATCCTTTTTAGTTGTCTTCATTTTTTTTTTTAAATCTTTGAATATTATGAATCTAATCTTCGTATTGAATCATTAATCATTTTGAATCTTTAGAATTTTTTTTTTTTAATTCAGTCTTTTGAATTTTATCTCTGATTTGAATCTTTTAATTGAATCAAATAATCAAATATTGCATCAAATGTCAGGACTATTAAAGGAAGTACTTAAATTAGATTGGTACCAGAGAGCACAATTATTGTTTACATTTCTATTCAGTGCCTTTAACATGATATGCTAATGATTTGAAATGTTAAATAGGACCTAATATGCTTTTTTTTCCATGTTCATCTTTCTTTAGTGTGTAATGTTGCTGTTTTGAGGCACGAAAAAGCTCTGCAAAGTCCCTCCAGCAGGAGTTCTTCACTATATCAGTGTCAGTGTTTCTGAATTCCCTGAAACGCCTCCATTGTAGTCTTGAGTTTCTTCCGGGAACGAACACGTCACGATATTCCTCATTTAAATAATTAATGCGCAGAATAAAGGGGCGGGGCCTGGTTGAGTTAGTTAGTAGTGTGTTAAACTGGTGGTTATGGTAAGGGGCGGGACATTTCACAAACACACTTGAAGCGCTCGACCAATCACAACACACTGCTCAAGCCGACCAATCAGAGCACAGTGTGCTTTTCAGAAGGAGGGGCTTCATAAAGACAGGAACTAAACAGAGCGTTACTGACAGACTGGGAAGAGAGGAGCCGCAACAATGGAGAATATGGGGTGTTTTTGTTGAACATTCAAGCATGAAAACCTTTTCTTGTAGAGGCCAGAAACAAATCAAGACTTTGAAAATGGAAATAATAGGTCGTCTTTAAGAATGGTTGGCCGATATGTTTTGTAAAGGTTTTTTCAACCATTGTATTAGTCTTTGACAATTTATCATCAGTGATCAAGGCTGTCAAAGACAAAGATTTTATTTAGTGTTGCATTGAGAAGAGTTCAAATGAAAGTTTCTAAAATGAAAATGAAATACATGTGGTATTTCGTGGCTTCCATGTTGCCAGCAAAAAAAGTGTTAAAACTAGTGTCGGTTTTGGCCATTGGCCTGTAAGCAGAATCACAGCTCAAGGGATTGTTCGATTGCGACTGGCTGGTGTGAAAAAGGAGATTTTATTGGAATTTGCTGCTATTGTGGAAGGCGTCTGAAGCCGGAGCTCATAAATGACTCACAGGTCTCTCTGTCCTCAGGAAATCTCGGCTGCTGATCAAGCTTACTGCATGTTGCATTCTCCATGGCTTAGCTCGATTCCTGGGCTTTTCAGATTGATTTGCGACAGGAATATCAGAGCATTGCGAGAAAGGCTGCTTTACTTTCATAAAAAATGCATTGTTTTGCATGCTTTCTAGCTGTGAAATGTAGAAACATGGAAATGACCTAGTTTGTGCTCCTGCATGTTGAACGCACGTCATGTTTCTCCATCATTTCTTCTGCATGACAGTTGTGTCAAAGTTAAGATAGATTTCTATTAAATAAATGCAGTGGGCAAACCCGCAGGAACATTTTATTGCTCACAGGTTACGCTT
Source organism: Rhinichthys klamathensis goyatoka (assembly GCF_029890125.1). Taxonomy (NCBI): domain Eukaryota; kingdom Metazoa; phylum Chordata; class Actinopteri; order Cypriniformes; family Leuciscidae; genus Rhinichthys; species Rhinichthys klamathensis. Next base: position 1,120,150 of record NW_026606692.1, read on the forward strand.
TAATAACTCAGTGCTATATGCGTGTACATGAGCATGACTCCAGAATAAATCATTTTGTTGACCTCAAGTTCCTACAATCTATAGTATTTATTGACTTGAGGAATTTCATTACTTTTATACATCAGTGTACCTGAACAGCTCCATTTTAAAGATATGTAGGTGTACTGTAGGTGTTTTTAAAAATATGGTCGGTAAGATTGTCTCTTCTGCTCGCCAAGGCTGCATGATTAAAAAAACTGCTGTAAAAACAGTAATACTGTGAAATATTTTACGTAGCTGTTTTCTATTGTAATATATGCTATTCCTGTGATCAAAGCTGGATTTTCAGCATCATTACTCCAGTCTTCAGTGTCACATGATCCTTCAGAAATCACTCTAATATGTTGATTTGATGCTCAAGGAACATTTATGATTATTATCAGTGTTTAAAACAGTTGTGCTGCTGCTTCATATTTTTGTGGAAATCTTGTTTATTTTCAATATTTTTTGATGAATAGAATCAATCTAACATAACATTAAAATGTAATATTATCAAATTAATGCATTTTTACTGAATACATATATGAATGTCTTTAAAATAAAAATAAAAATAATAAAATAAAATAAAATCTTACCGGCCCCAAACTTTCGAACCATAATGTAATTGGAAGGTATTGCTGAAATTCAATAATGAGACGTGATTCTTCATTTAGGGCATTCGTGAATCAGTCATAATCTTCTTATTAAAAATAATTATATATATATATATATATATATATATATATATATATATATATATATATATATATATATATATATATATATAAATAATAACTTTAAAACCTTTATATATATATATATATATATATATATATAGAGAGAGAGAGAGAGAGATATTATTAGGACCCAAACTAAAGAAAATGATTGCATATTTTGCTTCTCTGCACTCTTTAGGAAAAATGTCTTATATATGTATATATCAGCCTGTTCTCATCCTTTGGCGTCATACATGTGATGCTTTGTACATTTCGTCGAAATCTTAAACACATGTCATCCTTTAGCATCAATATGAGACGCAGAACCCAAGGCGTCATACACTCTAAACAATGCTGGGTTGTAACCCAAATTTGGGTCAAATATGGACAAACCCAAATGTTGGGTTTAAAATGTAATTACAAATTTTAACCCAACTTCAACTTTCACTTTCAACTGTACATTTTTTAATGACATTTTTAACCCAACATTTGGGTTAGTCCATATTTGACCCAAATTTGTGTTGAAACAACCCAGCGTTTTTTAGAGTGTATAGGTGACGCTCGTCTAAATCCAACGCACATGGCATCGTTTAGCGTCAATATGAGACGCAGATCCCAAGGCGTCATAACCGTACCCTACCCCAGACCTAAACCTACCCATAACAGTGCGTGTTATATTGACGCTAAAGGATGCCATGTGCGTAAGATTTCAACGAAATGTCATATGGCGTCACCTATATGACGCCAAAGGATGAGAATGCGTTGGTATTCTGGTATTCTGCGTTGGTATAATGATTAATATATATATACACTCACCGGCCACTTTATTAGGTACCCCATGCTAGTAACGGGTTGGACCCCCTTTTGCCTTCAGAACTGCCTCAATTCTTCGTGGCATAGATTCAACAAGGTGCTGGAAGCATTCCTCAGGGAGTTTGGTCCATATTGACATGATGGCATCACACAGTTGCCGCAGATTTGTCGGCTGCACATCCATGATGCGAATCTCCCGTTCCACCACATCCCAAAGATGCTCTATTGGGTTGAGATCTGGTGACTGTGGAGGCCATTTTAGTACAGTGAACTCATTGTCATGTTCAAGAAACCAATTTGAAATGATTAGAGCTTTGTGACATGGTGGAAGTAGCCATCAGAGGATGGGTACATGGTGGCCATAAAGGGATGGACATGGTCAGAAACAATGCTCAGGTAGGCCGTGGCATTTAAACGATGCCCAATTGGCACTAAGGGGCCTAAAGTGTGCCAGGAAAACATCCCCCACACCATTACACCACCACCACCAGCCTGCACAGTGGTAACAAGGCATGATGGTTCCATGTTCTCATTCTGTTTACGCCAAATTCTGACTCTACCATCTGAATGTCTCAACAGAAATCGAGACTCATCAGACCAGGCAACATTTTTCCAGTCTTCAACTGTTCAATTTTGGTGAGCTCTTGCAAATTCTAGCCTCTTTTTCCTATTTGTAGTGGAGATGAGTGGTACCCGGTGGAGTCTTCTGCTGTTGTAGCCCATCCGCCTCAAGGTTGTGCGTGTTGTGGCTTCACAAATGCTTTGCTGCATACCTCGGTTGTAACGAGTGGTTATTTCAGTCACTGTTGCCCTTCTATCAGCTCGAACCAGTCTGGCCATTCTCCTCTGACCTCTGGCATCAACAAGGCATTTCCGCCCACAGAACTGCCGCTCACTGGATGTTTTTTCTTTTTCAGACCATTCTCTGTAAACCCTAGAGATGGTTGTGCTTGAAAATCCCAGTAGATTAGCAGTTTCTGAAATACTCAGACCAGCCCTTCTGGCACCAACAATCATGCCACGTTCAAAGTCACTCAAATCACCTTTCTTCCCCATACTGATGCTCGGTTTGAACTGCAGGAGATTGTCTTGACCATGTCTACATGCCTAAATGCACTGAGTTGCCGCCATGTGATTGGCTGCTTAGAAATTAAGTGTTAACGAGCAGTTGGACAGGTGTACCTAATAAAGTGGCCGGTGAGTGTATATATATATATATATATATATATATATATATATATATATATTAATCATTATAGTTTTACAGTGATAGAGAAGTCAGCAGGGTGTTTCCATTAAACAGAATTGGTCCAGTCAACCTCTCAGATAAAAGCATGAAAATAATTCCATGATGTTTTCCTCAGTCTCAGAGTACAACGAAACATCCCTGTGTCCCTCGTTTAAAGCCACATTCGCTCGCAGACAGTCTCTCTGTGTTGTTCTGCGTGAAGTTAATGGCTGATTAGGAAACAGTGTCTGTGAGAGAGGCTGCTGTGATGAAACTGCAGGAACACACTGCGTTCAAAGCTCTCCTGCGCTCAGCATTTGATGTGGGAGTGTAAAACGAGGAGCGTCAGAGCGGCTGCGTTTGATCCTCTCCGCTCACAGTCTTCAGGAGCTCCAGAAACACTGCTACATTTGGAGCGGGAGAGGAAGGGAAGTCTGGCGCTGTCTGGATCTGAAGGATCATCAGGATGATGAAGACAGGAAGAGTTTATCCTCCAATCCGGAGGTGTGACGCGGCTTCAGAGTCGCAACTGATCCTACGCTTGTTCTTTCAATTACGAGCCGATGGTAGAGTCGTGTAAAGCAAAGATTTTGAAGGGTAAATAAATCAAGCTTGACAGAATACATGTGTTTGAAACATTAGAAACGTTCTTTGTGAACTCTCTCCCGTACTGAACAGGGCAGAGTAGATACTACAGGAGCTTAAAGTGAGAAAAGAAGCGCTTTTGCTCGATTGCAAGGAATAAACTGAGGCTTACGATAGTTAGCGGAGGCCGTATTACATAGTCTAGCCTATATTGTATTCTACCTACCATTTTTATTTTATTTTAAAACATTCGCTTATTCAGATATAGAAATGGTTATTTTGCATTTTTAAAAAAAAAGCCTTGACTCTGGGCAGTCCAATTACATATTTAGTTAAGAAAATGATGTATTTTATACTGCAAATTTTGGAAATTGCAGTAGGCCATCAAGGGTTAAAGATGATGATGATGATGATGATTATATTTTCAGTGCTATTTTAGTATAATTTTATACTATGTAATATGTATTCATATTTTGATTTAGCTTTAATTTTTATTATTTTTGTCTAATATTTTATTTTACTTTAGCTTTATTTCAATTACCAAAAATGATTTGTTTTAGTTTTAGTAAATGATAACACTTGTTTCATACATTTAAACAAACCAGTAAACATATTTTTTGTCTTTTTTGTTTTGTTTTGTTTTGTCTCCGAGTACAAGGTAATGTCACAAGGTAATTATGAGAGGAAGTTTAAAAAAATAAACACAATTATAATATCTAAAGTCCCAGCTAAAAGACAAGCTTGCAATTGTGAGATGTAAACTCACAACCTCTGTTTCACGCAACTTTATTTGTGTCTTTTCTTCCCTATCTGAGTAAAAAAAAGGCTTCTGGAACAAGAACAAATGTGGGCGGGGCTAATCCATGTATTAGATGGTTGTGGTTTGCTATTGGTCGATCTCATGTGAGTGACAGGTTGCCCCGCCCTCGTCATCAGAGAAGAGCTTTATAATGAGCTGCAAGAGTTGTTTCGATTAAAGATTATGTGCACGGATAAATCATTTATAATATATTCCATAAAAAATGTGAATTTAGATTTTATGGTAATACAAAGCCGTAACTATTATTATTTTTACTCTGAAGTAGGCTTCTATATTAATTAGCACACCTGTACTGTATATTCTGTATATTTTCACACTTGATTTTCAGGTTGTCACCCTTGTGAAAACCCGTGTTTGGTGCTGCAGTTGTAGTGTTTTAAGGCAATGGCGCACAGCACTGTCAGGTTTGATCAGAGAAATCAACACGTCCTTTCAGAGCTCTCTGTGAGCGATCAGCCCGCATGTTTCCAGCTGACCGTCTGCTCCTCTCAGTGCGGCCTTGACCTTTGGAGAGCGCCGGCACATGATGGACAGAAGGTGGCTGGCATACAAGCTCCTGAGTCAAGTATAAAGATAGAGAATGACATGCAATTATCCGAGGTGGTTGGAAGTAGATGTGAGAATGCTGCCATTTGAGCTCCGTCAACAAGTGTCTGTGAATCTTTGCGAAT